>NC_092338.1:57456250-58057500 GCF_046630445.1 Rutidosis leptorrhynchoides | reverse complement strand
TAAGTATCCGATACCGAGAATAGATGATTTATTTGATCAGTTACAGGGTGCTTCCTACTTTTCAAAGATTGATCTACGTTCAGGGTATCATCAGGTACGTGTTGCAGAGAACAATATACCGAAAACAGTGTTCAGAACTAGATATGGTCATTATGAGTTTTTAGTTATGCCATTCGGGTTAACAAACGCGCCAGCAGTGTTTATGGATTTAATGAACAGGGTGTGTCGTCAGTATCTTGACAAATTTGTGATTGTCTTCATAGATGATATCTTGATATATTCGAAAACCGAGAAAGATCATGCTACACATCTGAGGTTAGTATTAGAGCTTTTGAAACAGGAACAATTGTACGCTAAGTTCTCCAAGTGTGAATTTTGGTTACGAGAAGTACAGTTTCTGGGTCATGTGATTTGTGAGCAGGGTATCAAAGTAGATCAGTCAAAAATAGAAGCTGTAATGAATTGGAACTCGCCGAAAACGCCAACAGAAATTAAGAGTTTTCTGGGTTTAGCAGGTTATTACCGCAGATTTATCAAAGACTTTTCTAAAATAGCAGGTCCGTTGACTAAGTTAACCAGAAAAGATGTAGCCTTTCGATGGACTGATGAACAAGAAAAGGCTTTTCAGACTCTCAAACAGTTGTTATGTCAAGCGCCAGTTTTAGCTTTACCAGAAGGAACAGAAGATTTTGTAGTCTATTGCGATGCGTCACGTGCAGGTCTGGGATGTGTTTTGATGCAAAGAAATAAAGTTATAGCGTATACTTCACGACAGTTAAAGAATCATGAACGAAACTACCCTACTCATGATTTAGAGTTAACTGCAGTTGTGTTTGCTTTGAAGCTTTGGAGACACTATTTGTATGGTACACATTGTGAAATTTATACAGATCATCACAGCCTTCAATATCTCTTTTCGCAGAAGGAAGTCAATATGCGTCAACTACGAGGTTTAGAATTGATTAAAGACTATGATTGTGAGATTAAATACCATCCGGGTAAAGCAAATGTGGTTGCAGATGCTCTGAGTCGCAAGAAAATAGTCAAAAATGTCAGATTTATGAGAATTGAGCTAGTTTCAGACTTGATCGATCGTTTGAAAACCGTTCAGTTAGTAGCATTAAATGATGAAAACCTAAAGACTGAACTAATGAAGAAAAAAAAATTTGACCTATGCAATGATTCTAGAGGATTAAAGACCTATAAAGACCGAATTTGGGTGCCTATGCTTGGAGATTTGAGGGATTTAATCCTTACTGAAGCGCATAAATCTCGATTGACCGTTCATCCAGGTAGTACAAAGATGTATAGAGACTTGAAAACATTGTATTGGTGGCCGACAATGAAGACAGATGTTGCAAGTTTCGTCGAAAAATGTCATATTTGTGCACAAGTTAAAGCAGAACATCAGAAACTGTATGGGTCTTTATGACAGTTAGAAATTCCTCAGTGGAAATGGGATCACATAACGATGGATTTTGTAACCAAGTTACCCCGAACCCAGAAAGGACATGACATGATCTGGGTGATAGTGGATCGTCTGACAAAGAGTGCTCACTTTTTAGCTACTCGTGAAACAGCTTCGTTGAGTGATTTAGCAGAATTATACTTGAAAGAGATTGTTAGCCGACATGGTGTGCCGTTGTCTATAGTTTCCGACAGAGATACTAGGTTTGTATCGAACTTCTGGAACAGTTTGCAGCAGAATCTGGGTACGCGTGTGAATCTTAGTACAGCTTATCATCCTCAGACAGATGGTCAGAGTGAGCGAACAATTCAGACGTTAGAAGACATGTTGAGAGCGTGTGTCTTAGAATATGGTGGTTCTTGGGATTCGCATCTTCCCTTGATAGAGTTTGCTTACAACAATTCATATCACTCGAGTATCGGTATGCCGCCGTATGAAATGTTGTATGGTCGAAAGTGCAGAACTCCTACATATTGGTTAGAAGCAGGTGAGAAACAATTTGCAGGTCCTGAAATTGTTCAGATAACCACAGAAAAAGTTTAAATTGCACGTGAGAAGTTAAAAGCAGCTAGAGATAGACAAAAGATGTATGCTGATCCGCGCAGGCGTCCGGTAACATTTGATGTAGGTGATCGTGTTTACTTGAAGGTTTCGCCATGGAAAGGGGTTATCAGATTTGGTAAACGTGGTAAGTTAGCGCCGAGATTTATTGGACCATTTCCAATCAAAGAGATTTTAAATGATCAGACCGTTGTTTTAGATCTTCCTTCAGAGTTAGCAGGGATTCATAACACCTTCAATGTGTGCTATTTGAGAAAATGCAAGGTAGAGGATGAAAGTTTGATCCTTCCGCTGAAGGATTTGAAAGTGGATTTAAGTAAAAAGTTAGTAGAAGAACCGATTAAGATAGTGGACAAGAAAGTCACCAAGTTAAGAAGGAAGCTGATTCCAATGGTGTTAGTAGAGTGGCGACACAGTTTAGGTTCCAACCTAACGTGGGAAACCGAGGAGTTAATGAGGACGCGCTATCCCCAGTTGTTTGACCTTGATCAGATTCCGAGGACGGAATCTTCTTAAGGGAGGTAGATTTGTAACATCCTCAAGTGGGCCTAGATGTAAGATTACTAGATTGCCCTTAAGTTGGTGTTGCGTTATTATATGCTTTTATTTTTATTTAATGTTTATTATTAATTAATGATGAGGTTAGGACCAGTTTGTGACAAGGGTCACAGAACAGGTTTGTTTATTTAATTTGGACTTCGTTTGGGTCGCCAAATGATGTACGAAAGATATTAGATAACTGATAAATACCCGTGTGCCACACAGTGTGGGAATTAAACCCATTAAGTGACTAGTGTGCTGTCTCTCTCTTCTCATTTTCCAGATCCTTCCCAAAATAACCCGTACTTCACCTTCTCCACCTATCAAACCCTAATTCCAAATTCTTGTACTAGAGCTCAAATCGTTCATAGCTTTGTGTTCTCTACGATTTACTGATTCTTTTAAGGTAAGGTTTGTATCATTTCTTGATCTAATCTTTGAGAAATTGAAGCTTTTGTGTTAGTTTTTATTAAAAGTATAAATTGGGTCAAAATGGGTTGATTTGGTGTTGTTAGTGTCAAAATCTTGTGGGTTTGTGTTTCTAAATGATTAGTGTATCAGATTTGGTAAGTTTTGAGGTTAAAAACGAGCTCTAGATCGAGAATTGATGATTTTGGGTTGAAACCCGTCACTTTGGCTGCTGCTGTTACAGATGAACTACCCTCGGCCGATGGTCTCTGACCCTCGACCGATGGAGTGAGACGATCGGTCGACGGACTA
The DNA here is from genome assembly GCF_046630445.1 of Rutidosis leptorrhynchoides. NCBI lineage: Eukaryota > Viridiplantae > Streptophyta > Magnoliopsida > Asterales > Asteraceae > Rutidosis > Rutidosis leptorrhynchoides. The sequence continues at coordinate 58,054,211 of NC_092338.1, read as the reverse complement.
GACGATCGACCGATGGTGGAAGTCCTTCGACGAACGGTTGAAAATTTAACGATCGACCGATGGTGTAGTCCACCGGCCGATGGAGTAGTGACGATCGGCCGATAGTCTCTGACGATCGACCGATGGTCTTAGACAGTGAAATTTTTACTAAGTGTTGATTTCTAGCCGTTATGCTGCCCGGTTGTATTTTGAGATTTTGATGAAAATTTCAAAATTGCACAAGTGTTAAACAGAAAAATTTTAGCGGACAGATTTTCTGACAAAATTTCTATATTTGTGTTATTTGGTGTTTATGGACATAAACTAACTCGTGTATATGTATTTCTCAGGAGAAAAGGAGAAAGAGAAGGTTCAGTGATTAGATAGCTGAACACCTTCTCATTTGCTGGTAATCGGTGAGTGGGACTAACTGGAGAATATAGTATATTGTAGCATGTTATATTATGACTGCCATGCTTGTTAGATATACTTAGTATTGTGGATAGTTGGTACATTGTGATGACTGCATGTTGGTTGATGCTTGTCTGCTGGAGCCCAGTGCGTCCCTATTGTGTGGTGGCCTCGGTAGGAGAGATCAACCTGCGGGTTGGGTTCCTCATGTGGTGGCCTAGACAGCCGTGGTGTATATATATGTGAATGACGCGTCCGTCGCGTGTGGATTATGTATATACATACGGTGGTGGAGGAACTTCTGGTAAGCCCCAGTCCGATCAGCTGGTGGTTAATGGTTTGGCCGAGCCGCCAGAGTCTCTGTAGACGGCACTTGGGTGATGTTTGTGTGTTAGACTATGTGACATGATTAGTATAACACTTATGTATGCTATGGCCTGTAGTTAGTCGTACTCACTTAGCTTCGTGCTAATTCCCCTCCATCTCCTCCCTGCAGGTTGTTAGCTTTTGTAGATAGTGCGTTTGGGAGAAGACGGGCATGATGATGATATGTTTGACAGGAGTCAACTCTGATGTTGTCGTGCTTTATGAAAACAATAATCTTTTTGTAAATATGTCTTTCTCTGTATAAACAAGTATTTTGTAATGACACGTGACACAGGTTGTATTAACAATAGTTAATGTGGATATCGTATTAAATTAATATTATGCTTCCGCCACGTATATAAAAAAAAAAAAAAATCAGCGGTGTCACAATAATAATAATACCTCAAAGGAGTAGCCCTAAAAAAATGTCCAAGTCCAGATTTGAACCCGCGACGTCCCGCTAACCCGATAACAACCTAAACTATTACTCCAATTGTGCTTTCCTGATTTACTTCCTAATATATATATATATATATATATATATATATATATATATATATATATATATATATATATATATATATATATATATATAATTCGTCTCTTTTTCTTCATATTTAGTCGACCAGAATCATATCTTTATGATCCCATTTCATCATCACAATTATCGTTACTTCCAATTATGTTAATCATCATCATGCTATTTAGAACAGAAAGGAAATGGAACGCAGGGCAGCAGCAAGAAAAGGTTTGTAGGCCCGTGTGATGTTTTTGCTTATAGGTCCAAGATTATAAACAAGCACGGCCCAAGGTGACTCACAAATCCATATAATAATTGACGACCCAATTAGTTTAACTAAGTCCAATCTTGCAATATTAACTCATGTCATTTTTTTTTTAAAAGGAGAAATAGAACACAGGGAACTATAGTCATCATCATGACATCACTTATTTAACTCAACATCAACTTGTGAATCCCTTTCCATTTTATAATATATTACTCGTATAATTCAAGAAACATTTTGTCTGCCACTTTCTCAACTAATTGATAAAAAGTGACTCTTTTCATTTGTTGAACCGAATTAGAAAGGAGAAAAAAAAAATGCAATAGGAACACACTGTTGAAACAGATTATAGCAGCTGCAGGTATGCTGTTTTTGGGTGCGTTTTGGTGGTGAAACAGAAGCAAATCTGTCGTGTAACAGCAGTATGTACAGTAGTAATCGGACAGCTGCAGTAATGGCATATTTACAGTAAGGTTTTGTGGGTTCCGGGTTGCCATAACAGTCCGAAGGTAAAGATTGTGGTTTGGTGTTTTCAAACAGCAGAAACCATAATAATTAAAGGCTAAGGGTGGTGTTGTTTGATGGTTGTTTGATTTAGAAATAGAAACAGATCATATATATAGCTGATAAGGCTAAAAATGAACACATATTTCATTGCATTATCCCCCAAGAAAGACAAGATTTTAGTTGCAATTGTTCCATTTTCAAGTAATATTCGTTTATATTAAATAAGTGCGAAGACAAAAGGCGAAAACGACGAATTGAAGACAGAAAGGTCCAAAAAGCTAAAAAGTACAAGATTCAATTAAAAAGGTTCAAATTATTGATAAAGAACGTCTAAAAATGACAAGAGTACAAGTTACAAAACGCAAAGTACACGATATAAAATTGTACGAAAGGACGTTCGAAAATCCGAAACCGGGACATGAGTCAACTCTCAACGCTCGACGCAACGGTGTAAAAATTACGAGTCAACTATGCACAAGAATAAAATATAATATTTAAATAATTCATAATAAGAATAATATTAAATAATAAAAAGTTGTTAATTGAGCATAGTTCAGGGGTCGTAAATGAAAATTCAATTTTAAAATTCGCCTATCAAAGGCAGTGTATTCTATCAATTTTAGGGACACCTTTTACATCTTTTTCTTTTCTTATATCTTTCTCTATCGTAATATTAATATAAATATTATAATAATAATTTTAATTTTAATCTTAAATTATAATAATAATAAGATTATGATAGAGAATGTTTTGAGTGTATAAGTCAAAATTCTGTCCGTGTAACGCTACGCTATTTTTAATCATTGTAAGTTATGTTCAACCTTTTTACATTAATGTCTCGTAGCTAAGTTATTATTATGCTTATTTAATCCGAAGTAATCATGATGTTGGGCTAATTACTAAAATTGGGTAATTGGGCTTTGTACCATAATTGGGGTTTGGACAAAAGAACGACACTTGTGGAAATTAGACTATGGGCTATTAATGGGCTTTATATTTGTTTAACTAAATGATAGTTTGTTAATGTTAATATAAAGATTTACAATTGGGCGTCCCTATAAATTACCATATACACTCGATCGGACACGATGGGCGGGGTATTTATATGTACGAATAATCGTTCATTTAACCGGACACGGGAATGGATTAATAGCCACTAGAATAATTAAAACAGGGGTGAAAATTATGTACAAGGACACTTGGTATAATTGATAACAAAATATTAAAACCTTGGGTTACACTCAGTCGATATCCTGGTGTAATTATTAAACAAAGTATTAAAATCTTGTTACAGTTTAAGTCCCCAATTAGTTGGAATATTTAACTTCGGGTATAAGGATAATTTGACGAGGACACTCGCACTTTATATTTATGACTGATGGACTGTTATGGACAAAAACCAGACGGACATATTAAATAATCCAGGACAAAGGACAATTAGCCCATGGGCATAAAACTAAAATCAACACGTCAAACATCATGATTACGGAAGTTTAAATAAGCATAATTCTTTTATTTCATATTTAATTTCCTTTATTTTATATTTAATTGCACTTCTAATTATCGCATTTTTATTGTTATTGTATTGCACTTTTAATTATCGTACTTTTTAATTATCGCAAGTTTATTTTATCGCACTTTTATTATTCACAATTTCATTATCGTTATTTACTTTATGCTTTAATTTAAGTCTTGTATTTATTTTTAATATTTTACATTTGGTTTTAACTGCGACTAAAGTTTTAAAATCGACAAACCGGTCATTAAACGGTAAAAACCCCCCTTTTATATAATAATAATACTACTACTTTATAGATATATATTTTTCTATTTTTCTATTTTGTGTGCGTTAAACTTCTCGAGCTTTCCCTGTGGAACGAACCGGACTTACTAAAAACTATACTATAATACGATTAGGTACACTGCCTATAAGTGTTGTAGCAAGGTTTAAGTATATCCACTCGATAAATAAATAAATAACTTGTGTAAAATTGTAGCATATTTAATAGTATTTCGTACTAAAAATAATACTATTTCGTACCCCATCCCTATAACATCAAGTATTTTTGGCGCCGCTGCCGGGGACACGCCGAAGCGAAACGCCACATAAAAGTTTTTTTTTTATTAAGTTTTTTTAGTTCTTGTAAAATATTTATATTTAAAAAAAAAAAATATTGTAAAAAAAAACGTTTTTTTTTTAAGAAAAAAAAATTCGTTTAAAAAAAAAAAAAAGTGTTAGTGTCCCAATCACAATTTCACCCACTTGACAAACGAGAATATTTATCTCCCATTCTTCAAATTTCTTTGCCTTTTGATAATTAAAAGCATTCTCAATTAATCATTGAGCCACCCACTTCCATTTTCTTCAGCCCACAAACGGACCTCTTCAACCCAAGTGGCGTAGCTACTTGTGTGGCACTGGGGTCAATTGACCCCATTCATTTCACTCGAAAGTCATTACATATGTATGTAAGTAATGTATACAGAATGTGACTATGAGCACGTGACCCCTTCCCACACTTAATTTATATTTGTAAAAAAAAAAAAATTAAAAAAAAAAAATTAAAAAAAAAATTATATTTTTAAGATTTTGTGTATAAAATTAAAAAAAAAATATATTTTAAGTTTTATTACCTTTAGTTTTTTTTAGACTATAGTCACAACTTTTAGTATTAAATTTAGTTTTTTTTGCCGTAGTTATTTTTATACTACCAGATTTTTAGGCTTTGCCGTAAAATCCCTTAAGTGCTTAATCCTTAGTCTAAGATTTAGGTGCCTTAAAATTTTGCGACGCTATTTTTCGTGCTATTTTCTTATTTTTCGACGCCGTTTACCTATGTATCAATTACAATTCCAATTAGTGATCTCCATTTGTAGTTTTAATTTTAAGATAGTGATAGTTATAAGGTTGGATTAATCGCGTGTTTTTAAGTCTTACAAGCCACTCTTCGCATTTTTCATTTTTCGACACTTTTCGACGCGCAATCTATTTCTTCCTTATTTCTCGTCATTCTAGTTATAGGACATAGAATTTTATCTACTTCTTATCTAATATTTCTTAAACGAAAAGGAAAATTATCTAAGTGGTTAAGTTAATAGACGTTGACATTTTTCTGGTTCGTAGTAATAGTTGGATTTGTACGTGGACCGGGTTATTGGAGCCAAACAGTCCTCAATTATATTGAGACCAAACGAATCCTGCCCCTCTGCTGCATCTTTTGGCTATTCGAAACGTGGGCAAAATCAGAAAAGTCTATTAATTGGATAGCTTATATAAGTTTTTCTTATTATTTTTATAACTAATAGGATATTCTGTGAATGCACCGAGCAAGACGTTCACCACCTTTTGTACGTTCACCACCTGTAACTAGATCAAGACATTTAGCAAATATAACCGCCGTTGATTTTTCTTTAGAATCGTCATCCAGTCGACCAAGTACTTCAGTTCAAATTTCCGATAATCCATTTTTTGAACCCGACCTCACAATTGAGAATCCGGAGAATATTCAGGAACGGTTCGTAGATCCTGAACCATTAAACTTTCCTCCGGAACCACCAATCATTCAAACAGAGATTGTTGAGGAACGAACCATTAAATCAGAATCATCTAGTGATACCGATTCAACAAATTCAATTATGGAGAATCTGGAACCTCTAAGTATGGAAGACCGAATGAGAGCTAAACGCACTGGCCAAGGACACGCAATTACTCATCCAGACATTAATGCGCCAGATTATGAAATCAAAGGACAAATTCTACACATGGTGACTAATCAATGCCAATTTAGTGGTGCGCCGAAGGAAGATCCAAATGAACATCTACGAACCTTTAATAGGATCTGCACACTATTTAAAATCCGAGAAGTGGAGGATGAACAGATATATCTCATGTTATTTCCCTGGACTTTAAAGGGAGAAGCCAAAGATTGGTTGGAATCGTTACCTGAAGGGGCGATTGATACATGGGATGTTTTAGTTGACAAATTTCTTAAACAATTCTTTCCTGCATCTAAAGCCGTAAGACTTCAAGCAGAAATTGTTACGTTCACACAGAAGCCAAATGAAACTCTATATGAGGCATGGACAAGATATGGAAAATTGTTAAGAGGATGTCCGCAACATGGTTTAGACACCTGTCAAATAGTACAAATATTCTACCAAGGATGCGACATCACTACAAGGAAAGACATAGATATAGCAGCTGGTGGTTCTATTATGAAGAAAACCGAAACTGATGCTTACAAAATTATTGATAACACTGCTTCCCACTCACATGAGTGGCACCAAGAAAAAGATATCGTTAGATCATCTAAAGCAGCTAGAGCCGATTCTAGCCATGACTTAGATTCCATTTCCGCAAAGATAGATGCTGTGGAGAGACGAATGGAAAAGATGACTAAAGATATTCACTCAATACGAATTAGTTGTGAGCAGTGTGGAGGACCACATTTGACAAAAGATTGTCTCAGTATTGAATTAACAATGGAACAAAGAGAGAATATTTCATACATAAACCAAAGGCCTGGAAATAATTATCAGAATAATTATCAACCGCCAAGACCGATTTACAATCAAAACCAAAATTATAACCGAAATATTTCATACAACAACCAACAAGGTCCTAGCAATCAACAAGTATCTAATAATACTTACAATCAGCAAAGACCTAATTTTCAAAACAAACCACCACAACAAACCGATGATAAAAAGCCAAATTTAGAAGATATGATGACGAAGCTAGTTGAAACTCAAACGCAGTTTTTCACATCTCAGAAACAAACCAATGAACAAAATGCTCAAGCATTTAGAAATCAACAAGCTTCTATTCAAAATCTGGAACAAGAAGTAAGTAACCTAGCAAGGTTAATAGGTGAAAGAAAACCGGGAAGTCTACCTAGTGATACAAATGCTAATCCCCGGAATGAAACAGCTAAAGCCATTACCACAAGAAGTGGTACAACACTTAAACCACCTGAAATACCTGTAACTTCTGATAAAGCTATTCCTACTCCACAAGAACCACAACCTGATCAAGATAAGGAAAAAGAACCGGTAGTTGAGAAGGTTAATGAAGATAACAAAGTTAAGGATAAACCTTATGTTAAACCATACCAACCACCACTTCCTTACCCGAGTAAAATAAAGAAAGAAAAACTTGAAGCCGAGCAATCCAAATTCTTGGATATGTTTAAACAGATAAATGTAAATCTTCCTTTCATTGATGTGATTTCAGGAATGCCTAGATATGCTAAATTCTTGAAAGATCTAATCTCAAATAGAAAGAAAATGGAAGAACTCTCGGCTGTTACTATGAATGCTAATTGTTCAGCAGTGCTGTTGAATAAGATACCAGAAAAACTATCTGATCCAGGAAGTTTCACAATTCCATGTTTTCTGGGTAGTCTTAGTTCAATAGAAGCATTGGCAGACTTAGGTGCTAGTATAAATTTAATGCCGTATTCACTATACACTAAACTAGACCTTGGAGAATTGAAACCAACCAGAATAAGCATACAACTAGCCGATAGATCAATAAAATATCCTAGAGGGATAATGGAGAACATGCTAGTTAAAGTTGGTACTTTAGTATTTCCAGTAGATTTTATTGTTTTGGACATGGAAGAAGATTCTCAAGTTCCTCTCATATTAGGAAGACCATTCTTAAACACGGCTAAAGCAATGATAGACGTGTTCGGTAAGAAATTGACCATAAGTATAGAGGATGAGAGTGTTACCTTTTCAGTTGATAGAGCAATGCAACAACCGCAATCTGCAGATGATACATGTTATTATATTCAAACTATAGATGCACATGCAGAATTATTAGAAGAATTTCCAGAATTACAAGGAACAGGAGAATGTTCTTTAGGAGAAGGTAATGAACCAATTGATGAAGCTGAAATGTTAGCTACACTTATAGCTAATGGATATGAACCAACAACAGAAGAAATTCAAATGCTAAAAGAAGAAGACAGATATCGATACAAATCATCGATAGAAGAACCTCCGAAATTAGAGTTAAAGCCACTTCCAAACCATTTGGAATACGCTTATTTACATGGTGAATCTGAATTACCTGTAATAATATCGTCTTCTCTTACTGAAAATGAGAAATCACAACTCATTTCTGTGTTGAAAGCCCATAAACCAGCCATTGCATGGAAGATTCATGATATTAAAGGAATAAGTCCTTCATATTGCACACATAAAATCCTTATGGAAGAAGGTCATAAAACGTATGTGCAACGCCAACGAAGACTAAATCCTAATATGCAAGATGTAGTTAAGAAAGAGATTATTAAACTGCTAGACGCAGGTCTAATTTATCCAATCTCTGATAGTCCATGGGTAAGCCCAGTTCAATGCGTGCCTAAGAAGGGTGGCATGACTGTCATTACAAATGAGAAAAATGAGCTTATTCCTACTAGGACTGTAACAGGATGGCGTGTATGTATTGATTATAGAAAATTAAATGACGCCACCAGAAAAGATCACTTTCCCTTACCTTTCATTGATCAAATGTTGGAAAGATTAGCCGAAAATAGTTACTATTGTTTTCTAGATGGATTTTCCGGATATTTTCAAATTCTAATTGCACCCGAAGATCAAGAGAAAACCACGTTCACATGCCCTTATGGTACTTTTGCTTACAAACGCATGCCATTTGGACTTTGCAACGCCCCTGCAACCTTTCAAAGGTGTATGATGGCGATTTTTCATGACATGATAGAAGAATGCATGGAAGTTTTCATGGATGACTTTTCAGTCTTCGGTGATACATTTGAATCATGTCTAGTTAATCTGGAACGAATGCTTCTTAGATGCGAACAATCAAATCTAGTACTTAATTGGGAGAAATGCCATTTCATGGTTAAAGAAGGCATCGTTCTTGGACATAAAATTTCAAAAGAAGGAATTGAAGTGGATAGAGCTAAAGTAGATGTAATTGCTAAACTTCCACATCCCACAAATGTTAGAGGAGTTAGGAGTTTTTTAGGGCATGCCGGTTTTTACCGACGTTTCATAAAAGATTTTTCTAAAATTGCCACTCCTATGAATAAACTCCTAGAAAAGGATGCGCCATTCATCTTTTCAGATGAGTGTATCAAATCTTTTAATATTCTTAAAGAAAAACTCACTAATGCGCCGATCATGATAACACCAAATTGGAATCTACCATTTGAACTAATGTGCGATGCAAGTGATTTTGCAATGGGAGCCGTTTTAGGACAAAGGATTGAAAAACGATTTCAACCTATATATTATGCTAGTAAGACGTTACAAGGAGCACAAACGAACTATACAACTACTGAAAAAGAACTCCTTGCTATTGTCTTTGCTTTTGACAAATTTCGATCATATCTCGTTCTAGCAAAAACGGTGGTCTATACCGACCATTCTGCTCTTAGATACTTATTTTCAAAACAAGATGCTAAACCAAGATTAATCCGTTGGATCTTACTCTTACAAGAGTTTGATATTGAAATTCGAGATAAAAAAGGAGCAGAAAATCTCGCCGCTGATCATCTTTATCGTCTTGAAAATCCTGAGTTAGAAGTTCTAAATGAATCGGCCATACAAGACAACTTTCCTGATGAATATCTATTGAAGATAGATTATAAAGAAATCCCATGATTTGCAGACTATGCAAACTACTTAGTTTGTGGATTCCTTAAAAAAGGATTATCGTACCAAAGACGAAAGAAATTCTTCAGTGATATAAAACACTATTTTTGGGAAGATCCACATCTGTTTAAAAGTTGTCCCGATGGAATAATACGCCGATGTGTATTTGGAGATGAAGCTAGTAAAATATTAAACCATTGTCACACAGGACCAACAGGAGGGCATTATGGGCCTCAACTAACAGCAAGAAAAGTTTATGATGCTGGATTCTATTGGCCTACAATTTACAAAGACGCACACTTTCTTTGCAAATCCTGTGATGCTTGTCAACGGGCCGGAAAAATAAGTCAACGTGATGAAATGCCACAAAATGTCATCCAAGTATGTGAAGTATTTGACATTTGGGGTATTGACTTTATGGGTCCATTTCCAAAATCTCATAATAATCTATATATACTCGTAGCCATTGATTATGTATCTAAATGGGCGGAAGCACAAGCTCTCCCAACTAACGATGCACGAGTTGTAGTCAACTTTTTAAAACGTCTTTTTGCAAGGTTTGGAACACCGAAAGCTTTAATAAGTGATCGGGGAACTCATTTTTGTAATAATCAACTTGAAAAAGTTCTCAAACGTTATGGAGTAACTCATAAAATCTCAACCGCATATCATCCACAAACAAGTGGACAAGTTGAAAATACCAACCGAGCTTTAAAACGTATTCTAGAGAAAACCGTAGGATCAAATCCGAAGGAATGGTCCATTAAATTGGAGGATGCACTCTGGGCTTTTAGAACAGCCTACAAAACTCCAATTGGAACCACACCTTTTAGACTTGTTTATGGAAAAGCATGTCATCTTCCAGTAGAAATTGAACACAAAGCATTTTGGGCTTTGAAATCATGTAATCTTGATTTACATGAAGCTGGACGCCTACGATTAAGTCAACTAAACGAATTAGAAGAATTAAGACATGAAGCATACGAAAATTCGTTAATCTATAAAGAAAGAACGAAGAAATGGCATGATAAAAGAATCAGAAGTTCAAAAGAATTTAAAGAAGGAGACAGAGTTCTTCTTTTCAATTCAAGATTCAAGCTATTTCCTGGAAAATTGAAATCAAGATGGTCTGGACCATTCATAGTAAAAAGAGTTTTTCCATACGGAACGATAGAATTAATAAATTCAAATGGGATGGAATTTAAAGTTAATGGTCACAGAGTTAAACATTACATACATGGTCCGATGGAAGTCGACAACGAAGTTAATCACAATTTCGACACCACAGCTAACTAAGTGTGGGGAGAATCAAGTCTTTAAAGGATAATATGTATTTCTGTTAGAGTTAGATTGTCTGTTTTCGTGTAGTTCTCGAAAATAGAACCCGAATGGTCTTTCCCTAGCAGACCCTAAAGAACTAGTCTTCTCCCCCCATTCTGAATTTTTATTTTTTTTTAGGTTTTTACAAAATGAAGACTGCCTGTGAACTAAACCATGGTCTAATGCTACACGCTTTGATCACTAAAAGAAATAATGACATACTACCAAGTGAAATAGTATCAGTAATCAGAGAAAGAATGGACGGAGTTAGAAAAGAATCCAGATGCGAAGATAATAAGTTACAATTTGGTAAAGGAAAATCAAAATCCGCAGCGAAAAGAAGAGCACGACACCTAGAAAGATGTCACAAATGCGGAAAATGGTCACATGGAGGTAAATGTTCAAATAATCAAACCTATTCAAATACCGAATTTGTTACTTTATGCAGAGACGGACCGTTCATATGTTTAGAAGAAAAAACACTGAATGCTCGAGGTTACGCCTATGTAGCCATGGAAAACCAATTAAACCGACTATCTTATGAATGAGATAGATCATATAACTAAGAAATCTATTTTACAGGTATGTCTGTACAGTTTTTATTTTAATTTTTATTTTTAACCTTTTGATAATAAACGCTAATTTGTTCGCTAAAAAGTATTAAATTGGTATTGAATAAAATTAGGTTTGGCGACCGAAATTATTGATATCATTCAAAAATTTATTACATCACTGCGAAATTTAACGTTTATCCTTAAGGTATAAATATCTTTAATCAATCAACCCAAAATATTTCAAAAATTCGTCATGAGTTAAATTAGGTCTTGGAACCGAAATTACTTTACCGAAAAGAGGGGCGTATATTTTTGATAATATTTGATTGATTAAAGTGGGATAAAAAGCCAAAAAGATTTTTAATTTTATTTTTACCATGTTTTTAAAATTAATATTTAAATCTTAAATTAATATTGTAAACTTTGTAAAAACAATATATTTAAAATTGTGAATATTTGAAAAATTAATATAAGTTTGTTGTGAATTTATAATATGAATTTTTAAAATTTTTAAGTTTGGTGTGAATTTTTAATATTAATTTTGAATTTTATATTTAAGTTGTGTGAATTTAAAAACAAAAATTTACTTTATCTCATTAAGTTAAAAATATGATTTTTAAAATTCGTCGTAAGTTGAAGACTAGGTCATTGAACCGAAATTGCTTTACCCGAGGGAGGTGTTGTTTGATGGTTGTTTGATTTAGAAATAGAAACAGATCATATATATAGCTGATAAGGCTAAAAATGAACACATATTTCATTGCATTATCCCCCAAGAAAGACAAGATTTTAGTTGCAATTGTTCCATTTTCAAGTAATATTCGTTTATATTAAATAAGTGCGAAGACAAAAGGCGAAAACGACGAATTGAAGACAGAAAGGTCCAAAAAGCTAAAAAGTACAAGATTCAATTAAAAAGGTTCAAATTATTGATAAAGAACGTCTAAAAATGACAAGAGTACAAGTTACAAAACGCAAAGTACACGATATAAAATTGTACGAAAGGACGTTCGAAAATCCGGAACCGGGACATGAGTCAACTCTCAACGCTCGACGCAACGGTGTAAAAATTACGAGTCAACTATGCACAAGAATAAAATATAATATTTAAATAATTCATAATAAGAATAATATTAAATAATAAAAAGTTGTTAATTGAGCATAGTTCAGGGGTCGTAAATGAAAATTCAATTTCAAAATTCGCCTATCAAAGGCAGTGTATTCGATCAATTTTAGGGACACCTTTTACATCTTTTTCTTTTCTTATATCTTTCTCTATCGTAATATTAATATAAATATTATAATAATAATTTTAATTTTAATCTTAAATTATAATAATAATAAGATTATGATAGAGAATGTTTTGAGTGTATAAGTCAAAATTCTGTCCGTGTAACGCTACGCTATTTTTAATCATTGTAAGTTATGTTCAACCTTTTTACATTAATGTCTCGTAGCTAAGTTATTATTATGCTTATTTAATCCGAAGTAATCATGATGTTGGGCTAATTACTAAAATTGGGTAATTGGGCTTTGTACCATAATTGGGGTTTGGACAAAAGAACGACACTTGTGGAAATTAGACTATGGGCTATTAATGGGCTTTATATTTGTTTAACTAAATGATAGTTTGTTAATGTTAATATAAAGATTTACAATTGGGCGTCCCTATAAATTACCATATACACTCGATCGGACACGATGGGCGGGGTATTTATATGTACGAATAATCGTTCATTTAACCGGACACGGGAATGGATTAATAGCCACTAGAATAATTAAAACAGGGGTGAAAATTATGTACAAGGACACTTGGTATAATTGATAACAAAATATTAAAACCTTGGGTTACACTCAGTCGATATCCTGGTGTAATTATTAAACAAAGTATTAAAATCTTGTTACAGTTTAAGTCCCCAATTAGTTGGAATATTTAACTTCGGGTATAAGGATAATTTGACGAGGACACTCGCACTTTATATTTATGACTGATGGACTGTTATGGACAAAAACCAGACGGACATATTAAATAATCCAGGACAAAGGACAATTAGCCCATGGGCATAAAACTAAAATCAACACGTCAAACATCATGATTACGGAAGTTTAAATAAGCATAATTCTTTTATTTCATATTTAATTTCCTTTATTTTATATTTAATTGCACTTCTAATTATCGCATTTTTATTGTTATTGTATTGCACTTTTAATTATCGTACTTTTTAATTATCGCAAGTTTATTTTATCGCACTTTTATTATTCACAATTTCATTATCGTTATTTACTTTATGCTTTAATTTAAGTCTTGTATTTATTTTTAATATTTTACATTTGGTTTTAACTGCGACTAAAGTTTTAAAATCGACAAACCGGTCATTAAACGGTAAAAACCCCCCCTTTTATATAATAATAATACTACTACTTTATAGATATATATTTTTCTATTTTTCTATTTTGTGTGCGTTAAACTTCTCGAGCTTTCCCTGTGGAACGAACCGGACTTACTAAAAACTATACTATAATACGATTAGGTACACTGCCTATAAGTGTTGTAGCAAGGTTTAAGTATATCCACTCGATAAATAAATAAATAACTTGTGTAAAATTGTAGCATATTTAATAGTATTTCGTACTAAAAATAATACTATTTCGTACCCCATCCCTACAACATCAATAGCAGTTTGCGTGTGTTTAAATAATGGTGATGGTTGCAGTGGTGGCTCGAAGGAGAAACAATAAATGGGTTGTTATTGATGTGTTCGATGTACCACAAAACAGCAAAAAGGTCAGGGTTTGGTGTTGTAGAAGGTGGTTCACAATTGAAATTTGTAGAGAGAGAGAGAGAGAGAGAAGAAATGGTGAGATTTTTGTGGAGGTGGCGGTTGTGGTAGGGTTGTAGGTGGTGACCGATGGTGATGATTGTGGTCATGGTGGTTTAGTATTTATTTCGATGGGGTAAAACAGTAACGAGCAGCAGCAATTGGAAGGGTTTTTGAATAATGAAGAAGTTGATGGAAGTTTGGTGTTTGCAACCGTAAGAGGAAGTAAATAAGGTGGTGGTGTGAGGATGATATGGTGGTTCTCGGACAGTTTATAGTAGTGACAGAAGTAAAACAGTTGCAGTGTTTGATCGAACATGGTTTGGTGATTGTTCTCGATTACCAGAGGAAGAGGTGGTGATTCCATGGTGAAGGTGAAAGGTGATGATTCAAACAACAACAATGATAAATAACGATGGTGATGAGTGTTGGTAGAAGAAGAAAGATTATAATTTTAACGAATGATGTTTGTGATGTTTTATTCCTACAACTGAATGTATGTATATAATAAATAGATAGTGTGATGAAAGGAAAAACAACAAACACATTACTCATTACTCATACTATTAAATCACGGGTCATAATATTAGAATGACAGATAACGAAAGATGCAATAATTTCAAAGACACAGTAATTCTAAATACTATAATATAACTAATGGAATCAAACGTACATTAACTTGGCTTCACCATTTACGGACTAGATCTCGTTCTCCGTTGTTAGTCAATGGCGGATAAAATATACAGAAAAAATCCCATATTTTTAAATTAATTATAATTATTTATTTAGGTTTGTTAAGGTGTAAAATTGTTCATTAATTATTAAATAAAACTTAAATCACTGTCCGCGCTCGATTTCAGGTAAAATATAAAAAGTGTTCAAATTTATTATTCAGCTTCTAAATATATTTTTAATTGGCCTATGATTCATATAACTCATTTTCGGATCACCTTTTATTTTAAAATCACATAAGTTCGAATTAAACTTCTCTAATAATAATCGAAACGTCCAACGAGTATTACAATCATTTAATATTTATTTTTAATATACATACACACATATCTATTACAAATAATTGTTCGTGAATCGTCGGGAACAGACAATGGTTAAATATAGTTCCAACATTTTTAGACTCGGTTTAATAGACTTTGCCTATCGTATCGGAATCTTATAAAGATTAAAGTTTAAATTTGGTCAGAAATTCCCGGGTCGTCACAGCACCTACCCGTTAAAGAAATTTCGTCCCGAAATTTGGGTGAGGTCGTCATGGATAACAATAAAAATGTTTTCATGATGAATATGAGTTGATATATAGAGTTTTATCATCATAGAGTAATATGGATAAAACAATTCGATTATTAGAAGAGCACGAATGAAGTTATCACAAAATAGTGAAATGAGAAAGATAAGTTTCATCATACTTTTGACTAGTCATGGATGAATTCCGAAGTTCAAGGGATTTAAAGAAAATCTTCAAAATCTATAAAAGATCTGATTCTTCGAAAATTAAGGAAATTAGGATCTTCATTGATTAAATGCGATGATCTGTCTCGATTTCTCTGTCGGATATTTCACTATAAATACATTCCCTTCTTTTCCTTATTTTCACAACTCACACTTTCTATTCTTTCTCCTTCAATTCATACTTTTGTTTCCTCTTCCCGATTTTAAGTCAAGCGAATAATGATCCAAAATTTGTAGGTATGAAGTTCCGAATAAACATGATAAAATTACCAGGATTCAAGAGAAAAGATAGAATTACCAAGAAGATATGTTCTCGATATGTTTGGAGATTAGATAGAACGTGAGAGTCGTGTAACATGGCACATGATGACGTTATGTTCTGTGAATCATCACGTCCCATTAGAAACTCAGCATGACTTACTGTAATATAATCACGTTGGCCAAGCGCATTATATTATACTAACTCATGCTTCAGTTCTCAACACTTCTCCACAATTCATTCATAATTTATACTTAGATTTTACAGAAGTTTCCAATATAATGGAATACAGAAAACACGAAGAGGTAGATAATTTCGGACAAGAATATTTATAAAAATATCCTCAGAAATATCGAAGATATTTATGATGATGTTTTGGAATTTCTAAGTTCGAAGGTTGTTGAAGGAAAATTTTTCGCAAGATTTTAACATGACTTCGAAGCAAGATATTCTCTAAAGATTTCATCGGACCCAGAATTACCTGAATTCTTTGAATATAGGGTTTGGTCCTTATATTTGTCCTTGGTCTCCTTCTTGGTTAGTTCAATCCATTTTTCAGTACCAAATTTCCTATCGAACGCTCCCAACACTCCATTCTTTATCATCAAACTCTTAGCCAATTAGGCCATCTACAATTTTACTGTTTCCTCTGCATTTAATGCAGCCATATCTGAATCGTCGGTTATCATTCCGAGGTGGTTTCAAGAGAACTGTGTTTTGAGATTGATTAAACGCTGATGGTAGTATGGTGAAATATAAAAGATTCTATGGTAACAATAAAAGAGCACGCATATATATCATAGTTATAATAAGGTTGTTTCGAACGAAAAGTCGAAGTTGACTTGCTGGAGCTGTGACAAAATTGGCTATTTTGAAAAAGAACTGCAAAGTTATTTTGGGTAATAATAACACTAAAGGAATTAGTACGGCTACGTATTAAACGTTTACTCAGGTTCCGAGAGTTTTTCAGGTGCATAACTATATGCATCAATCTTTTCTGCTGTAGATGAAGTGCGGTTGGTTCATCCTATCGATTAAAGTATTTTCAAGAATCATGAAAGGTTTGAACACGGATTGGAATCGTCAAGATTCAAATGAGGTTTAAGATGATGTCAAGTGGCAAACTTGAAGAATTGTTTAGTTTCACATGTTATAATCAATATTTTAATTCATTTTAATTGTCCAATGTTATTAGTCGATAGTCCACAGTTAACAGTCCAGTAATTCATATATATTTTATTATATTATATTCGAATTAATTAATACGTGTCGTGACCCGTATACGTCTCAGACTCGATCACAACTCAAAGTATATATATTATTATAGAATCAACCTCAACCCTGTATAGAGAACTCGATCATTACTGCATATAGAGTGTCTATGGTGATTCCAAATAATATATATAGATGCGTCGATATGATATGTCAAAACCTTGTATACGTGTCCCGATATTTAAAGTGCGTAAAATAAATACAGAAATTAAATGACGATAAATAAAATGCGTAAAGTAAATAACAGAAATTAAATGATGATAAATAAAATTTCGAGAATGTAAATTGCGATAATTAAATTGCGATAAATAAAGTGTAATCAGTTAGCTGGGAACAATTAACTAGGAACAGTTAGCGTGAATTCTTAACAAAATTTCTCATAGTTAATTTGTTTGTTTCTAACAAATTTTATGTTGTCAAATGTTTTCTTCATTATGCCACTTGTTGGATTCTGATAGGTCAAAATCCAAATATGAAATTGAATTTGAATGAAAATAGTTGTTCTTTGGTGAACGAATACGTATATATGTAGATTTAAGCAGTATTGTTAATGACTGATGAATCTGAGTTGAAGAATGTACAGTGTAACTTATTAATGTGAAATCTAAATATTCCTCAGGTATTACCTACCCGTTAAAATATTTTTACCATTAACATTTTGTACAAAAGAATTTTTAATTACAATCTTTATGAAAATATATATACATATATATTTTCTTCAGTTGTAATCATGGATTTAAGGAGTTAATATGATATTAATCTCATTTGATTTACCGTTAGAACTAGAATGGATAATCTCCACAACTTTAGAGATTACTTAATCGCCATGTCGAACGGGGATAAATGATGTAGAACATCATGTAGAACGATGATTATACTCGAGGTACAGAATGAGATGTCGAAGCTGGTGACGCGGATGTTGTTGTTGGTTGTACTAGTGCTGTTGGTGCTGAGGCTGGTGATGTTACTGGTGTTGGTGATACTGATGTTGGTGGTACTGTTAGTGCCGGTGATGCTGCTGGTGCTTGTAAGTTTTGAACCATATTCTCCAAGGTTAGCACTCGAGCTCGAAGTTCTTTAATTTCTTCTACTAACCCTGGTTGGTTATCAGTGTGAGGTAGAGATCAGATATCTTCTCTAGTTCCGTTAATGGTAGTCTCAAGACGAAAAATTCTCGCAAAAAGGGTATAAACGGTGTTGCGAACAGGTTCGCCGGTGAGCGGGTCGAGTACTCCAAGGTTAGGTGTTAGATTCGGTTCATGATATGGAGTACCTTCTTCCCTTCTCCATAGGGTGAGTATGTCGCGAACCCACCCCCATCTTCTCCAGTAATCACGGTAATTGATTGGTTGGTGTGCTCCCGTCACACTGTCTTCGGAGTCAGAGGAACTTGAACAATTCGTAGAGGCCATCTTTCGCGATCACAGAAAAATATTTTTTTTGTATGAAACGTTTAGTAACAGCAACTGATAGTTGGATGGTATTCTCAATGCATAATATGCATAGATATATATAGTACCAGGATTCCTTAAATTACGGAGAAATTTACGGGAGATGTCAGGCAAAGTTTATCGTAATAGATACGCTAAGATATGAATTAGCAGATACGCTAAGATATGGATTTGTTGGTACACTATCTATACAATAAAGGCAGTAGGATGTGTCTAGACTTAGAATGATAAGCAGGTAATTTTCGACACGAAATGATAAGCAAAACTTTTGACATGCAGACACGGTCGAAGTCCAGACCCGCTAATGCATCTAAACAACTATCAGCTAGACACACTAATGCAAGACCTGGTTCGCTAAGACCAATGATCTGATACCACCTGTGAGGACCCGTCCTTATCCACCTGGACGAAGTCTTCATCATTTGGTCCCATTGCTAAGTACTGATCTAAATATGCCATGAATGACTCCAAGTAATATCCTTAAAATGAGCTAATGCACAGCGGAAGATTTCTTTAATACCTGAGAATAAACATGCTTAAAAGTGTCAACCAAAAGGTTGGTGAGTTCATAGGTTTATCATAATAATCATTTCCATATGTTAATAGACCACAAGATTTCATAATCATAAACATAATACACTCGCAAGTGTATGTAAAGCATTCTAAGTGGTTGAGCACTTGGTAACCATACTTAACATTTAATCAACGTCGCATATTCCCTTTATTATGAAATCTCACTACACCGTACCAAGTGTAGTCACGAAATGAAGTACTGTGCAACCGTTGAATACTGGTTGTCCAGTCCGGTTGGGGTTGTCAGGCCCGATAGATCTATCAACAGGATTCGCGTTTACAATACCCATGTAAATAGTAGTTACCAAGCTACAGGAAAATATTCCAGTGGTACAACTCAACGTAGAATATATTTTTAAGTACTTGTGTCTATTTCGTAAAGCATTCATAAAAGCAGCGCATGTATTCTCAGCCCAAAATATATTTTGCAAAAGCAATTAAAAAGGGAGCAAATGAAACTCACCTAATGTATTTTGTAGTAAAAATACATATGACTATATTGAACAATGCATGGTTGGCCTCGAATTCACGAACCTATATCATTTATATATATATTAACACATTTGATTGTAATCGAACAAATTTATATTATTAGTGATATACTTGTTATTTTAATAACTTATATGTTATATGTTTTAAATTTAGTGTTATGTAGTTGTTGTTAATTGGTAAAATAATACTAATACTTAGTAATTAAAAAGTTGTAATCTCTTTATAATTTTAATAATAATGATATCAATAATGTCAATTCAAAATAAAAAAAATGATAATTTTATTATGTTATTATTTTTTTAATAAAAATATAGTTTTAGTAAAAATGATAATTTTAATAAAAATAGTAGTTTTTAGAATTGTCGTAATAATGATACTTTAAATAAATTTGGTAGTAAAAATAATATTACTAATTACTAGTAGTGTTAGTAATAATAATAATAATAATAATAATAATAATAATAATAATAATACCTCAAAGGAGTAGCCCTAAAAAAATGTCCAAGTTCAGATTTGAACCCGCGACGTCCCGCTAACCCGATAACAACCTAAACTATTACTCCAATTGTGCTTTCCTGATTTACTTCCTAATATATATATATATATATATATATATATATATATATATATATATATATATATATATATATATATATATATATATATATATATATATATATATATATATATATATATATATATATATATATATAATTCGTCTCCTTTTCTTCATATTTAGTCGACCAGAATCATATCTTTATGATCCCATTTCATCATCACAATTATCGTTACTTCCAATTATGTTAATCATCATCATGCTATTTAGAACAGAAAGGAAATGGAACGCAGGGCAGCAGCAAGAAAAGGTTTGTAGGCCTGTGTGATGTTTTTGCTTATAGGTCCAAGATTATAAACAAGCACGGCCCAAGGTGACTCACAAATCCATATAATAATTGACGACCCAATTAGTTTAACTAAGTCCAATCTTGCAATATTAACTCATGTCATTTTTTTTTTAAAAGGAGAAATAGAACACAGGGAACTATAGTTATCATCATGACATCACTTATTTAACTCAACATCAACTTGTGAATCCCTTTCCATTTTATAATATATTACTCGTATAATTCAAGAAACATTTTGTCTGCCACTTTCTCAACTAATTGATAAAAAGTGACTCTTTTCATTTGTTGAACTGAATTAGAAAGGAGAAAAAAAATGCTATAGGAACACACTGTTGAAACAGATTATAGCAGCTGCAGGTATGCTGTTTTTGGGTGCGTTTTGGTGGTGAAACAGAAGCAAATCTGTCGTGTAACAGCAGTATGTACAGTAGTAATCGGACAGCTGCAGTAATGGCATATTTACAGTAGGGTTTTATGGGTTCCGGGTTGCCATAACAGTCCGAAGGTAAAGATTGTGGTTTGGTGTTTTCAAACAGCAGAAACCATAATAATTAAAGGCTAAGGGTGGTGTTGTTTGATGGTTGTTTGATTTAGAAATAGAAACAGATCATATATATAGCAGTTTGCATGTGTTTAAATAATGGTGATGGTTGCAGTGGTGGCTCGAAGGAGAAACAATAAATGGGTTGTTATTGATGTGTTCGATGTACCATAAAACAGCAAAAAGGTGAGGGTTTGGTGTTGTAGAAGGTGGTTCACAATTGAAATTTGTAGAGAGAGAGAGAGAGAGAGAAGAAATGGTGAGATTTTTGTGGAGGTGGCGGTTGTGGTAGGGTTGTAGGTGGTGACCGATGGTGATGATTGTGGTCATGGCGGTTTAGTATTTATTTCGATGGGGTAAAACAGTAACGAGCAGCAGCAATTGGAAGGGTTTTTGAATAATGAAGAAGTTGATGGAAGTTTGGTGTTTGCAACTGTAAGAGGAAGTAAATAAGGTGGTGGTGTGAGGATGATATGGTGGTTCTCGGACAGTTTATAGTAGTGACAGAAGTAAAACAGTTGCAGTGTTTGATCGAACATGGTTTGGTGATTGTTCTCGATTACCAGAAAAAGAGGTGGTGATTCCATGGTGAAGGTGAAAGGTGATGATTCAAACAACAACAATGATAAATAACGATGGTGATGAGTGTTGGTAGAAGAAGAAAGATTATAATTTTAACGAATGATGTTTGTGATGTTTTATTCCTACAACTGAATGTATGTATATAATAAATAGATAGTGTGGTGAAAGGAAAAACAACAAACACATTACTCATACTATTAAATCACAGGTCATAATATTAGAATGACAGATAACGAAAGATGCAATAATTTCAAAGACACAGTAATTCTAAATACTATAATATAACTAATGGAATCAAACGTACATTAACTTGGCTTCACCATTTACGGACTAGATCTCGTTCTCCGTTGTTAGTCAATGGCGGATAAAATATACAGAAAAAATCCCATATTTTTAAATTAATTATAATTATTTATTTAGGTTTGTTAAGGTGTAAAATTGTTCATTAATTATTAAATAAAACTTAAATCACTGTCCGCGCTCGATTTCAGGTAAAATATAAAAAGTGTTCAAATTTATTATTCAGCTTCTAAATATATTTTTAATTGGCCTATGATTCATATAACTCATTTTCGGATCACCTTTTATTTTAAAATCACATAAGTTCGAATTAAACTTCTCTAATAATAATCGAAACGTCCAACGAGTATTACAATCATTTAATATTTATTTTTAATATACATACACACATATCTATTACAAATAATTGTTCGTGAATCGTCGGGAACAGACAATGGTTAAATATAGTTCCAACATTTTTAGACTCGGTTTAATAGACTTTGCCTATCGTATCGGAATCTTATAAAGATTAAAGTTTAAATTTGGTCGGAAATTCCCGGGTCGTCACAAACAACAACAACAATCAGAAGCAGCTATGCCAAAGGTGTGAAAAGTATCACTCGGGGTTCTGCACCAAATTTTGCAACAAGTGTAAAAGAAATGGTCATAGCGCGGTGAAGTGTGAGGTCTACGGACCAGGGGTTAATAGAACGAAAGGAACAAATGGTGTCGGAACGAGTAATGGCGGAGCAAGTAGTGTCGGAGCAAGTTATGCCAATGTAGTTTGTTATAAATGTGGAAAACCGGGCCACATTATTAGAAATTGCCCGAACCAGGAGAACACGAATGGACAAGGCCGCAGAAGAGTTTTCAATATTAATGCGGCAGAGGCACAGGAAGACCCGGAGCTTGTTACGGGTACGTTTCTTATTGACAATAAATCTGCTTACGTTTTATTTGATTCGGGTGCGGATAGAAGCTATATGAGTAGAGATTTTTGTGCTAAATTAATTTGTCCATTGACGCCTTTGGATAGTAAATTTTTACTCGAATTAGCAAATGGTAAATTAATTTCAGCAGATAATATATGTCGGAATCGAGAAATTAAACTGGTTAGCGAAACATTTAAGATTGACTTGATACCAGTAGAGTTAGGGAGTTTTGATGTGATAATCGGTATGGACTGGTTGAAAGAAGTGAAAGTAGAGATCGTTTGTTACAAAAATGCAATTCGCATTATACGAGAAAAAGGAAAACCCTTAATGGTGTACGGAAAAAAGGGCAACATGAAGCTACATCTTATTAGTAATTTGAAGGCACAAAAACTAATAAGAAAAGGTTGCTATGCTGTTCTAGCACACGTCGAGAAAGTACAAACTGAAGAAAAGAGCATCAATGATGTTCCCGTCGCAAAAGAATTTCCCGATGTATTTCCGAAAGAATTACCGGGATTACCCCCACATCGATCCGTTGAATTTCAAATAGATCTTGTACCAGGAGCTGCACCAATAGCTCGTGTTCCTTACAGACTCGCACCCAGCGAGATGAAAGAACTGCAAAGCCAATTACAAGAACTTTTAGAGCATGGTTTCATTCGACCAAGCACATCACCGTGGGGAGCTCCTGTTTTGTTTGTCAAGAAGAAAGATGGTACATTCAGGTTGTGTATCGACTACCGAGAGTTGAACAAACTTACCATCAAGAACCGCTACCTACTACCGAGAATCGACGACTTATTTGATCAACTACAAGGCTCGTCTGTTTATTCAAAGATTGACTTACGTTCCGGGTATCATCAAATGCGGGTAAAAGAAGATGATATTCCAAAGACTGCTTTCAGAACACGTTACGGTCATTACGAGTTTATGGTCATGCCATTTGGTTTAACTAATGCACCAGCTGTGTTCATGGACCTTATGAACCGAGTGTGTGGACCATACCTTGACAAGTTTGTCATTGTTTTCATTGATAAAATACTTATTTACTCAAAGAATGACCAAGAACACGGTCAACATTTGAGAAAGGTGTTAGAAGTATTGAGGAAGGAAGAATTGTACGCTAAATTTTCAAAGTGTGCATTTTGGTTGGAAGAAGTTCAATTCCTCGGTCACATAGTGAACAAAAAAGGTATTAAGGTGGATCCGGCAAAGATAAAAACTGTTGAAAAGTGGGAAACCCCAAAAACTCCGAAACACATACGCCAGTTTTTAGGACTAGCTGGTTACTACAGAAGGTTCATCCAAGACTTTTCCAGAATAGCAAAACCCTTGACTGCATTAACGCATAAAGGGAAGAAATTTGAATGGAATGATGAACAAGAGAAAGCGTTTCAGTTATTGAAGAAAAAGCTAACTACGGCACCTATATTGTCATTGCCTGAAGGGAATGATGATTTTGTGATTTATTGTGATGCATCAAAGCAAGGTCTCGGTTGTGTATTAATGCAACGAACGAAGGTGATTGCTTATGCGTCTAGACAATTGAAGATTCACGAACAAAATTATACGACGCATGATTTAGAATTAGGCGCGGTTGTTTTTGCATTAAAGACTTGGAGGCACTACTTATATGGGGTCAAAAGTATTATATATACCGACCACAAAAGTCTTCAACACATATTTAATCAGAAACAACTGAATATGAGGCAGCGTAGGTGGATTGAATTATTGAATGATTACGACTTTGAGATTCGTTACCACCCGGGAAAGGCAAATGTGGTAGCCGATGCCTTGAGCAGGAAGGACAGAGAACCCGTTCGAGTAAAATCTATGAATATAATGATTCATAATAACATTACTACTCAAATAAAGGAGGCACAACAAGGAGTTTTAAAAGAGGGAAATTTAAAGGATGAAATACCCAAAGGATCGGAAAAGCATCTTAATATTCGGGAAGACGGAACCCGGTATAGGGCTGAAAGGATTTGGGTACCAAAATTTGGAGATATGAGAGAAATGGTACTTAGAGAAGCTCATAAAACCAGATACTCAATACATCCTGGAACGGGGAAGATGTACAAGGATCTCAAGAAACATTTTTGGTGGCCGGGTATGAAAGCCGATGTTGCTAAATACGTAGGAGAATGTTTGACGTGTTCTAAGGTCAAAGCTGAGCATCAGAAACCATCAGGTCTACTTCAACAACCCGAAATCCCAGAATGGAAATGGGAAAACATTACCATGGATTTCATCACTAAATTGCCAAGGACTGCAAGTGGTTTTGATACTATTTGGGTAATAGTTGATCGTCTCACCAAATCAGCACACTTCATGCCAATAAGAGAAGATGACAAGATGGAGAAGTTAGCACGACTGTATTTGAAGGAAGTCGTCTCCAGACATGGAATACCAATCTCTATTATCTCTGATAGGGATGGCAGATTTATTTCAAGATTCTGGCAGATATTACAGCAAGCATTAGGAACTCTTCTAGACATGAGTACTGCCTATCATCCACAAACTGATGGGCAGAGTGAAAGGACGATACAAACGCTTGAAGACATGCTACGAGCATGTGTTATTGATTTCGGAAACAGTTGGGATCGACATCTACCGTTAACAGAATTTTCCTACAACAACAGCTACCATTCAAGTATTGAGATGGCGCCGTTTGAAGCACTTTATGGTAGAAAGTGCAGGTCTCCGATTTGTTGGAGTGAAGTGGGGGATAGACAGATTACGGGTCCGGAGATTATACAAGAAACTACCGAGAAGATCATCCAAATTCAACAACGGTTGAAAACCGCCCAAAGTCGACAAAAGAGCTACGCTGACATTAAAAGAAAAGATATAGAATTTGAAATTGGAGAGATGGTCATGCTTAAAGTTGCACCTTGGAAAGGCGTTGTTCGATTTGGTAAAAGAGGGAAATTAAATCCAAGGTATATTGGACCATTCAAGATTATTGATCGTGTCGGACCAGTAGCTTACCGACTTGAGTTACCTCAACAACTCGCGGCTGTACATAACACTTTCCACGTCTCGAATTTGAAGAAATGTTTTGCTAAATAAGATCTCACTATTCCGTTAGATGAAATCCAAATCAACGAAAAACTTCAATTCATCGAAGAACCCGTCGAAATGCATTCTTGACATCTAGCTGATGAATGGGCCAGTGTCGAGATGCAGCAAGACTAAGTACAATCCTAATAGTGTAAAGTCTCATCACAATCAATACCAATCTGCTGGCTTCGACCGTTAGCGACAAGACGAGCCTTATACCTGCTCAGTGTACCGTTGCATTAAACTTCTTCTTAAACAACCACACGGAGTGAACTATGTTCGTGTTCGTGGGGCGAGGCACAAGAGTCCAAGTACCATTTTTAATTAAAGCATTATATTCCTCAGTCATAGCATTATGCCAGTTAGGGTCATTAAAGTCGTTGGAATATGTTTTTGGTGTAGAAGGTGTGGAAACGTGGAGATTAAGACGTTGAACATGTTTGGTGGTGCCAAGGCGGTGTCGAGTAACCATAGGGTGAGTAGAGGTCGTGTTTTGAGGTGGTGGGGGTGGTGAGGGTACGGGAGCGGGAGGAGAAGGAGGAGTAGGAGTGTCAGGTGAGGGTGGAGCAGCGATAGGAGGTGAAGATATGTCAGGTGATCATATACATACATATGTATATGTATATTTTTAATGCGAAAAGCTACTTAAGGACAAAGACGCGAAACTGATGAACCGCGGTAAATGCTAATGAATGCGGTGAGATTGCGCGGAATATTAAAGAGTGCGTAGGATTCTCGCAGTACTTGTGTGGAATGCCTAAGTGCCCGCGCATCTTACTTCCGCGCAGATCTCAAGCCTATAAATAGGGAGCTTGGCCTCTCATTTTAGGTTGTTGATTCTGGAAGGATTGCCCTAGTCATATTGATCTCTGTCATGAGTTTTCCCGAGACTTGATCTTTGTTGGTTAAGGTAATTTACGAAGACCGGGACATGGTTGTTGATCGTTTAGCACTTAACGAAATATGACAATAAGGTCCCAAAATCCTAATCGACATCCTTATACCCCCTCATTGAACTCAATCCTTGATTAGCCTTTATTGGATAATCTAGGATTGATCAATTGGCGTCATCCATGGGACACGAATAGAATTGAAATGAGAAATTCACGTTCATTTTAATCGAGCTGTTAAACTCATTTCCTAATTCTAATCGTGTTAATTTTCTTTATTATGTCGCGGGAAAGTGTTTTCGATTCTAAAAGCGTAAAAACTTGAAGGTACTCTTGATTAAATATGACTACGGGTAACAAAAAGAAGAATACAAGCACTATAGGTGCATTTGACCCAAAAAATGCTTCAAATTTCGACTTTCAAGCAAGTCCTGAAGTTAGCCAACAAACTAAAGAGTTACTTGTAAAGGCATCTGCGAATGCCAGAGTAACTGAAGAAACGCAATCAAGTGTTATGGTAGAAAAAATGAACGCGGCAAAGCGAAATTTTCAGCAAGCACGTGAAGAGCAAAAGGCAGAAGAAATGAGGTTAAAATCAGACTCTGTAAATGTGCAGGCAAATGCGGACAAAAGTTAAGTTAATGAGAGCAATGCGCTTAATACCACTGAAAGTGCAGTAAAGGAAATGCCCAAAAAGACCGCGAAAAAAGTGCTTACGCCCTTAGAGGCAAAAGAATTGTTGCGGGAAGGAGGTTTTGACCTACGTATCCCAAACAACTATGAATGGTCGCTCAATGATATATCACCAAATACGCAAAGGTTAATAATAAATCATGATACAAGTGCGCGAAATGAAAGTCAAAATCAAAACGCTTTTGGTTCGCCAGTATTAATTTTGAAGAAAGCAAAGCGCACTAATACTTTGTTGCAAAATTCTGATAATTCTGATACTTCTGAAAAATCTGAAAGTGATCACGAGGTGGTTGAAATTTCCAAATTAAAACGCAAAAGGCCTCCCACGCCTTTTCCGCGTAATTATGAAGAAGGAGAAACATCTCAAGCCATTAAAATGAAGAATGCGCAGACATTTTTGGCGGATATGTTCAAAAAGTTGGTACCAAAAGACATGCATCACAAGTTTGAACATCCAAATGTCATTCAGCAAATGATTGAAAAGTGTTGCGCGGAGAATAAGGATGCGCGGCCGAAGAAAGCAGCTGAAATAACATCCGCAATAGACAAGTTTGTGGCACACATATCTGATTACCCGATTACTACACTACCCATTGTGCCTGCAACTCTATGTGTATATTCAGGGTTAACAGATCCATTTGATTTTCTACAGAGATTTGAAGGAGTTGTGAGCACGTATAATTGGGACGAGCCGGTTGCGTGCCGCATATTTCCAATGGTGCTACAAGGCTTAGCGCGTGAATGGTTTCATAATCTAAGCGCAAGATGTAGTGACCCGAACTTTTCCATGTTTATATACATTCATTGAGATTGATATTTACATGATTAAATATTTCCAACATGTTAAGCAATCAAACTTGTTAAGACTTGATTAATTGAAATATGTTTCATATAGACAATGACCACCCAAGTTGACCGGCGATTCACGAACGTTAAAACTTGTAAAAACAACATGACGATATATATATGGATATACATATGGTTAACATGAGATTATGATAAGTAAGTATCTCCATAAGTATATTAACAATGAGTTATATACATATAAACAAGACTACTAACTTAAGGATTTCGAAACGAGACATATATGTAACGATTATCGTTGTAACGACATTTAAATGTATATATATCATATTAAGATATATTAATATATCATAATATCATGATAATATAATAATTTAACATCTCATTAGATATAATAAACAATGGGTTAACAACATTAATTGAGATCGTTAACTTAAAGGTTTCAAAACAACACTTACATGTCACGACTAACGATGACTTAACGACTCAGTTAAAATGTATATACATGTAGTGTATTTAGATGTATTAAAATACTTTTGGAAGACTTCAAGACATATATCAAAACACTCATACTTAACGAAAATGGTTATAGTTACTTTCCCATTCTTTTCTTTCATCAAGAATTCTAGTCGTATTCTTACCCGTATTATACACAGCTTCAAAACGTACTTACTATGGGTATATACCAATAGGAACTAGCATGGGATTCCACTCTTGATTATGTCATGTATGACTAATCAATTTTAACTTCTACCATGAGCTAGTCAACTAACTAGAACTCCTTTTAACCCCACTCACCACTCACCAATTACCACTCATCATTCACTCCATTTCACTTTCAATTCTCTTTCTAATTCTCTCTCAACACACACACACTATTATGAACGTATTTTTCCAGTAGTTAATCATCATCTTCATCAAAAATCACTTCAAGAATCAAGCTATAATCATCATAGGAAGAACACTTCAAGAACACTTCAAAAATCCCTTCAAGTTTACTAATTTACTTCCAAGCTTTCTAATCCATTCCAAGTAATCATCTAAGATCAAGAAACCTTTGTTATATACAGTAGGTTATCTTTCTTATTCAAGGTAATATTCATATTCAAACTTTGATTCAATTTCTATAACTATAAACTATCTTAATTCGAGTAAAAATCTTACTTGAACTTGTTTTTGTGTCATGATCCTACTTCAAGAACTTTCAAGCCATCCAAGATCCTTTGAAGCTAGATCATTTCTTGTCACTTCCAGTAGGTTTACCTACTAAACTTGAGGTAGTAATGATATTCATAACATCATTCGATTCATATATAAAAAACTATCTTATTCGAAGGTTTAAACTCGTAATTACTAGAACATAGTTTAGTTAATTCTAAACTTGTTCGCAAACAAAAGTTAATCCTTCTAACTTGACTTTTAAAATTAACTAAACACATGTTCTATATCTATATGATATGCTAACTTAATGATTTAAAACCTGGAAACACGAAAAACACCGTAAAACCGGATTTACGCCGTCGTAGTAACACCGCGGGCTGTTTTGGGTTAGTTAATTAAAAACTATGATAAACTTTGATTTAAAAGTTGTTATTCTGAGAAAATGATTTTTATTATGAACATGAAACTATATCCAAAAATTATGGTTAAACTCAAAGTGGAAGTATGTTTTCTAAAATGGTCATCTAGACGTCGTTCTTTCGACTGAAATGACTACCTTTACAAAAACGACTTGTAACTTATTTTTCTGACTATAAAACTATACTTTTTCTGTTTAGATTCATAAAATATAGTTCAATATGAAACCATAGCAATTTGATTCACTCAAAACGGATTTAAAATGAAGAAGTTATGGGTAAAACAAGATTGGATAATTTTTCTCATTTTAGCTACGTGAAAATTGGTAACAAATCTATTCCAACCATAACTTAATCAACTTGTATTGTATATTATGTAATCTTGAGATACCATAGACACGTATACAATGTTTCGACCTATCATGTCGACACATCTATATATATTTCGGAACAACCATAGACACTCTATATGTGAATGTTGGAGTTAACTATACAGGGTTGAGGTTGATGCCAAAATATATATAGTTTGAGTTGTGATCAATACTGAGATACGTATACACTGGGTCGTGGATTGATTCAAGATAATATTTATCGATTTATTTCTGTACATCTAACTGTGGACAACTAGTTGTAGGTTACTAACGAGGACAGCTGACTTAATAAACTTAAAACATCAAAATATATTAAAAGTGTTGTAAATATATTTTGAACATACTTTAATATATATGTATATATTGTTATAGGTTCGTGAATCAACAGTGGCCAAGTCTTACTTCTCGACGAAGTAAAAAAAACTGTGAAAGTGAGTTATAGTCCCACTTTTAAAATCTAATATTTTTGGGATGAGAATACATGCAGGTTTTATAAATGATTTACAAAATAGACACAAGTACGTGAAACTACATTCAATGGTTGAATTATCGAAATCGAATATGCCCCTTTTTATTAAGTCTGGTAATCTAAGAATTAGGGAACAGACACCCTAATTGACGCGAATCCTAAAGATAGATCTATTGGGCCTAACAAACCCCATCCAAAGTACCGGATGCTTTAGTACTTCGAAATTTATATCATATTCGAAGGGTGTCCCGGAATGATGGGGATATTCTTATATATGCATCTTGTTAATGTCGGTTACCAGGTGTTCACCATATGAATGATTTTTATCTCTATGTATGGGATGTGTATTGAAATATGAAATCTTATGGTCTATTGTTACGATTTGATATATATATGTTAAACCTATAACTCACCAACATTTTTGTTGATGTTTAAAGCATGTTTATTCTCAGGTGAATATTAAGAGCTTCTGCTGTTGCATACTAAAATAAGGATAAGATTTGGAGTCCATGTTTGTATGATATTGTGTAAAAACTGCATTCAAGAAACTGATTTCGATGTAACATTTTTTGTATTGTAAACCATTATGTAATGGTCGTGTGTAAACAGGATATTTTAGATTATCATTATTTGATAATCTACGTAAAGCTTTTTAAACCTTTATTTATGAAATAAAGGTTATGGTTTGTTTTAAAAATGAATGCAGTGTTTGAAAAACGTCTCATATAGAGGTCAAAACCTCGCAACGAAATCAATTAATATGGAACGTTTTTAATCAATAAGAACGGGACATTTCACAAGAAGCATTGTGAGGTTTGTTGATTTAAGAGAATTTTTTTTTTTTGCAGTTTCAAAACTTGTTACCGCAGAAAAAGACGCACATCGAGTGCCATGATATTAAACAGGGCTTCAAATGAACGTTGAAAAGTTTATTGACAAGGTACATTTATGAATGTCAGAAAATCCCAAATCTCAATAAAGATCAGAAAATTTCTGGCTTTGTGCATGCGATAAATCCGCAAAGGCACCCTACACTTGTGCGACGCCTTCGCAGAGATGTACCGCGTAATTTTGCCAAAGTCATGCAAGAAACATATGATTATATTCACTGTGGTGAGGACAGTAATATAGTGCAAAATTGCGCGTGGGGCAAAGACAGAAATTGGCGCGATGATAATGATACATACCGTGATGGTAACGGGGATGGATATCGCGATTATAACCGCGGATCTGGTCAGCAAAGAAGGAATAACAATGGTGAGAATTGGCGCAATGATCGACAGCGCAATAATGGAGATGGCGGTAATCAAGGTTATAATAACCGTGACAGGAATTACACGCGAAAGTGGAATAATGATTCCTTTGCTGTAATCCAAACATTATCAAAAACGCCAAAAGAAATACTTTTGCAAGAGCGTGTTGCTAAGGCATTTCCAGACCCTCCGCAGCTGAGTGATAATAATAGGCGTGACAAATCTAAATTTTGTATTTTTCATGACGATTATGGGCATGATACAAATAGATGTCGCGACCTTGTTGAGCTAATTGCAGATGCGGTTGCACAAGGGAAATTGAATCATCTCTTAATTAGCAAGGAAACATGCACAACAGATGCGATAGTGGTACCCGCATTGACAGCTACTCCAAAAGCACCAAATGTCAATACGGTGGAGCAGCAAGAACGCAAAGCGCCCGCAGTCAAAAACTTAGGTGCAAAGGTGGTGGGCAAAAAGGATAGTTTGCAACAAATTCAAGTAATCAACATGGTGACTGTTAATGGTATTATGCAAAAGCATAAATTTGTTGAAGCTTATGCGAAATGGAAGCTTGAGCCTATAACTTTCATATCAGAAAAAGATTGCGGATTTTTGGAGGAGCCAATTGTGATATCATGCAGGATTTCGGAAGTTGGTATTCAAGTGATGAAAGTACATATAGACACTGGTAGTAGTGTTGATGTTATGTACAATCAGTGTTTTCGCAAACTGCCAGAAGATATTCAATCCAAACTCAAGTCAACCGCGATGTCTTTGTCAATCTTTTCAGGAGAATCTGCTTGGCCTATAGGGCAAATGGAGTTAGAAATTGAAATCATGGATGAACATAACGTAATGCTTATGCGTAAAGCTTTGTTGAATTTGTATGTCATGAATACTGTATCACGTTATAATATTCTCCTGGGACGCACAGCTGTATGTAAGCTGGGTATTGTTTCTTCACCAATTCATGGTATGGTTAAGTTTGCAACTTCTAAAGGCATTGCAACAGTCACATCTGTGGTTTTGGAACCATTATGTGCATCTATAATGGTGGATGATAATATTGGAACAGAAGGCCATGTTGTAGCTGCAAATATGGAAGTGATGACGATTAAATGATTTTTCTGGTGAAATATAAAGTTGAGATAAGATACTATAATGCGGATGTGAATAGTGCAGAAGTTGGCACAGTTATTATTGTTTAGAGTGGATATGGCAAATGCATTTAGCGAGTGAATGTTGTCTTTTAAACAAAGCAATGTGAATAAATAAAGAAAGTGCTTTGGTTTCTGTTAAGGTTTCATTATATGCGAGTAAAACTATGATTGTAGCGCATATGTAATATGGCAAGTTCTGCGTGCAAAGTTTCATAATCAAGGAAAATTTTTAAAGTGATGGAAAAGCCCACTTAATGCAGAATTATATTAACATTCATGATGAAATTGATCTTATGAAAATAATGTTGTTTAAGCTGATGACCATTGCAAAATCGCATTTGTTGTCTTGTGCGAAGCAAAATGATAATAAAAATGAAAACTTGTGCGAAAGTTTTTGACTGGAAACATTATATAAGTAACAAATTTGCAATTGTATAAGTGATGGTAAATCCCACTACTTGTTGTTTCATATAAATAATTGAACAGTGTATGCGAAAAGATGGATACTTGAAATTTTCCCAAAGTATTTAACGTTAGCAATACTTGGATTATTCGCATAAAACACATATTTGCCTAAGGATCGTTTCGGCGGACTTAGAAGATTCATAATGTGTATAAACACGTGCATACAGGTTGTTTCGCATAAAGTAATTGTTTATTATGTGCACAATAATAAGCAATGAAATTGCAAAGGACAATGCTAGTAATTATGAATAATATCGAAAAAGTACTTAAGCACTATAAAAGTAAGCAGTTGCAACTGATATAAACATTTCACTATTAATAAAACCGCGTAAGAAGGCGGTCATGTGTTACAAAATAGCACGCAATCTTAATTGCGGAATAACTGCAAATTTACAATTCAAGATCTACAACGTCTTTAAATGTGACATTTTCTTGTTGACTGAGTGCGATAAGATCTGGAATGTCAATATGTTCTATTGCTTTGCTGGTTTCTGTATAACGTCATTAGCAATCTCTATGTCGCATACCTCCTTCTCAATAACCTCTTGATATGGCGCGCCAATACCATAAGCGGTTAAAATTAGCGATAAAAATTCACAGCGTTCGCGGAGTTTAACCGCGTTAAGATATGCTTGTAATTTTTGGGAAACTGGCTTGGAGTCCATAATCTTATGGCCAAGGTCAGGTAGGTATGCGATGAGTTGCTTGAATTGATCGTATGTGGTTGCGAATTGCTGTTGAGACTCTAGCGTTGTAGTAAGCGTAGTAACTCGAGCTTCGGTTGATTGGAGCGCAGTCTCAAGCTCTTTTTTCAGCTTCGCATTCTCCTTTTCGAGACGAGAAACTTTCTTGTTAGCTTACTGAGTTGCCTTGGTTTGACTGTCAAGCTCAGTGACTAGTCAATCTCTGCGGGGAATATCATCAACTAGAAAGCATACTGCATAATATAAATTCTGCACTCTGGCACTCTCCGTTGTTTCATCATCGATTTTCTCCAACCCCGCACGAATATCTTCGGGGACCGCGTATCCAAGCTGTTTAAGTTGGTCTGCGGCTGTCTCACGTTCAATGTCCACATGTTCGCGGAGATGATCAAATCTGACAGACATGATTGGGCTTGCTGGAGCAAAGTTCTTGTCAAAAACATTATCAGGGATCTCTTGTGAAATGTTAAGTTGAGGACCCTCTTGTGAGCTTTTGGTAAGATCGATGGGCTCTGTGTAAACATGTTTAATTAAAATTATTATTAAGAAATCGCAGTATGAATGCGCAATAAATGCAGTATGAATGCACAATAATCGCAGTATGAATGCAGTATATTTAAAAGAGTATTCGCAATAAGTATTTCGCATACCTTCTTCAGACTCTTCATGAATAGTGTGTTTAGCGCGTTTCTTTGATGTCGTTGCCGGAATAGGTGCGGTGCTTTTGCGTTTCGCTTTATCATGAATAACAGGAATGATGTTCTCGTTTATTAATGGCTCTTCAATGTCGGTGACTTCATTATCATCTTCCAGAGAGCGACGATATGAAGTAAATCCTGTAATATCCTTTTGGCGCATAAGATACGCGAGGGAAATCTCTGCAAAAATAACAAAAACTGTTAACAGTAGTAAATATGTAGAAATACGCGTTAATGGTACGAAAATACTGAGCGCATACCTTCACCATCTGCATCTTTAAAAATGCCTATTTGGTTGGGCCATAGCCAATGCGTGGAGATTCTACCTACATGAAGAGGCACGATCCTATAAGGGCGAATCTGTAAGCGAGCATTTTTAATCAATTGCAATGTTTCTTTTTGATACTCATCAAGATCAACACGGTCTTTGCTATATTTTGAGTATGCGATTGCCCAGGTATTAACGTTTTGATACTCGCGGAGGGCAGTAGTTTTAACAAATAAAAAAGATTGTTGCCAATTGCCAACATTTTCTTTAGGAGTATCCATTACTCCATTGCGGCATTTACGCGTGAACTAGCTGGCGTCATGAGTGAGAATACTAGAAAACTTGCGGAAGACATCTAGTGAAACGAGCCTGTTGAGTGTGTTGCAATACATCTAAAAAAGAATGAGTTTCGCAACTGCGTTGGGATGAAATTTCCCAGGGCTCACTGCGTAGAATTGACACACACTTAAGAAGAAATCAGTAAAATGGAACCTAAGGTTACCTAAATATAGAGATGTTTCATATATAGCAAAGTAATCCTTTGGTGGATTATTAGCCATGACACCTGCAGTAGGTGCCATTGGCTCAAATGACTCAAGCATCGGATAGTTGAGCTTGATTTGTGATAGCATTTCATCCGTAATAAGTGAATCAAAGTCATTGACGGATGGACCAGTAGTAGATGGGGAATGTGATGTAGACATGATGAATAATAAAGCAAATATGTTGAATGCTTAAGTATGTGTAAAGTAAATGCAGAAAGATTGATGAATGCGATGAAAATTATGAATGCACTTTTTAGACAGAGAAATTAGTAAGAGAAAGTAAGATTGGAAGTATGCGGCTGCATCTGGTATTTATACCTTCAAGTTTGCAAAGGTCCGTTAACAAGTAATCATCACAAATCAACGGTTATCAAAATGCGTCAGAAATTCAACGGATGAAAATATAGCCGTTAGAATAAGTATTAGCGACGCAGACAGTTTATTTGAATGATATGCGGAATTGCATGTAGCAGTATAAATATGCGAATGCTTTTTGAAGGTCATGGAAACTACAATTTTTATTTTTTAGAGTTTATTGTATTACATTTTCTGCAAAAATGTAACACAATAAACTGGGGGGACTTGATCATATACATACATATGTATATGTATATTTTTAGTGCGAAAAACTACTTAAGAACAAAGACGCGATACTGGTGAACCGCGTTAAATGCTAATGAATGCGGTGAGATTGCGCGGAATACTAAAGAGTGCGTAGGATTCTCGCAGTACTTGTGCGGAATGCCTAAGTGCCCGCGCATCTTACTTCCGCGCAGATCTCAAGCCTATAAATAGGGAGCTTGGCCTCTCATTTTAGGTTGTTGATTCTGGAAGGATTGCCCTAGTCATATTGATCTCTCTCGTGAGTTTGCCCGAGACTTGATCTTTATTGGTTAAGGTAATTTATGAAGACCGGGACATGGTTGTTGATCGTTTAGCACTTAACGAAATATGACAATAAGGTCTCAAAATCCTATTCGACATCCCTTATACCCCCTCATTGCACTCAATCCTTGATTAGCCTTTATTGGATAATCTAGGATTGATCAATAGATTTGGAGGAGGGTCGAGAAACTCATATGATTGGGATGAGGAGGTAGTAGTGGAGATGTCTCATCGAAGATGACATGACGAGAGAGAATGATTTTGTGAGTGGCAAGGTCGAGACATCAGTATCTGCGGTGATTTGATGGATAACCGAGGAAGATACATGGGGTGGAGCGTGGAGCGAGTTTGTGAGTGTTGTTGAGGTGAGGGTAACAAAGACAACCGAAAACACGAAGAGTGAAGTAGTTAGGTGGATATTTATAGAGGCGTGTGTGGGGGATATCGTGGTTTGTTATGGACGAGGGTAGGAGATTGAGTAGATAGGTGGCCATGTGAAGGGCCTCAACCCAGAAAGTAGGGGGTAGATTTGCTTGAAAGAGAAGGGTGCGTATGAAGTTATTGATAGTACGAATCATCCTTTCAGATTTCCCGTTTTGTTGGGAGGTTTGCGGACAAGAAAAGCGTATTTGAATACCGTTGTATTGGAATAATTGTTTAAGTTGATTGTTGTCGAATTCACCGCCAAGGTCACATTGGAAGGCTTTGATTTCAGAATTGAATTGAGTTTAATGTATGCACGAAATTGGGTAAATTTAGTAAAGGCTTCAGATTTATTGCGTAACGGAAAAACTCATAAGTAATGCGAGTAATGATCTAAGAAAATGACATAATATTTATAACCACTGAGACTCGGAATTGGTGAAGTCCATAAATTCGAGTGAACAATATCAAATAACGAATTAACATGAGAAACAAAACTACTAAACTGTAGTCTACATGCTTACCAAGTTGACAGGCATGAAACAGAAACTTTGAGCAAAATGATGAACGGAAATAAGATTTTTAACTATGTTAGGTGTAACGAGAACATTAGACAGGAGTAGAGGTCGGTTAACATTAAGCAAAATGCTATGACCAGTGTTGACAACGGGAATGTGTTTCCCGTCACCAACAACAACAGAAGGATAAATGCAATTATTAAAAACAGTACATAAATTTTCAATGCTAGGAGTGAGGTGAGTTGACGCACCAGTATTCATAATCCAACCGGAATTACCAGTCTGGGGGGTGTTGGCATTAAATGCCTTCGGTATAAAAGTCCCCTGATGTTGCATTGGACCCAAAAATGGGTTGTTAGCAGGTGCAGCTAGCCCATTGAAAAAGATTGTAGGCCCACTAACGTGTTGGTGTCAGGGGCGGAAATGACATGGAGCAAGTGGGGTCACTCGACCCCAGTGAATTTTTTTTAGTGCAAATAATTTAGGTTTTTTTGTTTCGAACCCAGTGGAATTTTGTTTGGCTAAAAGTCTTCATATTTTGTCCCCAAAGTCTCCAAATTTTGCCCCAAAGCCTTCAAATTTTGCCCAAAAACCTTCAAATTTTGCCTAAAAACCTTCGTATTTTGTCAAAAAAAAAAGTGCTACGCTTATAAATTTTTTTTGCCCCCAGTAAAAAAAATATCTATTTCCGCCACTGGTTGGTGTTGTTGGACCTTCATAATTAAGAATCAATAGCAAAAGAATGATGATTAATGATGAATGATATGTAAGATACCAACTTCAATTCTCTTTTCTTCTTCTCTCCACGTGACCATCAAGCAAAAACCAAAAATGATATGGAGCAATTGAAGAATAGTAATAATAAAATATTTTAACTTTCCTTTGAGCTTTTCTTTGATTGATTTCGTACAGTACCCCAATCTCAATAAATAAAGTATCTGCGTCCTGCTTTCTCTATTTTTATCTTTAACAATAATAAATAAGGGAAAGATATGCGTTCGATGGGTATCCAATAAAAGGTAACGATCTGTTGCGGTGACCTTATTGCTCGCAAAAACAAATACGCCGTAAACAAATTAAGTTGACAAAGTCAATTCGTTGTTATAACAAAATTGAGAGATTAATTTGTCGTGACATGTATTGAAGCAAAATTGCAAGTGAGTGCAGTGGCGGATCCAGAATTTTTTCCCACCGGGGGCGAAATTTTTTTTAAAACCATAGCAATTTTTTTGAGTAAAATATGGAGGTTTTGGGGCAAAATTTGAAGATTTGTGGGTAAAATTTGAAGATTTGTGGGTAAAATTTGAAGGTTTTGGGTCAAAATTTGGAGAATTTTGAACAAAATTTGAAGGTTTTGGGGCAAAATATAAAGCTTTTGGGGCAAAAAAAAAAATTCACCGGGGGCAAAGTCGAAAAATCCAAAATTTTTACACTAAAATTTCGAAATCCACCGGGGGCGGGCGCCCCCCTCCTTACACTCTAGATCCGCCTCTGAGTGAGTGTCTCAATGAGAAGAGCAGATTGTTGATTTGGAAGTAAAAAAAAAAAATAAGGGTAGAAAGATGATACACAAATCGAGATAGCATGTAAACTTATCTTGAATTTTTTTTCTTCTTCTCGATTGCTTTGGGTGGTGAAGCTATTAGGAAGAGAGGATCGCCTGAACGTTGGGAGATACAAATTTGAGAGAAAATAACTCTATTACTCACAAGAATATATTACAGAGTATTACAAAACTCTAAAAAAAAACTCTCAAACTCACACACACTCTCTAGGTTGTGATTACACTTCTCTGAGTGATTTTGGGATGATTTACAATGAAGGTTTGCACATCTATTTATAGGAAAAATCTTATGGCGGTGAATGGTGTGAACGAGGAAGGTTGGCGGAAGTTGGCGGCCGTCATCGTGTTCAAGTTTGCCACTTCCATACGCGTTGTCAACGTCGGCAGCTTTGAACATCTAGATGACGGCTGGAACAGAGCCATCTAGATGACGGCTGGAAACCACTGGAAACCATCAGAAGCGGCTGACAATAGATTAGGGTTTTCTAGCGTTGATACCATGATAGAGTGTTGAAAAGTGCGTACCATTATTCTCAATGATCATAGTTGTGGGTTATATACATATAAATATAAATAGGATTGAGCAAGTAGTAAATCCTAGTGGACTAGATAAGCTAACGGGTCTTTATAGAACATGAGCTAAATAATCCAATATATAATGCATAAACAATATCCATTTAACAAAATGATCTAAGAATTTGATTAAAAGTATTGCAAACATTTGTTCATTTTAGATCCATGTTTAACCTAAGATCATTAAATAAACTCATACGGAGTAGTAGACAATTATGTAACTTAAAGAGAATTAATGATATTAATTAATATTCAAATCAACACAAAATATTAAATTGATAGTAATAACCCTAAATATTAATATTAATATTAATATTAATATTAATATTAATATTAATATGTAAAATAATATTCATAAACAAAATACACTGTCAATACGAGTAAGATGTAAAAGATATAAATCATCGAAGTTATTATATATGAACAACACTAATACAAACAATAAATATTTTATGATATTAAAGAAATTATAATGAATAGAATGAAATTCAACTCACGAGATTTAATAATGTTCTTGACTTCTTCCGTCGTTACTAGTCGCAGTTTTTTTTTTTTCATAAACAATTACGGAGTAGTCGACTCCCAATTTTTTATGATCTGGGGTATTTTTTAGTATAAATATATGGTATGGACAGTTTTTATTATTGGGCCATAGAAACTAATAAAAGAAAGAGATTATCACCAAAAAACCCATTTTTTGAATTTGTTTGCGTGAGATCCTTTAAAAAAAAAGTTTGACAATTTGCCCTCGCAAGGAGCAAGATGCCTCTTGCTCCCTTGCGCCTTGCGACCTTAGTCACACTTGAGAGCAAGGAGCAAGGTGCCTCTTGCTCCCTTGCTCCCAGGTGGAAGCAAGGACGCAAGGTGCCTCTTGCTCCCTTGCTTCCACCTGGGAGCAAGGTGTCTCTTGCTCCCTTGCTCCCAGGTGGAAGCAAGGGAGCAAGATGCACCTTGCGTCCTTTGCTTATTACACGTCTTCTTTTTGGTATCCGGCCTCAAAATTAATGTCACTAAGTCTCACATTTTCAGTATTGGTGTCGATTCTTCTGAAGTTAACAGATTGGCTTCGGAGGCTGGTTGTCAAAGTGGATCATTACCGACGACATATCTTGGCATCCCAATTGGTCTTAACATGAAACGAAAGGCGAGTTGGACCTCGTTAATTAATAAGTTCAACTCGAAATTGTCTCTTTAGAAAGCTAATTTACTTTCTTCCGGCGGTCGCCTCACGTTAATTAAATCTGTCATGGGAAGTCTTAGTATATATTGGATGTCAGTGTTTAAGTGCCCGGAGAGCATCATTAAACACTTAGAATCGATTCGTTCTCGGTTCTTTTGGGGAGGTAGTAGTTCTAAAAAGAACATGGCTTGGATTAAATGGGATTTGATTCTTTCTTCATTTGAAAAGGGAGGCCTAAATATAGGAAGTCTTAAGGCATTCAATTATGCCTTAATCTTTAAATGGCGCTGGAGATATCTAACTAATCCTAATGATTTGTGGGTTAAGCTAGTTAAATCCATTCATGGCGACATCTTTGAGGAGACCATCGGTAACAGTATGTGGTCTTCTATTGTGGGCACTTGTTCTAGAATTATTTCAGATAAATTACTTCCTGCCAATACGTTACGAATGCAGGTTGGAAACGGAAGGGATATTCGGTTCTGGCACGATTTATGGATGGGGCAAGATAAATTGGCTACACGTTTCAATCAGCTTTATCACTTAGAAGTTAATAAGTTCGATTCCATAGCTGACAAATGCGTTAATGGAGTTTGGCAATGAACTTGGACACGCAATGAGATTGGAGGTCGTAATTATCAAGCTCTTGCTAATCTTAATGACGAGCTGCTAGATGTTCGGTTAGACGATTCAGATGATAAGTGGGTGTGTTCATTAAAGTCTGACCTTCTTTTTTTGGTTAAAAGTGCAAGGGATTGGATGGATCGAGTGTTACTTCCTTCTTCAACTATAAAAACGAGTTGGTGTAAGGTTCTTCCTAGGAAAGTTAATGTGTTTTTTTGGCGCTTCATGCATGATGCTTTACCTCTTCGTTGGAACTTATCTGCGAGGGGTTTGGATATTCAATCTATAGTTTGTCCCGTGTGCAACAATGGAGTTGAAGATCGGCATCATTTGTTTTTCGGGTGTTCTATTTCTTTGGATATATGGTACAAACTGCGTATTTGGATCGATAGCAACATGCCTTCGTTCTACTCGTGGGAGGACTTCAAGGGTTGGATCGAGATTGCCTCTTTACCTGCCAGCTCGAAACTCAGGATCGAGGTTGTCGTTGCTACGCTTTGTTGGGCTATATGGCGTTACTGGAACGGCACCGTATTTAATGAAACTTTTTGTAATAGAGCTAACTTATTTGATGTAATTTGTACATTTTCTTTTAGATGGCTCAAAAATAGAGGTCATAGAATTTCCAATTGGAATTCATGGCGTCTATATCCGTTGTAATTTCTCCTTTAGCGTCTTGCTAAGGAGCGTTTTCATATATTAAATTATTCTTTGGCCGTTAAAAAAAAAAAAAGAGAGAGAGAGCAAGAGACACCTTGGGTCCTTGCTTCCACCTGGGAGCAAGGGAGCAAGAGGCACCTTGCTCCTTGCTCTCAAGTGTGACTAAGGTCGCAAGGACGCAAAACGCAAGGGAGCAAGAGACATCTTGCTCCTTGCGAGGGCAAATTGTCAAACTTTTTTTTATGGAATCTCACGCAAACAAGTTTAAAAAAATGAGCTTTTTGGTGATAATCCTAAAAGAAAAAGAATGTCATGGATTATAGACTTTAAAAAAGACCAATGACCAATCATATAAAAAGAGACTACAATTAATAAAGTCAAAGTTGTATAATACTAATTCAACGTGTGCGACATAATTGGGTTAGGCAAGCCCCTCTATTGTCTCGGCCCCTGGATGGCTGGATATACATGTCAATTCTTAATGAGGTATTTATTTATATTTAGATTTAGATTTTTATACGGAGTGTTGTTTTAAATCTAGATTACTACATCCTATCCTACTCTATACATTAAAAGAGACTAATGATTAGCTAATAAATCTTCTCAAAACTCCCTTCAAGACCCTGATCAAAAAAAGACTTCACTCTACCCTTTAATCCAATGGTCCAAATTAAACATCTTCACTTGTTGGCTAATAAATCAAATTACATTCATCATGTTCCTAAATTACCCTTGGATTAAAATTAAATTCCCTACGCTCCAATCAATTAAATGCGTGCACACCTCTTCGAATTCACTAACCATAACAGATTCTTAGATACAACAATGATCGATCGTAAACCCTAAATCATCTCTACATGCGTTTTTCATTAACGATCCAGTGATCATTGCATATCTCTTGGCTTGAAATTGGCCATATAGTCAACTGTAACAATCGTGAAGACCCATTGTATTTTCCGATGATGACGATGGCTTGAAACTGGTTAATGAAAAGTAGATAGAAACTTTTTTTTTTCAGTGTGTTCGTTTAAATTTCAGCTGCAGATGGTGTACAAACACTAAGTTCTCTTTTTTTTTCTTCTTTCTCGCCTCAGGTACAAACCCTAACATTTAGTTTAAGCAATTTCATGATTTAATCGGTAAACACTAACAATATTTGCAGCAACTTGCTAATCCCTTTCGTGATTTGATTTTATAAGGTAATAATCTTCGTGTCCCAATGTTGTTCAAACAATGAATCCAAGCATTGATTTTACAAGCTCTGTATATTCACAACTGAAATTGATGGAAGAAATAGATTACCAGGGATTTCGAGCAGTGGTAT
This sequence comes from Rutidosis leptorrhynchoides, assembly GCF_046630445.1. Classification (NCBI taxonomy): domain Eukaryota; kingdom Viridiplantae; phylum Streptophyta; class Magnoliopsida; order Asterales; family Asteraceae; genus Rutidosis; species Rutidosis leptorrhynchoides. The sequence continues at coordinate 58,010,374 of NC_092338.1, read as the reverse complement.
TTTTTTAACATATAAGAAGAATCCAAGCATGCTCATCGAGAAGATATTAAGTTGCTCAAATTTTATGCCAGTAAGATGTCGATTGTTCATAACCTATTTGGGTATGAATTTCACTTCAATATATATTTCTTGTACAATTTTGTCAATTTATTACCAGATCTTTGAACCAATAGTTAACTTTGTTTAATAAATTTATCTGTTGGTTTTGTGCAACTTCTTATTATTTGTGCCAAGTTATCAAGCTTCTTTTATTATCTAATCAATATTCTTGTATAATAGATCATCCTTTGGTTAAAAAAAACATCATTAATGAGGTGGAAGTCGGGCAGATTGGGCAAGTTGGGTAATGGGTCAACTAAAGGCGGGTTTAAAATAGATAAATTAACCCGTTCGACTCATTCCGTATCTAATTAACTGTGTTTTTCATGTACACATTATACTCATCTAAAAAGAAATATTACCTAATTTGAATACTTTACTGAGGCGTGAATAGGAGTTACAGTGGGACATGGAAGAAACAAAGCAGTTGAAGTATGAAGAAGCTAAGATGAAAATACTGAAAGAGTAAGAAGTTTTTTTTTGTAACCATACCAGTCTGTAACTAATTAGTCAAACGTAAAACTATAATGTTACATGATCTTGCAGTGACCCTACTCCAGTTCGTGAAAAGATTCACAGACCTCTTACTTCAGTTCAGGTGTATAATCTACATGTGGAACAGAGAGCCAATGATGGAACAAAATTTGATAATAAGTTGAAGGAGAAAAACACTGTAAAGATGGTATCTTTCATAGTTATTTTTATTTCAATTGTAGTTTAAAGCATTTTCATCTACCTTATATTATTATTTGTGTTGATACTATATATTTTGTATTGCTTGTTTAAGCTTTCAGACCTAAAAATGCTTTGTTGTTTCATCATATATAATTTTTTCAGTTGAATTCATATTGAAACTGAAAATGGTGCGGGTTTGAATACAGGTACACTAACCTTTTGCTTCATTTTTGCAAGATTCCCATTTAGTATTTTAGCATGGGTTAATGTGTATCATGAGTGAAATGTGTCGGGTTGGTGCCGACCCATTTCACTATTTTTGTTCATTAACTACACAATTCTATCAGTATACCTGTAGGCGCAATTAGCTTCACCCCCACTGATTTGATGTATCTAAGGATTAACTATATGGAAAGCACTTACCTATTTGAAAACAAACATGCCAAGATCGAAATAGAAGCAGGTATTCAACTTTACATTCTCATATTATTAATTAAATAAAATTAATTATTAGGATAATGTCCTTTAATATTATTGTGATGACCCGGAAATTTCTGACCAAATTTAAACTTAATCTTTAACGTTTCCGACAAGATAAGCAAAGTCTATGAAGTTGAATCTCAAAATTTTGAACTATTCAATTATTCTTTGACTGTTCTCGACGATTCACGAACAATATATATATAACTTAATGTGCATATATATATATATATGATTTCAAGTTATTTAGTAAACGATATTAACATTCGATTATTGATTCGATTAATATTTAGATAAGTTAACTAAAATGTTTAAGATGAACCAGTAAAACACTAATTAGCTACAGTATTTTCGAATTGCTACAATACCCGAAAAGCTACAGTGTTTTCGAAAATCACTATTTGCTACAGTAAAAAAACTAACTTTGCTACAGTAAAACACTATTTCAAAATGAAAATGTATATATTATATATATATTAACAAATAGCGAGACGATGATTTATAGAAGTAAATGACCAAAACACTCAAATGTATAAGTTATATCTTGAGTGGTATAGTGTATGGATAATTTAAGTCTAATTATTGACAAAGGTACGTGTCGCGAAACGTAAAGAGCGAATTTTCTCAGCGTACGAAGGGACACTCGAAAAACCGGAACCGGAACATAAGTCGCGTAATGACGTACGACTTATCGGAACAATTAACTATGCACGAGAATATAATATAATATATAATTAATTAATTTAAATTATATATTATATATATTATATTATAATATGTCGACACACTAGAAGTTAAAAGGTATGTGAGCTGGACATAAGGGCCATGCGATCGCATGGCCAGTGCCCTTCAAAACCATGCGATCGCATGGAGGGGATTATCAGGCCACATTATAAATGCTCGACGAATTCTGAGTTATACACACACATACATTATATTACTCCCTCTGTTCTTATTATTTATATTATTATTATTATTATTATTATTATTATTATTATTATTATTATTATTATTATTATTATTATTAATATTAATCTTATTGTTACGAGTTGTATTATTAGTATTATATATACATAAAATACTACGACGGAGTGCTGTTTGAGTAATTTAAAAATGAGTTTTACGAGCAGAATAAAGCTAAGGAAATTATGAGTTATAGCTATGGAGGTTATGGGTAATGTTCGTGGGTATTGTTTACAAATCAAACCTAGTGTTTATCATCTCTGTTACGTCTACGTACTTTCCTACAATATTGAATCTCAATATTTTTACGTAAGCACTCATATTTTATCTTTTATATATTAATTGTGGATCCATGTCTAGTGCTCGAGTATATATATTTATACATGCTTGTATGTTAAATTTCGTCGCTAAACAGTTTATAATGAATCACGAATTAAATACATATAATACTGGTAAAAGGTATATGATATACATGTTTTTGAAAAGCTGGCGAAAAATCAATAACTTTTCATTTAGATATCGAATAGTTTCGATTAACGGATTAAAAGATATGATCAACTGAATTATGATTGAAGTAAATTGAAATTGCTTTTGAATCTGCAATTAAGATTTAAACAACTTGTTTACAAGATTGATAAAATGGATTTTTAAATATTACCAGCCGAGTAAATGAATTCTTATATAAGACACGTCTCGTTTTATTGAACAATTGTCAAAACTGATTGTTTTATCATATTTTAAAGCCTTATAAAAACTATAGTTTAATTTTACAAGAATTGGAAAACTATGTGAAATATTAAAATGATTCGATTGCCATGATCATTCAACTATTGTATTAAGTCAGAATGACTTTTGGAAATGACTTTTGATAAACTTTTGTATGTCGATCTCGAGCATTAGGATTGTGATACACTATGACCAGACCTAGCTTGATAGACATTCATTTACCAACATATGTTCTCTAGGTTGAGATCTACGATTATTTGATATTCCGAGTTTCGGTCACATTACGATGAACAACTTATTATGCTGCTAAGGTGAGTTTCATTTGCTCCCTTTTTAAATGATTTTGCAATATATATTTTTGGGCTGAGAATACATGCACTTTATTTTAAAAACAATGGACACAAGTACATACTAAATTCTATACTGAGTTTGAACCGAAAATCCCTTAGCTTTGGTAACTAGTAACTGCCAGTTATAAGAACTGGTGGGCGCGAGTAGTAGTATATGGATCCATAGGGCTTGATATCCCCGTCCGAGCTAGAGCGCTAGCCTTTTAACGGACGTATGCTATTTGAGAAGCGTACACATTGGTTTGCGTGTATTATTAAGATGATTATACAAAGGGTACAAATTATATATACGTTAAGTTTAGTTACCAGGGTGCTCAATTTTGTAGAATATTTTGATAAACGTTTCGGATGAAACAACTAAAATCTTGTGATCCACTTTTATATACAGATTATGTGAAACACTAAAAACTATGAACTCACCAACCTTTGTGTTGACACTTGTTAGCATGTTTATTCTCAGGTTCCCTAGAAGTCTTCCGTTGTTTGCTTATATGTTATACAAGCTATGTGCATGGAGTCATACATGCTTTATTCAAGAAAACGTTGCATTCACAAAATCATCATGTATCTATTTGACTGCATTGTCAATGGAAGTACTATTGTAAACTATTATTTACGGTGATTGTCTATATGTAGAAATCATCAGTTGTCGAAAACCTTTGATTTAAATATTCATTTATGGTGTGCCTTTTCAAAAGAATGCAATGTTTACAAAATGTATCATATAGAGGTCAAATACCTCGCAATTAAATCGATGAATGACGTGTTCATCCATATGGATTTGGAGCGATCGTCACAGTTGGTATCAGAGCGTTGGTCCTAGGGAACCAGGTCTTGCATGAGTGTGTCTAACTGATAGTTGTTAAGATGCATTAGTAAGTCTGGACTTCGACCGTGTCTGCATGTTAAAAGTTTTGCTTATCATTTCTTGTCGGAAATTACCTGCTTATCATTCCTAGTCTAGACACGTTTTACTGCATTGATTGCATGAATAGTGTATAGACAAAATTCATATCTTAGCGTATCTGTTACTGTAAACTTTTCCTGACATCTTTCAAAAAATTTTCCGTGATTTATGGAATTTGGTATTATATATACATATGTAAATTATGTATTGAAGAATACCAAACTAAATTCTATAATCTAATTCATATCAAAAATCATCTCCCTAATTATACAAGATGGATCCCGTATCTAGTTCAAATTCCTTAAACTCCGACAGTTATTCCGATATGGATATTCACCTGAATTCCGAAGACAGTGTAACCGGAATGGATCAACCAATTAGCCATCATCTATTCTGGATGAATTGGACATGGGTTCGTAGTCTACTTAATCATTGGAGACAAGAAGAAGGTGATCCCTTCCATCCACCACATTGCCCTCTTGGCGAAGAACCTGAAGCACTTACCGGAGAGCCTGTTCGAGACACCATTTTCTCTCTCATTTCCAGAGTATCTCGTCACGATAATATACTATCTCAAATTCTGGATCTTATTCATCCGCTCGTTCGAACCGCCAATCATCCCGGTGTAGTAGAAGAAGTCAACGAGCTTCGCGCTCGGGTAGTGGCTTTGGAGAATATGGTGCAAAGGTTACAAGCACCAGCAGCATCACCGGCATCAACAGTATCACCGACAACAACAACAACAATACCATTACCACCACCAACAACATCCGCATCGCAAACCTCAACTTCACAATCTGTTCCACGAGCATCAACGTCATACGCACCGTAGTTACCAAGAAATACTAGCAACAATAACCGATGAAGTATTAACTCATTTCCCCTGAAGAAATTTTATGTATATTTAATATATATGAATTTTGAAATCAAAATAAATCTTTTCGTACTAAGCTATTACGTGTGAATCTTAACTGGTAGGTACTACACTGTTAGTTCATATTACTAATATGCAATGATGTACATCCTTCCTTAACAACTTAACCATTGTTAACTACAATATCTGTTTCAACCCAATGAATTCCATTTCATAATAAACCAAGTGTATTAATCAATTACATAATTGATTTTACATTTTCAATTTCGATATACTCGAAACTTTTCAGAAAATATCATCCGTGCCTTGTAAGGTTCACAAAAATTCCACGAGCACCAACATCCTTCACCGAGGAATATCACTAAGAATAAATAATGAAGTGTTGATTTCATTAGTGAAAAACTCCGCAAAGATTATGTAATCTTTAATGTTTTAGAGATTAATCATTTCTAAGTCAAGCCGAAAATCAAATGAGCTTAATATGATATTAACTCATTAAATCCGTATTACATCTGAAGAAATATACATAAATATATTTTCATAAAGACTGTAATGAAAATTCTTTTGTACAAAGTATTAATTGTGAAATCTTTAACGGGTAGGTAATACCCGAGAAATATATAAGTTCGTAATTAATATGTTACACTGTACATTCTTCAACTTTGATTCAAAAATTATTAACAATGCTCACAACGATATACAATCGTTTTCATACAAATTCAATTACATATTCTGATATTGACGGATCAGAATGCAAGTCATAACTCTGAACCGGTGACATCATTCTTAGATCTCTACATCTTTCAAAGCTATACTTTGACTTTAAATCTGTGCAAGATCCATTAGCATTGTTTTTACCGAAAATAACCTTGCAATTCCTTTTCAAAGTATCCAGTATTATCAACCATTCAACCAGTCAACGACGACCTTTCAGACTTGTAACTTTGGCATATACGTTTTTATTACTGGGGAACCTTTCATGTTCCACCACATTAATAGTAAATATACCAGCAAATTCATTAATCTGTGACTTAAAGTCTCTCCGAAAAACCATTATAATTGTTCATTGAAACTCTATCATGTACTCATCCACATCTTGTAACGGTAATTGCCATACCAACTACCAGGAATTAGCAATCAGTATTTCGAATTTCGCAGCAATTCTACGCCAACAGTTATATATACACATATAATGTCTATCTCCTAGACTTATTTACTTCGAAGGTGAAGTTTCTGAAAAACACTCAAACTGCGAAACTAGTTCTCCGAATTTTGGAAAAATGCTGATGAAGCAACAAAAACTGTAAACGACCTTAACAGTCAAAAGTTTGATGATAAAGAATAGTATGGTGGTAAAGTTGAGAAAAAGAGAAGGTTTGGAACTAAAAACGGATTGAGCAGACCATGAAGGAGGCTGTGGACAAATCACAATGACTAAACCTGCCTTCAAAGAATATAAATGATTCAGTATCTGCTGAAGTCATTAACGAATACCTTGCTCCTGACTCAAAATTCGTTACGAACAAATCTTCTTCATCATCCTTCGATATTAGAAATTCTAAGATATTATCATATCTTTCATTATAAATATCTTCGATATTTCTGAAGATATCTTCATAACTATTATCATCCGAAATTATTTATCTCTTCACGCTATCTGTGTTACATCATAAAAGAAACTATTTTAGTTTCTAATTTCTGAAAATTTCAAAAAATGGATGTTTTTGAAGTAGTGTTGGGAATTGAAGCATGAGTTAGTATAATATAATGACACTTGATCAACGTGATTATATTACAGTAAGTCATGTTGAGTTTCTAATGGAACGTGATAAAGGTTCACAGATCATACCCTCATCATGAGCCATGTTACATAACTCTTTCATTCTATTTAACCTCTAAACATATCAAGAAAATATTTTTCTTGATGATTCGGTCTTTTTCGAGGTATTCTAGTAATTTGACAAGTCAGATTGTGCCATTACTGTTTCTTTCTTAGAACATTAATTATGTTCATTTCGAAATTCATACCTACGAATTCTGGACCATTATTCGCTTGACTTAAAGTCGAGAAGAGAAAACGAAAGCATGAAGCTCCGAAATATAATGGAAAATATAAATCCCGAAAACAACCCCGAAATTACAAACCGTGTATGTCAATGCGTATAGCAATATAAAGACACGGGAAAATGAAAAACAATATAACCCCAAGGTAATAGTAGAAGAAAATAACCTCCTCTGGTGGCAGATGAAAAAGAAGAATGAATGATATGATAGCCAAGAAAATATCAAGAATCAGAACTGGATGAAGCATTTTCACAAATCTTTTGTAAGTATGAAATAAGGAAGAAGATTATAGGAGTGGTGAAAATAAATGAAACGGAAGAGGTCAATTTATAGCAAAATATCAGACATAGCAATCGAGGCAGATTACGCATTTAATCAAAGGAAATCCTAATTTTCTTAAATTCTGAAGAATCAAATCTTATTTAAATTATGAAGATTTTCTATTCCTTATATTCCGGAAATCAATCGTTACTACGTCAAGAGATAAGACGAATCTCTATTCTCCATTTCATTCTATTACAATAACTTCTCTCATACGCTTCGAGTAATCTGATTGTTTTATTCGTATTATTCAATGGTGATAAAATTCTATTTACCAACTCATATTCGTCATGAAAACATTTTTATTGTTAGCCATGACGACCTCACTCAAATTTCGGGACGAAATTTCTTTAACGGGTAGGTACTGTGATGACCCGGAAATTTCTGACCAAATTTAAACTTAATCTTTAACGTTTCCAACAAGATAAGCAAAGTCTATGAAGTTGAATCTCAAAATTTTGAACTATTCAAGTTTTCTTTGACTGTTCTCGACGATTCATGAACAATATATATATAACATAATGTGCATATATATATATATATATATGATTTCAAGTTATTTAGTAAACGATATTAACATTTGATTATTGATTCAATTAATATTTACATAAGTTAACTAAAATGTTTAAGATGAACCAGTAAAACACTAATTTGCTATAGTATTTTTGAATTGCTACAATACCCGAAAAGCTACAGTGTTTTCGAAAATCACTATTTGCTACAGTAAAAAAAATAACTTTGCTACAGTAAAACACTATTTCAAAATGAAAATGTATATATTATATATATATATTAACAAATAGCGAGACGATGATTTATAGAAGTAAATGATCAAAACACTCAAATGTATAAGTTATATCTCGAGTGGTATAGTTTATGGATAATTTAAGTCTAATTATTGACAAAGGTACGTGTCGCGAAACGTAAAGAGCGAATTTTCTCAGCGTACGAAGGGACACTCGAAAAACCGGAACCATGACATAAGTCGCGTAATGACGTACAACTTATCAGAACAATTAACTATGCACGAGAATATAATATAATATATAATTAATTAATTTAAATTATATATTATATTATAATATGTCGACAGACTAAAAGTTAAAAGGTATGTGAGCTGGACAGAAGGGCCATGCGATCGCATGGCCAGTGCCCTTCAAAACCATGCGATCGCATGGAGGGGATTATCAGGCCACATTATAAATGCTCGACGAATTCTGAGTTATACACACACATACATTATATTACTCCCTCTGTTCTTATTATTTATATTATTATTATTATTATTATTATTATTATTATTATTATTATTATTATTATTATTATTATTATTATTATTATTATTATTAAGATTAATATTAATATTAATCTTATAGTTACGAGTTGTATTATTAGTATTATATATACATAAAATACTACGACGGAGTGCTGTTTGAGTAATTTAAAAATGAGTTTTACGAGCAGAATAAAGCTAAGGAAATTATGAGTTTTAGCTATGGAGGTTATGAGTAATGTTCGTGGGTATTGTTTACAAATCAAACCTAGTGTTTATCATCTCTGTTACGTCTACGTACTTTCCTACAATATTGAATCTCAATATTGATACGTAAGCACTCATATTTTATCTTTTATATATTAATTGTGTATCCATGTCTAGTGCTCGAGTATATATATTTATACATGCTTGTATGCTAAATTTCGTCGCTAAACAGTTTATAATGAAACACGAATTAAATACATATAATACTGATAAAAGGTATATGATATACATGTTTTTGGAAAGCTGGCGAAAAATCAATAACTTTTCATTTAGATATCGAATAGTTTCGATGAACGGATTAAAAGATATGATCAACTGAATTATAATTGAAGTAAATTGAAATTGCTTTTGATATTCCGAGTTTCGGTCACATTACGATGAACAACTTATTATGCTGCTAAGGTGAGTTTCATTTGCTCCCTTTTTAAATGATTTTGCAATATATATTTTTGGGCTGAGAGTACATCACTTTATTTTAAAAACAATGGACACAAGTACATACTAAATTCTATACTGAGTTTGAACCGAAAATCCCTTAGCTTTGGTAACTAGTAACTGCCAGTTATAAGAACTGGTGGGCGCGAGTAGTAGTATATGGATCCATAGGGCTTGATATCCCCGTCCGAGCTAGAGCGCTAGCCTTTTAACGGACGTATGCTATTTGAGAAGCGTACACATTGGTTTGTGTGTATTATTAAGATGATTATACAAAGGGTACAAATTATATATACGTTAAGTTTAGTTACCAGGGTGCTCAATTTTGTAGAATATTTTGATAAACGTTTCGGATGAAACAACTAAAATCTTGTGATCCACTTTTATATACAGATTATGTGAAACACTAAAAACTATGAACTCACCAACCTTTGTGTTGACACTTGTTAGCATGTTTATTCTCAGGTTCCCTAGAAGTCTTCCGCTGTTTGCTTATATGTTATACAAGCTATGTGCATGGAGTCATACATGCTTTATTCAAGAAAACGTTGCATTCACAAAATCATCATGTATCTATTTGACTGCATTGTCAATGGAAGTACTATTGTAAACTATTATTTACGGTAATTGTCTATATGTAGAAATCATCAGTTGTCGAAAACCTTTGATTTAAATATTCATTTATGGTGTGCCTTTTCAAAAGAATGCAATGTTTACAAAACGTATCATATAGAGGTCAAATACCTCGCAATGAAATCGATGAATGACGTGTTCGTCCATATGAATTTGGAGCGATCGTCACAATTATTAATTAATTCTATCGGTATATTTGACACTTCTTTTTATCATATTTTGAATTATGAATAGTTCGTGGATTCATTTTAGGTGGAATTGCAAATAAAAGTCTATGACTTACAGCCAAGCATGCAACATTATTTAATGTATTTATTTGGGTAAAGGACAGAATAATATGATGTTAAAAGTTTGTGTTTAGGGAGTGATAGAGTCGAGCCATGGGGTGCGGGATTGCAAGAGGTGGTACAAAAAATAGTCAATTGAAACACCATCAGTACCGTTAATTGAGCTAATTGGATAACAAAAAATTTCGGACAAAAAGCGTTGGTTGGTGAAGGTTCCTATGATCGGGTTTTATTTGGAAAGATGAGCAGCCGAGAAGAAGTATCATTAAAGAAGCTGGATACATGTTCTTCACCAGAGCCCGATAATGATTTTGTATCCCAGGTTAGAGATTTCATAATCTCTTCATCAACAATCCAGAGTTAGTTTTGGTTTTTTTTCCCCCTTATATTAGTCTAATTATTTATATTTACTAAATGTGCCTGACATACTGATTCGAGGGTTACTGTTTACGTCAGAAAGTTAATAATCTAAATGTGTTGCTCCAATTCTGTATATTTATTTCAATATAATATCGCTCTAGAACTTATTTTTGAACACATGTGAGTATAAATGTATTATACGCCTTTCATCGAAGAATTTGTTACTGATACGCATATCTGTGTCAGCTTCTTCATTAGATATAACCAGCCATGCCCGAACAGTCATGGTGGTCTTGACCAGACCGGTACAATAATAGGTGGTGTAGTTTTTTTTTTTTTTTTTTTATCTTTTTTGTATGTCAGCAAGTTCTCGGCCACCAACCTTGTGTATGCGTTGACAGCAAGTGACTTTTAAATCACATAGGGTGGTTAATGTGTTGGTTGAATATATCTTTATAATCGAACTCTTCATAATTCTCTTACAACGATTTTCATGATTTTTTGGGGTTCATCTGGAGCTTAACGTAAAAGTGGTAAAACTTGAATCGATTGAAGATTTCGACAAAACTCAGGGTTCAGATCGATTCAACCCAAAAAGATTCAATCGATCATTTCATGCCACCTACCAACCAAATTCCACTTCAGGTAATGGGTTACCACTGCAAGTTATTACGTTTTTTGTGTTGTTTATTATTTGTGATGTTGAATTATGAAACATGTATTTTATATCATTTATAAAACGAACATTGTGATGATAAAATATGAAATATGAAACATGTATTTAGTTGCAGCCATGTTGATTTGAATGCATCTTTTTGCTGACAATATATATTGGGGATGTTTATTAATTTTGTTACTTTATAAATTTTGAAGGATATGAACGTTGTTGGTGTATGAATGTTGAGAGAAACTGATCAAAACGAACGTGTGGTGGTATCAAATCATTGGCAGTTTCATATGTGAGTGTTTAAAGTGACAAAGAAGTAATGATTCAGCTGCTAATTTTGCATATGTGAGTGTTATGGGAGCGTTATGATAATCGGTAATGCTAGTGAAAGGTATTACTATAAGTAATATTATATTTCATATGTGAGTGTTTTGATAATTATATGATCATTATTCATGTATGTTTTGTTTGCACTTTTTGCAGCTATAACATCTAAGCAGATTAGAGAAATTATGCAAGTTGGAGGCCTTACTAATGATGAAATGAAATGCTATCTGCAAGTGAGATTCAATACTTTATGCACGTAAATCTCTACACTTTTCCACCAGATCATATTGGTATGATTTATAAATCGATTATATAATGTGTTTCATGAACTGTATATTGTTGTGTCACGATTAAATCCTTTTACGCTCTATGCAGATTTCACGTTTTCCGAAAAAGCAAGTCAAAAGTTATTATGGTAATGCTATGCTCATTATTCTTAATTATTCTTTGTTTGTATTTGCTACATTATAACATACAAAAGGCGTTTGCTAACAATAGATGGAAGTTGGTTCGGCGCATGGGGTTAGAGAAGCTATTGTGGGATGCCATTGTTTTCAAGAAGATTCGTTCTGTACTCGGAGGAGATATCCATTTCATGCTCTGTGGTGGTGCTCCTTTAGCTGCCGATACTCAGCATTTTATAAATGTCTGCATTTAGCGTTTAGATTATAGGGTTTATATTTTAGGGTTTAGGGTTTAGTAACTAGGCTTTATATTTTAGAGTTTTGGGTTTAGATTTAAGGTTTAGGGTTGAGAGTTTATACGGTTTAGAGTTTAGGTGTAAGGTATTGGGTTTAGATTTAAGGCTTAGGGTTTAGATTGTAGGGTTTATATTTTAGGGTTTAGGGTTACGGTTAGGTTTAGAGTTTATGTTTAGGGTTTAGATTTAGGGTTTAGGGTTTAGAGTTTACGGTTTTGGGTTTAGATTTAGGGATTAGGGTTTAGGTTAGAGTTTAGGGTTTGGATTTAGGGTTTAGAATTTAGGTTTAAGGTTTTTAGTTTAGATTTAGGGTTTAGGGTTTAGGTTAGGGTTTAAGATTTAGATTCTAGGGTTTAGATTTTAGGTTAAGGGTAGTGTTTAGATTTATAGTTTAGGGTTTAGATTAGGGTTTTGGGTTTACATTCTAGGTTTTATATTTTGAGGTTTAGATTTAGGGTTTAGGGTTCAGAGTTTTTGGGGTTTAGAGTTTATATTTAGGGTTTAGGGTTTAGAGTTTAGGTTTAGGGTGTTGGGTTTAGATTTAGGGTTTAGATTTTAGGGTTTAAAGTTTATGTTAGGGTTTAGATTTAGGGTTTAGAATTTTTATTAGGGTTTAGGGTTTAGATTTTAGGGTTTCAATCTTAAGGCTTAGGGTTTAGGGTTAGGGTTTAGATTCAGTTTTTAAATCAAAGGGTTTAGAAGAGTTTAGGGTTTAAAGTGTAGGGTTTAGATTTTAGGGTGTAAGGTTTAGATTCTATGGTTTAGATTATAGTGTTTAGGGTTTAGATTAGGGTTACCTAATATTATCATATGTGATCTGTGTAATCTGTACATTGATTTTACTAATTAAACATGTAATATGTATATTATGATGTATTTTTACTATAATTATTTATGGTGTTATTTAAAATCTATATATTTAAACAAATTGTATTTAAGTTTACATATAAATCTCCTAATGTACTTTTACTTTTGATCTTACAGGGAAATAAAATAAGAGCTACAGTTTACAAAAATATAATGAGTTTTTTTACTCATACCTTCAAAGAAGGTAGTTTTGTTAAAATTACCAACTTTGATGTGATACTGGACAAAGATGAATACAAACTTGTGGACCACGAATTTAAAATCAGTTTGTTGAAAAAAACTATATGATCTTATGTTTGTATAATCATATTCTTCTGTAATTCTAAACAAATTGACAATATAAATATGTTACAAATAGTAGTCGTATGACAAGTTCGACTTCAGATAGTTCATCCTATGTTGTTAGATTGTTTGAAGAATATGAAACTTATAGGTAAATTAATAGCAAACAAACAAAAACAATATAATATCGTATTAATAAATTATTTGACCCTTCAAATTTAATTAGTATTATCACTAGTGCATTTGATGACTGTCCTTTAAATTTGCAACAAATTTGATGAGTTAAATTTTTAGAACATACACTATGGGTGACAACGAAGCTATTTTGTTGTCCCACAACCACCACAACGGGCTCTAAACATTAAGGTAAAGTTGTTTGCTCTACTTAATTCATGATGCTATCGATCATGATAAAATACAAACTATCTTCTCAGTTCAGTGAACCGAAGTGGAGGGTAGCGAATCTTGCAATTTGATTAAGAAAATAGTTGTAGTAAACATATCAATTTCAATGTTTGCTACTGCTGCGGATATTTGATCTTACCTCTTAATTATTAAGTGTGAATTGAAATGTGCAACTATGAAGTTTAGTTTCATTTCATACAGTTTAATATTTTGGGGGTCTGCAGGGCTTTGTGATCGTTGAAGGTGATTGGATTCTGGAAGCAAACTTTTTGTTCTTTTTTCTCTGACAGATGTTCAGAACTTCATCTGGGTTCGAATCCTAGCTTTCAACATATTTTTACTTTTTAATTTGTCAAAACTACTATTGATGAGTTTAGATCCCAGATAATGGGTATCTTTTTGCTATGGGTCGAGTTGTTTTGACATGAAAACCTCTTTATCAAGTAAAAGAAGTGCCAAACATGGTGGTGTAAATCGTGTTATTTGTTAAAGAAATAATTTAGAGTGTTTTGTGCATCTCTAAATATACACACTTTGGGGATACTCAAGGTTGAAAAGATGCGAGTCGAAGATGAATTCGTCAGGACCTTGAAAGGTCGAGTCGGTTGAGATGGACGTTGATTAACATTGACTTTTAAGTAAAAATATATTAAATACAAGTATTTCAAACATATATATTTTAAAAATAAATAATATACAAATAACATGATGCAGTGTTAGTTTAAATAATATATAGGGTTTCTATAATGATTTCTATAGGTAAAGTGTATTAATAATTTATTTTCAAGGGATATTATGTAAGTCAGGTTTTTTCTAGCTAACTTTCAAACATGCTTGAAACTTTTGTTTACACTAGAATAAGGCCAGATAAAAAGTTGACATTTGAGCGATGTGACCAACTTATCAATCTCGATATATAACATTGTGGGTTTTCTATATGTTGCATGTCACAAAATACGTAATGCTACCTAACCATTTAATTTGTAATGTCTTTGTCATGTTTTATGACACATAGACTAACGAAATAGAAGATGCCAAATCAAAAATGGCGATGACTAATTTTTTTTTTTTTTATGAACGGCAATATATATTATAAAAACGCAAAAGATACAAAGCTCTCACAATAAGATGATGACCAAAAGATGCCAAGATGGCATCATGTGCCACCTTCTACTTACATCTCAATTACACGCAAACTAATAACTAAGATTAATAATTACAAGACTAAGATATTAGGATTTTGCAACCAATCTAACCACTCGATGCTTTTTATTTTATTCCTTTTCGCGATCCATTCATAACTCTTCACTTGTATATCATTGAGAGCAACCGGCGAAGACCAACACAATCCTTTGAAGTCCTTTTGATTTCTATTTTTCCAAATGAGATAGACGCTAGTCCATACCATTGCTTTCCAAATCTTTTCACCCACACTCGAACAAGGCAAATAAGAGTTCCCACATAGAATATTATCGATGTTGTGTTGTGTCGAATCCATGCCCCACCATTTAAAAACTCTATCCCATATTTCTCGAACCAACTTGCACTCGAACAAAGCATGGCTAACCGTTTCAACCCCATCATTACATAGAGGGCAAAGGACGGAATTTAGGTCAACGCCCCGTTTGTCTAATTCAAACAAAACGGGAAGTCTCCCCCTCCTTGCCCTCCATATAAAAACACCCACTTTAATTGGAACAAAGTCATTTTTTTGTGTTATTATATTAGAAGCATTCGGAGGAAAACACTTAGCCATGATTTGCTTTGTAAGAGATTTAGTTGTGAATTTACCCGACCCGCATAAGTTCCAAGTCCAAGAGTCCTCTTTTTCCGGCGCCATCATGAAATTCGAAATCAATCTTTCCAGTTCTTCGAGCTCCCCTTTCGTCCTACCTGTAACAGGCTGCGACCAACCCCAATTCGGTGAGCACCTATAACTGTGATGACCCGGAAATTTTCGATCAAATTTAAACTTTAATCTTTATATGATCCCGACACGATAAGCAAAGTTTGTTAAGTTGAATATCAAAAGTTTAAACTATGTTCATACATTTATTTGACCTTGACCAATTACTCTATGACTATTCCCGACGATTCACGAACAATTGTTGTAAATAAATATGTATATAAATATGTAAGTATATGTAGTAATTTGAAATTTTAAAATATGATTTAAACAATAGAAATAGACATGTAAAATAAGATACAAAATAATTAAGTAAAATTTAAAAAGAATCTATATATGAAGATATAAGAGATCTATGTATATAAGAGATCTATATATATATATATATATATATATATATATATATATATATATATATATATATATATATATATATATATATATATAACTAAATAATAAAGAATCGATAAAAGTTATTATATAATATATTACATAATATTACATAATTGGTAATATATAAATAAAATAAAATAATATATAGTTGTTATAATAAAATCATTACTACTTTCATCAGTATTATTAGTACTAATACTAATATTAATAATTAATATCAGTATTAGTTATATTATTATAGATAACATATAGATATAAAGTTTGATGCACTTAATCTTTGTTATCATTATTAGTACCATTGTTATTAGTAAAATTATAATTTTAATTATAAATATGATTGATAAAAGTATTATTAGTAATTTGATTATTAAAACTATCATTTTATTTAAAGTTATTAATATTATTATTTTTATTAAGATTAATATGAATATTTCTATTATTATTATTAATATTATTAGTTTCAATATCGTTGTTAATATTAGTTAATATTAAATATTAATGGTTGTATTATTAAAATTAATATAAAATATATATACATAAATATGAAAAATTGATATAAATATGGTTTAAGACATAACTTATTATTATTATGTTTATTAACAGAATTATTATTAATTACATATATTAATTATTAATTATTAATTATAAATATATAGAATCAAGAGTATAGGATCAAAATCGGTTCCACCTTGCTTTCAAATCTGATTACATTTCATTTTTATCTGATTTTGTCAACATTCGACAACAGTTAAAGGGTACAATTCCGTTAGCAATCATATTCAGCTTTTTATTTTTCTTGTATTCTTCTTCTTGGCTTGAATACTTCTGTCGACAACAATCACCACCTCCTTCCTTGTATATGGATATACCTACTTGTTACATTACAGAGAGAAATAGAGATCACCACGAACTACTACAATACCACTCTTTTTCCTTGTTTCTATTACAATCAATCACCAACCTTTTTGCTCACCACCATCGACTAAGCTATGATCACTTTAACATGGATACAACCATCCCTCTGATCCCACTCACCGCCACCTGTATTTACCTCATTTTTTCTTCTGTTTCTTTCAAACACCATCACCACTTTGATAAACCATCATCCATTTGATCTTCACCTTATGTAACCAAACCAAACCACGACTGTGGTTATTTTTTTCTCTGTTGTAAACAGAGACACAACACCACCATCATTTTTATTTCAAACACCCTCGTTATAATCATCCACCTTCGGTTACTTCATTTTGTTTTTCTTCTGAGCAAACTAACGAGATGAATTTTGATAGTATGTTATAGCATAATGAAATTTCAAAGTAGAAATAAGATATTGATTTATAGAGCATTAATAAATTAGCAAGTGGAACAAAAGGCAATACATGGCCTACCAATTTGTCGAGCAATTAAGGTGTGCCATTTTTTTTATTTATAACCTAGTGATGAGGAAATCCACTAGCAGAAATACTATATCGATAAATCTATTACCCTCTATGGTCAATCGAAATATATTAGTAAACCTTGTAGTGAGAGACATTATGATGATAGGTACCCTTTTTGATTACCCATCATGCGGAGTAAATTGATCCATAAATTGCAACTTACGGAAAACGTGATCAAGGAAGTGGAAGTGGTGGACCTTCACGTGATTATTACAACTATGATCATTCATCTTACTACAAGGGTGAGTAGCCTAATAGTGGTGAGGGTCCTTACGGCGATGGCTGACCACCATAGTTTAAAGACGTTTAATATTTTTTTTTTATGACGAGAGATTAAGAGTAGGGTAATAAAGATGATAATGGTTACGTCTGATGCTGCTGCCCTGGTAACCGAGTTCTTTATTGTTTATTTTGGGCCGAGGGTTCTAATTTTGTGTTGGGCCATGCGTTTGAGGGTTGCCCGTTAAGGTTATGCTTGCTGGGCCATTAAATTCCAGTGGGCCGTGTTGCTGTTATGATCATGTGGGTTTGATCGAATAAATGAGTGAAGGAGCAAGAGGGAAACGAAACTGAAAGGAGTACGGGTTTTATAGCTTTGGAATGATATAATTTCAGGAAAAACAAAATGGAAGAATGGTCGAGTGTGGTAAGGTGTGAGCAGGAGGTCACGGGTTCGAGTCCCGTCGCGGGAAATTTATTTTTTTTGCCTATTTTGAAGTAGTTACTTGTCATTATTATTATTATTATTATTATTATTATTATTATTATTATTATTATTATTATTATTATTATTATTGTTGTTGTTAATATTGATATTGTTATTGTTATTATAAATTATGATTGATATGATATACTAAGATTAAAAATACAATTAATATTATCATTACTATTATTATCCTTAAACATTATTATTTTTACTATGATTATGATTATGAATTAAATATTGAAGTATTAGGAATTTATCTTTTTGACTATAAGAAAGTAAATATAACAAAAGTATGAAAAAATTTATTGTATGAAATAAAAATAAGTATAATAAAAGATAGTTTTATGAAAACAAATATTATATTAAAAATGACTAAAAATTATAATTAAGTTATAAGTGACAAAGATAAAAATATAAATATATGTACATAACTCAAGTATCATTATTATTATTATCATTCTTATTATTAAAAGTATTAAAATTAACATTTGTATTAAAATTATCATTTATAATAAGATTATCTTTACTATTAAAACTATTATGATTAATATTATCATTATTAGTAAAGTCATCATTAATATTATTATTATTATTATCATTTTTATTATTATTATTATTATTTTACAAACAAAAGAGATTTATATAAAAAATATATTTATTACATAAGTATACTAATATTATACAATATTATGATTTAACTAATATAATATTAATTATATTGATAAAACGTTAACTAAATTATATATCAAATAAGCATTGTAATATATTATAAGTAATAATAAAATTATATATAAATATTAATCTTAATACATAACTAAATATATATAAATTTGCTCGATTCCGATTATATGTTTTAATATATATATATATATATATATATATATATATATATATATATATATATATATATATATATATATATATATATATATATATATATATATATATATATATATATATATATATGAATGATATAGGTTCGTGAATCCGAGGCCAACCCTATACTTATTCAATGTCTGTCATATGTATTTTTACAACAAAATACAGTATGGTGAGTTTCATTTACTCCCCTTTTACGCTTTACATTTTTGGGACTGAGAATACATGCACTAATTTTACAACTGCTTTATTAAATGCTTTTGAAATACATTTTGAACTGCGAATACATGAAATGCTTTTATAAATGTTTGACGAGATAGACACAAGCAAAACATTCCTCGAATGAATTATTATGTAGACAGAAGTTCTGCGGATTATTATTGAATTATGTGGACATGATAATTGCCACCATTGAATTATGTGGACATGATAATTTCCACCATTGAATTATGTGGACATGATAATTACCACCAGTTGATGTGAATGTTATATATCGAGAGAATGATTTTATACACATGTTATGTGTATGTTATTTTTGTGCACAAGATATGTGTACGGTTACTATGATTTATGAAAATGGTTTCGTACACGAGAAAGATGTACTGTATTTAAAAGATATAGCATGTACATTAGAGGTGGGTATAGGATTCGGGCCCATTTGTACCATGCAGCATTTAAATTTTGTGGTCTATCAAAATGATGAATTTTATTGTTTTAAGATAAAACTATGAACTCACCAACCTTTTGGTTGACACTTTAAAGCATGTTTATTCTCAGGTATGAAAGAAATCTTCCGCTGTGCATTTGCTCATTTTAGAGACATTACATGGAGTCATTCAAGGCATATAGAGGTCCGTTCATCGCGATGGTACCATATGTTATTGTATTCGTTCGGAAGATTTTGGACGGGGTATGACATGTGGTATCAGAGCGGTGGTCGTAGCGAACCGGGTCGACATTAGTGTGTCTAACTAGGAGTTGTTAGGATGCATTAGTGAAGTCTGGACTTCGACCTAGTAGTTGTTAGGTTATATTAATGAGTCTGGACTTCAACCTGGTCCGCATGTCAAAAGTTTTGCTTATCATTCTTGTCAAAAATTACCTGTTTACCATCTTTAGTCTAGACACATCTTACTGCATTGATTGCATGAATAGTGTATAGACAAAAATTCATATCTTAGCGTATCTGCTAAATCATATCTTAGCGTATCTGTTACTGTAGACTTTATCTGACACGTTTCCTTAATTCTCTTCGTAATCTACGGGATCTTCTGTACTATGTATAGGTATTCTATGTAATTAGAATATCATCTGATATCCGAAAAGCATTTCATATCAAAAAATCCTTTATTCAATCGTACGCAATGGGACTCACAACTAGTTCAAGTCCCTAGGATTCTGATATGGAGTCTCACTCCAGCTTCGAAAGTAGCGTCGCCAGAATGAATCAATCAATCAGCCATCCCCAATTCATCTTATGAGTTCGTAGTCTACTCAATCATTGGAGACAAGAAGAAGGTGATCCCTTTCATCCACCACATTGCCCTCTTGGCAATGAACCTGAAACACTTACCGGTGAACCTATTAGAAACACCATTTTCACTCTCATTTCCCGAATATCTCGTCATGATTATATTCTATCTAAAATTCTAAACCTTATTCATCCACTCGTTCCGACCGACAATTATCCCGGAATAATAGAAGAAGTCAATGAGCTTCGCACCCGAGACGTAGTCTTGAAAAATATGGTGCAAAATGTACCAGCTTCAGCAACATTATCGGCACCAACAGTACTACCAACAACAACATCTGCATCCCAAGCCTCAATTTCACAATCTGTTCCACGAACATCAACATAATACGCACCATGGATACCAAGGAGTACCAATAGCAATTAACGATGAAGTATTGATCCATAACTTCATCAATATTCATCGAAGAATATGTAGTTCCTAATAGTTTTAAGGATTACTTATTCTAGTTCAAACCGAAAAGCAAATGAGATTAATATCATATTAACTCATTAAATACATGATTACATCCGTAGAAAATATATATGTATATATGTTTTCATAAATATTGTAATTAAAAATTCTATTGTACAAACTGTTAATGGTGAAAATATTTTAACGGGTAGGAAATACCTGAGGAATATTTAAATTTCACATAAATAAGTTACACTGTACATTCTTCAAATGTGATTCAACAGTCATTTCCTATCCTACTTACATCCACAGATATATGAAATCCGTTCACCACCGAATAACCATTTCCATTCAAATTTCATATTTGGATTTTGACATATCAGAATCCAACAAGTGGCATAATGAAGAAAACATTTGATGGAATAAAATTTGTTAGAAACAAACAAATTAACTATGAGAAATTTTGTTAAGAATCCATGCTAACAAAATCCTAGCTAACTGTTCCTAGATAACTGTGGACTAATCAACTGAGGACTACCAACAGTGGACAATTAAAATGAATTAAAATATTGATTATAACATATGAAACTAAACAATTCTTCAAGTTTGCCACTTGATTTCATCTTAAACCTCATTTATATCTTGATGATTACAATCTGCGTTCAAACCTTTCGTGATTCTTGAAAACACCTCAATCGGGAGGATGAATCAATCGCACTTCATCTACGGAAGAAAAGATTTACGCATATAGTTATGCACCTGAAAAATTCTCGGAACCTGTATAAATGTTTAACACATATCTGTGCTAGCTTCTTTGGCATTGATATTTCCGAAAATAACAACGCAATTTCTTTTCAAATTAGCCAATTTTGTGACAGCTCCAGCAAATCAACTTCAAGTTGTTCATTCGAATAAACCCTATTATAAAGATTACCCCTTCATCAGCGTTACCGGGGAACCGTTTATATTCCACCACATTAGCATTAAACTTACCAGCAACTTCATTACTCATTGACTTAAGTCTCTCCGAAGAATCATTATATTTGTTCATAAAAACCCTATCATATACTTATCCGCATCTTATAACGAGAGTTGTCGTATCAATTACTGAGAATTAGCAATCAGTATTTCAAATCTCGCAGCATATCTACATCAACATTTATAAGTATACATATAACCCTTATCTCATAGAATTATGATCTTCCACTCTGAAATTTTGAAAAGCACCCAGTCTACAAATCAATACTCCAAATTCTGAAAAAGCTGAATACAGCAGCAAAAACTGTACAAGCTGAATACAGCAGCAAAAACTGTACACGACCTTAACCGTCGAAGGTATAAAGATAAAGAATAGTATATTGGCAAAGCTTAGAAAAGTAGGAACTGGAAACCGGATTGAGCAAACCATGAAGGAGACTCTGAACAAATTACAAGGACTAAACTTGTACATAAAGAATTCAGATGATTCTGTTTCTGATAAAATCTTTAGCGAATACCTTACTCCTTAACCACTCTAAATCATCGTGAATGAATTTCTTCATCATAATTTGATTCCGAAATCCTAAGATATCATCGTACATTTCTTTATTAATATCCTCAATATTTCTGAAGATATCTTCATAAATATTTTCGTTCGATATTAATTATCTCTCTGCGTTATCCGTATTATATCATAAAAGGAAACTGTTTTAGTTTCTATATTCTGCGAATCTTCGAATTTAAAATATGAATGATTTGAAGTAGTGTTGGGAACTGATGCATGAGTTAGTATAATATAATGACACTTGATCAACGTAATTATATTACAGTAATTCATGCTGAGTTTCTAATAGAACGTGATGATTCACAGAATATACCGTCATCATGTGCCATTTAAACGACTCTTACATTCTACCAAATCTCCAAACATATTAAGAACATATCTTCTTGATAGTTCTATCTTTCCAGACATTCTGGTAATTTACCAAATCAAGATCGTGCCGTTACGATTTCCTTCTTAGAACATTAACTATGTTTATTTCAAAATCCATACCTACGAATTCCGGACCATTACCCGCATGACTTAAAGTCGGGAAAAGAAAATAAAATGATGGAACTCCAAGATATAAAGGAAATGAAGAAGGTGGATTTATAGTGAAATATTCGACAGATCAATCGAAACAGATTATTGTATTTAATCAAATAAGATCTTGATTTCCTTAATCGGCGAAGAATCAAATCTTATTACAAAAATCTTCTTTAAATCCCATGAATTCCAGAAATCAATCATAACTACATCATCGGTTAAAACGATTCTACATTTACTCATTTCGCTATTTTACAATAGCTTCACTCATACGTTTCGAGAAATCGAATTATCTTATCTGTATTTCTTAATCATGATAAAACTCTATGTATCAGCTTATAATCGTCATAATAACATTCTTACTGTTAGCCATGACGACCTCTATCAAATTTCGGGACGAAATTTCTTTTAACGGGTAGGTACTGTGATGACCCGGAAATTTTCGATCAAATTTAAACTTTAATCTTTATATGATCCCGACACGATAAGCAAAGTTTGTTAAGTTGAATATCAAAAGTTTAAACTATGTTCATACATTTATTTGACCGTGACCAATTACTCTTTGACTATTCCCGACGATTCACGAACAATTGTTGTAAATAAATATGTATATAAATATGTAAGTATATGTAGTAATTTGAAATTTTAAAATATGATTTAAACAATAGAAATAGACATGTAAAATAAGATACAAAATAATTAAGTAAAATTTAAAAAGAATCTATATATAAAGATATAAGAGATCTATGTATATTTATTATATATATATATATATATATATATATATATATATATAGTAATATATATATATATAACTAAATAATAAATAATTGATAAAAGTTATTATATAATATATTACATAATATTACATAATTGGTAATATATAACTAAAATAAAATAAAATAATATATAGTTGTTATAATAAAATCATTACTACTTTCATCAGTATTATTAGTACTAATACTAATATTAATAATTAATATCAGTATTAGTTATATTATTATAGATAACATATAGATATAAAGTTTGATGCACTTAATCTTTGTTATCATTATTAGTACCATTGTTATTAGTAAAATTATAATTTTAATTATAAATATGATTGATAAAAGTATTATTAGTAATTTGATTATTAAAACTATCATTTTATTTAAAGTTATTAATATTATTATTTTTATTAATATTAATATGAATATTTCTATTATTATTATTAATATTATTAGTTTCAATATCGTTGTTAATATTAGTTAATATTAAATATTAATGGTTGTATTATTAAAATTAATATAAAATATATATACATAAATATGAAAAATTGATATAAATATGGTTTAAGACATAACTTATTATTATTATGTTTATTAACAGAATTATTATTAATTACATATATTAATTATTAATTATTAATTATAAATATATAGAATCAAGAGTATAGGATCAGAATCGGTTCCACCTTGCTTTCAAATCTGATTACATTTCGTTTTTATCTGATTTTGTCAACATTCTACAACAGTTAAAGGGTACAATTCCGTTAGCAATCATATTCAGCTTTTTATTTTTCTTGTATTCTTCTTCTTGGCTTGAATACTTCTGTCGACAACAATCACCACCTCCCTCCTTGTATATGGATATACCTACTTGTTACATTACAGAGAGAAAGAGAGATCACCACGAACTACTACAACAGCTACTCTTTTTCCTTGTTTCTATTACAAACAATCACCAACCTTTTTGCTCACCACCATCGACTAAGCTATGATCACTTTAACATGGATACAACCATCCCTCTGATCCCACTCACCGCCACCTGTATTTACCTCATTTTTTCTTCTGTTTCTTTCAAACACCATCACCACTTTGATAAACCATCATCCATTTGATCTTCACCCTATGTAACCAAACCAAACCACGACCGTGGTTATTTTTTTTCTCTGTTGCAAACCGAGACACAACACCACCATCATTTTTATTTCAAACACCCTCGTTATAATCATCCACCTCCGGTTACTTCGTTTTTTTTTCTTCTGAGCAAACTAACGAGATGAATTTTGATAGTATGTTACAGCATAATGAAATTTCAAAGTAGAAATAAGATATTGATTTATAGAGCATTAATAAATTAGCAAGTGGAACAAAAGGCAATACATGGCCTACCAATTTGTCGAGCAATTAAGGTGTGCCATTTTTTTTTCTTTATAACCTAGTGATGAGGAAATCCACTAGCAGAAATACTATATCGATAAATCTATTACCCTCTATGGTCAATCGAAATAGATTAGTAAACCTTGTAGTGGGAGACATTATGATGATACATACCCTTTTTGATTACCCATCATGCGGAGTAAATTGATCCATCAACTGCAACTTACAGAAAACGTGATCAAGGAAGTGGAAGTGGTGGACCTTCACGTGATTATTACAACTATGATCATTCATCTTACTACAAGGGTGACTAGCCTAATAGTGGCGAGGGTCCTTACGGCGATGGCTGACCACAATAGTTTAAAGACGTTTAATATTTTTTTTATGACGAGAGATTAAGAGTAGGGTAATAAAGATGATAATGGTTACGTCTGATGCTGCTGCCCTGGTAACCGAGTTCTTTATTGTTTATTTTGGGCCGAGGGTTCTAATTTTGTGTTGGGCCATGCGTTCTAATTCTGTCATATGTATTTTTACAACAAAATACAGTGTGGTGAGTTTCATTTACTCCCCTTTTATGCTTTACATTTTTGGGACTGAGAATATATGCGCTAATTTTACAACTGCTTTATTAAATGCTTTTGAAATACATTTTGAACTTCGAATACATGAACTGCTTTTATAAATGTTTGACGAGATAGACACAAGCAAAACATTCCTCGAATGAATTATTATGCAGACAGAAGTTCTGCGGATTATTATTGAATTATGTGGACATGATAATTGCCACCATTGAATTATGTGGACATGATAATTGCCACCATTGAATTATGTGGACATGATAATTGCCACCATTGAATTATGTGGACATGATAATTGCCACCAGTTGATGTGAATGTTATATATCGAGAGAATGATTTTATACACAGGTTATGTGTATGTTATTTTTGTGCACAAGATATGTGTACGGTTACTATGATTTATGAAAATGGTTTCGTACACGAGAAAGATGTACTGTATTTAAAAGATATAGCATGTACATTAGAGGTGGGTATAGGATTCGGGCCCATTTGTACCATGCAACATTTAAATTTTGTGGTCTATCAAAATGATGAATTTTATTGTTTTAAGATAAAACTATGAACTCACCAACCTTTTGGTTGACACTTTAAAGCATGTTTATTCTCAGGTATGAAAGAAATCTTCCGCTGTGCATTTGCTCATTTTAGAGACATTACATGGAGTCGTTCAAGGCATATAGAGGTCCGTTCATCGCGATGGTACCATATGTTATTGTATTCGTTCGGAAGATTTTGGACGGGGTATGACAATAACCATCCCATATAACTCTATCCGCAACCGTCACCTTCCCATTTGTTTCTAACCCACCAATCTTTTGTACATGTCTTTTAGCGCAATGCCCTTGATCCATGCATCCTCCAAAAAAATAGTGCCTCTCCCATTACCGATGAGCTCTGTGAACGATTTGGAGAATTCCACACCTAAGCCATCAATCTCGAACCCTGTTTTGACAATTTTACTCCAAGTAGTGTTAGAGTACTCAATAGAGTGAACCCCACCCATTTGTAAAGCCCCCGAAACCCCATAAATGCTTTTGATAACATTAACCCACAAGGAAGTGGGTTCGGTAAGAAACCTCCACCACCACTTGCCGATTAATGCAAGATTTTTACATTTGAGAGAGCCAAAATTAAGACCGCCATCCGCCCGAGGGCGGATGACATCTTCCCATTTAACCCACGAGATTTTAGACTCGTCGCCCGCCCCACCCCAAAAGAATTTTCTTCTCACACACTCAAGTTTATTAAGCACGCTAGTCGGAGCACAAAAGAGTGAAAAGTAATACAATGGCAAACTATTGAGAACCGAATTAACAAGTGTTAAACGTCCACCGAATGACATCGCACGAGCTTTCCAATCCGATAAACGTTTCTCGAATTTATCAACAACCGATTTCCAACTTCCAAAATTTTTCATGTTAGCACTAATAGGCAAACCAAGATAAGTAAATGGAAAGGAACCAACATTACATCCAAATAGATTTGTCATAGATTTCACCTCAATTTTATCAACACCCACACCAAAAAGATTACTTTTGTTGTAATTGACTTTAAGACCGGAACAATTCGAAGCACTTAAGTAGTTTCATAAGATTTTCAATGTTATCCAAACTCCAAGTGCCAAAGAAGACCGTATTATCCGCATATTGTAGATGTGAAATAGGAATTTTTTCATTTCCAATTTCCACCCCACTAAACCGCCGATTTAGTAAGCCAATTAAGTCCCTCCGCCGCAATAATGAAAAGAAAAGGCGAAAGAGGGTCGGCATGTCTTACATCCCTACCAATCTTAAACTCTTTAATCGGAGAACCATTAACAAGGACCGAGATAGAAGCCGTCCTCAAACAAGTACTAATCCATCCCCTCCATTTCGCACCAAATCCCATAAACCTCATCATATCATCTAAAAATTCCCAACTAAGGCAATCAAATGCCTTTTCAAAATCAACTTTAAAGATCATACTTTTAACTCGGTTGTTTTTCAAATATTCGAACGATTCATTTGCTATTAGTGCTCCATCCATTATATTCCTCCCACGAAGGAAACCGCTTTATTCAAATCCAAAAAGGTTCGGGAGTACCTTACGGATCCGTAGTGAAAGCAACTTCGCGATAATCTTATAGTAACTTCCAATCAAGCTAATGGGTCGATACTCATTCAAACTCACCGAGTCCTCCTTCTTGGGTATGGGAGTGATAAATGAAGAGTTGCATCCATCGGATATTTCACCTGAAGAGCAAAACCAATAAATTGCTTCTACAAGGTCATCGCGGATAATAGCCCAAAATTTCTTGAAAAATCGCATATTAAATCCATCCGGTCCGGGTGCCTTGTTATTCGCACATTCGTGTATTACACCCCAAATTTCTTCTTCCGAGAATTTCTCCTCCAAGCCTTTTGCTTCATCCTTAGATAACCGAAAATAACCCGAGGCAGAATCTGGGCGAGTGTCTGATCGAGCAGCCCCATTACCCCCTTGCACAGGCCCACTAGAAAAAATCTCAGGCCAACAGATTGGCCAGGCCTATCGCAAAACACGCTGTCCACTAGTCTCGGTTTACAGGCACTATTATTAGAAAAATGATTATTGAAGTGACTAAAAACAAAATTCTTAACACTCGAAGGATCATCCACCCAAACACCATTAACCGTGATACCCGGGAAATTACATTTATTATATCTCCTACGAATCGAAGCATGAAAGAATTTCGAATTTTCGTCTCCATCAAGTACCCATTTGATCCTCACTTTTTGTTTAAGCATACCCGTTTTAACTTTTTCTTTTTCAACCCATCTTCGCCTACACTCTAACCATTTTTCTCGATCCGAATCGCTAAGAGGATTACATTTCTTGAGTTTGATCATCTAGCATTGCGCAAGGTAATATTTTTATACATTTTTTATTTGTATTACTGCAATTTATCTTGATTTCTCACATGTTGATATTAAACATTCAATCTTTTATTATTTTTAAAGCATCAAGTATCACATCACATCAGGTAATGTTGATTTCTCACCTGTACATTGATGTTAAACATTCAATCTTATATGAAGATTGTATTAAGATATCGTTATTCAATAAAACCCGCAAAATCGCGGGTCTTTAACTAGTTATAATAACAAGTTAATAACATATATTGAAATCTTAGTTTTGATTGTAAACACGAAGTAAGAAGAATAAATAATACTAAAATAATATAAATTAGAAATGGGTAACAAATATTATATAAATATTTTATGGAAAAACTTAGTATTCGATATATATATATATATATATATATATATATATATATATATATATATATATATATATACATATATATATATATATGTATATATATATATACATATATACATATATATATATATATATATGTATGTATATATATATATATATATATATATATATATATATATATATATATTAATGAACCTGTATGTATACCTTAAAATATTATATATTAATTGTTTTGGTTAATAATAACAATTATTATTATTATTATTATTATTATTATTATTATTATTATTATTATTATTATTATTATTATTATTATTATTATAGGATTAGTTACAAAAATAGATTATTGTAAATTTGGTATTGGTTGTAGATAATAATTATTATAAACGATTTGTAAGGAGCGAATATGGAATTATTTCTTTTTTTAAAAACTGACTAAAATTCTTGGAGTGACATGTGGCAGAATTTAATCATGAGATAACACGTAAGAGAATTTAACTAGGAGATGACACATAAGATTATTGACACACGCTTCATATAATGTATAGATAGATATAGAAGTTTTGTTAATTGACTTGTCTATTTATCGGTATTTATTTGTTTATATGGATATCTATGTTTATATAGATAATTAGCTACCACCGTGGCGGATCCAGAAATTTTTTACCGGGGGAGAATTTTTTTTTCAAAATGTGAGGATTTTTTTTGGCAAAACATGGAGGTTTGGGGCAAAATATAGAGTTTTTTGAGCAAAATTTGAAGATTTTTGGAAAAAATACGAAGGTTTTGGAAAAAAAAAATTCCAAGGGGGCAAAAAGTAGAAAAATAAAAAAAATTTGCACTAAAAATTAAAAATCCACTAAAGGCGGGCGCCCCTCTCTGTCCCTACATAGATCCGCCCTTGCTACACAGCATAGTGTATTTTATTTAAAATTATATTTTATATGGGTAATATTTCCACTCACATATTTAACAAATTGTGCATTAATAACTTATACAGTGCATTAATAGCTTATTGGGGAGTGGATTTATAATAAAAGTCAAGTGATTTATTATAAAATAAAGTAAGTAGATTTATCATCTCTTTTTTATATACAAATATAATATCCTCTTTACTCTATATTGATAATAATATATTGTACTCATCACAAGATAGTCTAGTAATTTGGACTAGGAGTTTTTTGCAAAAAATCACAAGTTCAAATACTGTCTAGGACAACTATTTAGTAGTGGTCAGACATGAATTGGAAACAATCAGGAGTAATCATGTTAAGGTAACTTCTACCTTTTAAATATGAAAAAAAAAACTTAGAAAAATAAAAAAAATTAATATAAACAAAAAAATAAATTAATATATATATATATATATATATATATATATATATATATATATATATATATATATATATATATATATATATATATAGTGGTAGAATCGAGGGGAAGTAACCAATCAGGGGGAAGCGAGGGGAAGCAATTTTTTTTTTTTCATTTTTTAAAAAAACCTTGTTCACGAACATTATAGATTGGATGAAAATATGAACATTTAATAAAGACACTTTGTGGTAAATGTTTTTATTTTACTGGGAAAATACTCGAAGAATTAATATATAACAATTGTCGTGTTTTTTGAGCGTATGTTGAGGTTTTAGATATTAGGGTTTACATATTAGGGTTTAGATATTAGGGTTTAGAAATTTAGGGTTTGGGGTTTAGATTTAGGATTTAGATTGAGTTTTTAACACGAACGGTTTATAGTTTAGGGTTTTGGGTTTTGGGTTTATGGACTAAACCCAAAACACTAAACCCTAAACTCTAAATCAGGCTAAATTTTACTTCACAAAACATGAAGAAAAAAAACGTTAACATTCTTCACGATCAATATTATCTTGAATGTTATTTTTGTCGATCGTTTTCCCGCCTAAATAATAACATTTATCATGAAGTGTCTTTTTTAAATGTTCATATCTTCGTGTGATCTTGATGCGTGAAAAAAAATTCCAAAAAAAAAAAAAAAATGTGTTTCCCCCCGCTTCCCCCCGATTGGTTACTTCCCCATTGATCCTGCCCATATCAGGGGGAAGTAACCAATCGAGGGGAAGCGGGGGGAAGCAAAAAATTATTTTTTTCGTTTTTTTTGAATTTTTTTTCCGGCATCAAGATCACACGAAAATATGAACATTTAGAAGAGATACTTCGTGATGAATGTTATTATTTAGGCGGGAAAACGATCGACAAAAATAACATTCAAGATAATATTGTTCGTGAAGAATATGAACGTTTTTTTTCTTCATGTTTTATGAAGTAAAATTTAGCCCGATTTAGAGTTTAGGGTTTAGGGTTTAGGGTTTGGTGTTTTGGGTTTATTCCATAAACCCAAAACACCAAACCCTAAACCCTAAACTCTAAACCGTTCGTGTTAAAAACTCAATCTAAATCCTAAATCTAAACCCTAAATCTAAACCCTAAATTTCTAAACCCTAATATCTAAACCCTATAAACCCTAATATCTAAACCCCAATAGCTAAAACCTCAAAATACGCTCGAAAAACACGATAATTGTTATATATTACTTCTTCGAGCGTTTTTCCGTCAAAATAAAAACATTTATCACAAAGTGTCTCTACTAAATGTTCATATTTTCATCTCATCTATAATGTTCGTGAACAAAGTTTTTTCAAAAAACGAAAAAAAAAAATTTTTGCTTCCCCCCGTTTCCCCCCGAATGGTTACTTCCCTCTTGATCCTACCACTATATATATATATATATATATATATATATATATATATATATATATATATATATATATATATATATATATATATATAGTAATTTAAAACCATTAAATATTAAAAAATTAGTTTTTGAGCCCGTGCGTTGCACGGCTACTCAAAGTCTGTTTAAAGAGTAGTTATATAATAACATAATTTTTTTTCCTCTAGCGATCTTGGTTTACAATAATGACATATAAATGAATAACCACACAATAATGAATATGTATCGTAAGTGGCCTACTAATTCACAAGTGGTAATTAATATATATGGCTTGCTATAGAGTAAGGCGCTCTTTACTTTTTTTTTTCTTAAACAAATTATATTTGACTTGTGAGTTGTTATAAGGATGGATGTGTTCTACTATAATTAAGCATATTTTTCTAATTGGTTAGTTACAACAATCTTTTAGAATTACCTGTACTAAATTGCTCTCATTTTTTATTTAATGGATTTTAATCACAATCATTGAGAATTTAACAAGTGTAAATTTCACTTGTCATCAACCCCTTAAAAAATGGTTTTGTTGACAAGTAAACTAAACAAATCTCTTTTTTATATAAGTATATAGATATAGATATTGATAGAAGTTAAAACTAGTAATCAAAAACGAAAAAAAAATACAAAAACAAAAAAAAAAAAAAAAAAAAACAAAACAAAAAAAAAAATCAAACAAACAAACAAAAAATATATCATTCTAAAATCCCATATGAAAAATGGGTATCAACCCGACCCAACCCATCTGGACCCGATCCATTTAAAAATTGAAACATGTTCAACCCATGACCCGTTTTGATCCAAACCCGTTTTAGTCTCGACCCAACCCAACCCGTATGTCAGTTTCCGATTAAGAATCTCCGTGTAAAAGGAAACAAGTGCGGTTCAAATATTATTAGGCACACAACTAACATACTTTAGTGAACAGTGGTGTAGAAAACGAGTTTATTCGTGTCGCTGAATGAAGGAAACTCATCAGTAGTTACAGAACCCGAGAGTTCAACTCTCGATATAGAAGAAACAGAAGAGGATCTTCCTGGTATATGTTATATAGGAGACGAATGGCGAGTAAAGTACCACATTTCTACATATAAAAAAAAAAAACGCAGGATTTTCGTGTTTCCTTGTTTTATTTTTTTTATATGTTACTATTCAACAGGGACAGTGAGTATGACCGTGGAAAACGGAAGAATGTAAGGGGTGCTTCATCTACCAAATTCGAAAGAATAATGGGTTCCAGGATATCGCAAATGAGGGATTAAAGCCCCATTCTGGTAACGTTTCAATATACTTTTTTATATACTGATCGAGTATACATGCCATTGAAACTCAAGTAACGTTTCACATTATAATTCATTAATTATTATTTAATTTAAAAGGGATTAGATGGACGATTCTGCTAGATTACATACACTGTAAAAATTGCTATATATGTTGAAATTTTTAAGACATAAACATGTCTATTTCAAACAATTACTATCACTCAAATAGCAGCCACGATCCAACAGCAACACCCGTTTCACTTCATCAACCTTCACATGAAACGCTTTTTTTGAACAAAATAAACCATTTTTCTTTATTATTTACTCTTTTCTAAAACATGTTATTCATCTTCTAAAATCCGGATTACATAAATTGCTATTCGCAAAAAAAAAAAAAAAAAAAAAAAAAAAAAAAAAAAAAAAAAAAACACTTTTAGTTTTGCGAAAAGCTGTTTTTTAGAAGACTGTTTAAATTAATTTCACAAGATACAATCAATGTTTCTGTTTGTATCCATTTAAGCAAGTACACAAGCATGATTATCTTCAAGTATGAACATCATCATCAATATTCAATAGTACAACTCATCTTTCATACTTGACTCTCTAGTATCAACTACTATCTAAGCACAATAAACTCAGAAAGGCCCTTCATTGAATATTGTTGAATACAAGTTTAACACTATCCTGGGTTGTTGACTAGTGTAGAGTTGATTTGAACCCCAGTTCACAAGTGGAGGGTATCAAGTTAAAACTCAAGGTCTAGTAATGCTTTTTTATGAATTTATTGATGCGCATGCTAGCAATAAAATATATGTAACTTAGCAAAATACCATATCAAGCATTGGATGAACTAGGATCACTAGAAAATCTTTTAACATCATTGTTCTGATAAAATGCAAAAGAAATCCAGATTTTGACATTAATCCATACACCAATGCACATGAGGTCCTTACTTAAAGATATCACAGTTTAGATAAGACATTCAACCAACACATCACAAGATCCGAAAGTTACATCTGCAGACAAAAGTACACAAATGTTAGTCGCATTTCATGTTTCACTAAACGTCACAAAATGTTATTAACTTGGTACAACATTTAAAAATTGACAAAAAAAAACTAAATGTCATATTAAGTTCAAAATCTAGGTTGTTTCTTCAATAGGTAGCAATTTTGACCTATTTACATAAAAAAGAGGCAATTTGGGTTACATCTTATTGCTAACTATTCAAATGAGTAGCATCTACTATTTACACAGTAGTACTTTAAAGCCAAATGCTACCAAGGTGTATTCAAATACTTTAAAGCTCCTAAATTGTTTTCTTATATGATATCTAATCATCATTTTAATTGTATAACTTATAACAGATTTTAGTAAATTGAAATTTAACAAAATTCAAAATAATGGACATACCCAAGCAAGCCTCGACCTCGCCATGTTCGAGGTGTGACAGTCAAGTTAATCAAAGTCCCTTGTCTCATAAGTAACAAAGGTACAGGACGCCCTTCATTCATGCGAGCTTCAGATGCAAGTTTTGAAAGCAAATTATCACCATATTCAACATTCCCAAATTTCACTATCTGATCTCCAAGTTGCAAACCATCCTCTGCTGCTGGAGATTCTTCAGTTATTTCATCCAACATTGCAAACGGCCTGCTGACATCAACATCCATGCTACTCACAGATGAACTCATATCACCCA
Source organism: Rutidosis leptorrhynchoides (assembly GCF_046630445.1). NCBI lineage: Eukaryota > Viridiplantae > Streptophyta > Magnoliopsida > Asterales > Asteraceae > Rutidosis > Rutidosis leptorrhynchoides. The sequence continues at coordinate 57,975,402 of NC_092338.1, read as the reverse complement.
CACCTTGGCTAATTGATCCTGTATTATCACCTTGTACACAATGGAAACACAATTAGTACATAATACTTTTCGTTTGTATAAGTGGTTAGGGAATTTGTTTATTGTTAGTAACCTGAGTCCATAGCAGTCGAAGATTTAGGAGCAAGCCTTGATGAATGCAGAATTTCTATATTTCTGGTTATTTTCTCAGTGATATTCTTGTGATCATTCCTTAATCCTGTACAATAAAAAAAAATGGTATATAGAAGTTAAATGGTTGGATAAATGTGAGGTAGATTTCACATATATGAAATGGATATTAGTTTGAGTTGGAAATATTCAGGTCAAATAAGCATAACACCTACAAGCATATCAAGATTCATAAATTACTGTGATAAAGATATATTTAACGAACCTGCAAGTCTATTTCGGTCTGCTCGCACTACTGGAATGTCAATGTCAGACCTCGGAAACCCCTGCAATTAATACAAAACTTTCAGATATGTACTTAAATTCAAATCCAATTAATTAAATTTTACTGGTGATTTCTACATAATGTGGTTAGTATCATAAAACAATTATGTAATCTAACGACACCTTTCGGGACATACTATACAATCTAAATATTTGGGTTTAGCTTATATTCGAATGAGCTATGAGCATATAGTCATAGCAGTTTAACTGCACAAAACACAAAAACATGAAATACAGTTAAAGCACTAAGAATGCTTAATAGTGATTAATAATGTCAGCCTACTGTTTATCATGCAACTATTACTAAAAGTGTATTTGTAATATATATGTTCAAAAGATTTTCAACTTCTCCTTGCCATGAAGAGAACCTCACACCAATACCATGCTCAATAGCTGATAAACTTAAATCACAGATAGTTTAACTTGTTGATTTCTAAAAGCCCTCGCACCAATACCAAAGACCATGCTCAAATAACTCTTTGAACAATTAAGCAAAACCCTTAAGCATAAACAAGTATGGATTTATCAACAGCTAAACATAAATCATGGATTGTAGCTTAACTTGTAGTTGTAAATACAATTTCTAACTTATTCTAGGTCCTGTAATGTTTCTCTTCTTGCTTTAAATCTAATAACCAAAAATTGAAACTTTTTTAATACATAAGGCATTAACTATAACAGCAAACAAGTAATATAAAATCGTAAATATTGATGATGATCTATAATTAAATTTATGGAGGTAAAACAAGAAGTAATATTGCCTCGGAGTCGACGAGATTGCCGGAAAGACCAGGGCCGCCGGGCTGACAAAGACGTTCGATTATAATGTTCATCTCAGTTTCCAAATCACTTCTTTTATCCATCAATTTCTTGATTTCCGACTTCAAATCTGTTGCTACCATTTTTTTTTTTTTACCTTCCGATTGCAATGCAATTTCACGTTTTTATTAAGGTTAGGGCTTGTTTCAGTTTTTTGTTTATTTTGCGAGCTCAGCTCAAATAACTTGATCAGCACACCAGCTGGGTCCCACAAATAATTCTCAGTCGAGCACCTACACCCTTATACTTTCAATAGTAGTCACTTTTGAACTTGATTTTTTTATTGCTTAAATACACACATAAATATTAAATTTCAAAAATTATATTTGTGTAAATATAAAATAAAAGCATAAATATAAACATAAACTTTATACGGAATATCTTAGGTGTGATTTCGACAGGACTGGAGATAAACATAATGTTGGAGTGAATATCAGCATTGGAGACCAGATCTTGCATCCGCAAGAGTCGTTTAGATACCTAGGCTCGGTGCTCCACAAATCGGGGAGGATAGAAGAGGATGTGACTCATCGTATTAAGGTAGGATGGTTGAAGTGGAGAGCAGCGAAGGGGGTCTTGTGCGACAAGAAGAAACCGCTTAAATTGAAAGGGAAGTTCTACAAAGTGGCAATTAGACCTGTCATGCTGTACGGATCATAGTTGGCCAATGACAAAGGCACAAGAAAAAAGGATGGAGGTGGCGGAAATTAGGATGCTTAGGTGGACGTGTGGTAAAACCATGTTAGATATGATTTCAAATGGGGTGTTTAGAGAGAACCTTGGAGTTAGAAGCATCATCCACAAGCTAAGAGAAGAACGACTTCGATGGTTTGGACATGTGATGAGGCGACCACGTATTGCCCCGGTTAAGAGAGTCGAGGTACTCATGGTGGAAGACGTAAGGAGGAGGGGTCGACCTACACGTAGGTGGAAGGATAAACTAAGATCGACATGAAGGAGCTTTTATTGACCCAGGACACGACTTCTTATAGGGATGTATGTTATTGTACATAGGCTTATGTAGGACTAGGTATGTATCTACGTATATGGATGTCTGCCTATGTAGGTATGTATGTATTCATATATGTACGTAGATATGTATACTCATGTTTGTATACATCTTATGTATGTATGGTTGTTTGTATATATGTATATATGTATATATGTTTATAGGTAAGGTCATATGTCTCATGTATGTATGCATGTATGTTTTATGTACGGTTGTATGTAGGTATGTATATAGGTTTATGTATATGCAGGTATGGTCATGTTTAGATGAATGTCGTGTATGTATGTATGTTTGTATGTGAGTATGTATGCCTCTTCATGTAAGTATGTTTACGGATGCTTGTATGTATTTATGTTTTTGGACGTCTGTATGTATGTTTATGTATGTATGTTTATGTATGCATATATGTATGCTAGTTTGTTTTTGTATGCATGTATGTTTATGTTTGTTTGCAGGTGGGTATATAGGTATGCATGCATGTATGTTTCCGTACTTAGGCTTTTGTATGACTATGTATAAATCTACGTATATGGATGTTTTGCCATATGTAGGTATGTAGGTATGTAGGTATTTATGTATGTACGTAGGTAAGTATGCTCATGTAAGTATGCATGTTATGTATGTAGTATATATGTTAGTAGGTACGTAGGTATGTTTCATGTATGTATGCAGGTATGTTTACGTACGGTTTCATGTAGGTATGTGTATAGGTTTATGTATTATGTATGTGTGTGCGTGTGTGTGCGTGTTCGCGCGGTGCCTCGCATCCTTCGGTGCATCTTGGGGCTATTACGGCTGAGGACGACCTACTTTGCTCCCGAGCTTGGTTGGTGGCCTTTTGGTTGGGTGGTTTCGGAGATGTCTACCGTAAAGGTGCATGAGTAGTGTTTGGTTTGTTACCGGTGGTTGGCTCTTTGCTTGGGCAACAACTTCCACCGGGCACGCCTTTCGAGTTATGTTTTATTTGACTTTTGGCTCTATTAATTGAGGCAACAACAAACGTCGATTTATTGGCGACTTGACTGCCGCTTAGAGCCTAAATTAATTTCCAGGCAGCTTTCAAACCCATGGAAATTTGATTCCACCATTTTCATGGCGTCCGTTTTTTACTTTCTATTTTGTATTTTTCTAGCTTTTATTTTCTTAATTTTCCTTTTTTTTTTTTTGCCGGAGGTCCTCACGGAAGCAATCTCTCTACTCTGGATTAGGTAGGGGGATGACTTTCTCTTTCGGTGGGTGGAGAATTTTTTCTCAACTCGTGGTTAGAGAGACGACTTCTCTTCTAGTCTAGGGTAGAGGAAGAATTGTCTACATCTCACCTCCCCCATACCTTGCATGTTGTGACGATCGGTCCAAATCCATATGGACGAACACGTCATTCATTGATTTCATTGCGAGGTATTTGACCTCTATGATACGTTTTGTAAACATTGCATTCTTTTGAAAAGGCACACCATAAATGAATATTTAAATCAAAGGTTTTCGACATCTAATGATTTCTACATATAGACAATCACCATAAATAATAGTTTACAACAGTACTTCCATTGACCATGCAGTCAAAATAAGATACATGGTGATGATTTGGTGAATGCAACGTTTCCTTGAAAAATATGTCATGCAAGACTCCATGCACATAGCTTGTCTAACATCTAAGCAAACAGCGGAAGACTTCTAGGAAACCTGAGAATAAACATGCTAACAAGTGTCAACACAAAGGTTGGTGAGTTCATAGTTTTAGTGTTTCGTATAATCTGTATATAAAAGTGGATCACAAGATTTTAGTTGTTTCATCCAGAAATGTTTATCAATAGATTATATAAAAGTGGATCACAAGATTTCAGTTGTTTCATCCAGAAATGTTTATCAATAGATTATATAAAAGTGGATCACAAGATTTCAGTTGTTTCATCCGAAACGTTTATCAATCGGTTCTACATAAAAGGTGGATCACAAGATTTCAGTTGTTTCATCCGAAACGTTTATCAATCGGTTTTACAAAATTGAGCACCCTGGTAACTAAACTTTAATGCTTATATAATTTGTACCCTTTGTATAATCATCTTAATAATACACGCAAACCAACGTGTACGCTTCTCAAATAGCATACGTCCGTTAAAAGGCTAGTGCTCTAGCTCGGACGGGGATATCAAGCCCTATGGATCCATATACTACTACTCGCGCCCACCAGTTCTTATAACTAGCAGTTAACAGTTACCAAAGCTAAGGGATTTTCGGTTCAAACTCAGTGTAGAATTTAGTAGGTACTTGTATCCATTGCGTTTAGAATAAAGTGCATGTATTCTCAGCCCAAAATATATATTGCAAAAGCATTTAAAAAGGGAGCAAATGAAACTCACACAAAATCAGTTTTAGTATTTGTATCCATTTAGTAAAACAATTTATAAAACTGCGCATGTATTCTCAGCCCAAAAATATATTGAGTAAAAGGGATCATATGAAACTCACGCATATAAATATTGTAAATCAGTTTATAAAGCATTTGCATGTATTCTCAGCCCAAAAATGTAGAGAGTAAAAGGGATCATATGAAACTCACTCAAATCAGTTTTAGTTTTTGTATTCATTTTATAAAACAGCGCATGTATTCTCAGTCCCAAAAATATATATAAAAAGGGAGTAATGAAACTCACAGTTTAATATTGATATACAATATTGCAGGAAAGCACGTAGACGCATCGGAGATGATAAACACGAGGTTTGATTCACAAAAATACCCCCGAACATTACCCATAATTTCCTTGGCAATAACCCATATTTTCCTTAGCTCTAGCTCGCTCGGAAACTCGTTTTGAAAATTACTTGGACAGTACTCCGTCGTAATATTTTATGTACATTATTATTTTTGTATCGCAAAAATAATAATACTAATAATAAGATTAATAAGATTAATAATAATCTTAATAATAATAATAATAATAATAATAATAAATATTATACGGAGTAATATATATTTGTGTATGTGTGTTTGATTTTTCATTCGAGCAAAACACCTGAATTTATAGTACCTGGCCTGGAATCTGGAGTCATGCGACTCGCATGGAAATGGCCTTCTGGCCATGCGACTCGCATGAGGACCAGGGACAGCTCACATTGTTTTTGTCCTAACATTTGTCGACATAATAAAATATAAATATAATATATATAATTTAAATTAATTAATTATATATTATATTAAATTCACGTGCATAGTTGACTTGTAATTTTTGTTCCGATAAGTCGTACGTTGTCACTCGACTTATGTCCCGGTTCCGGTTTTTCGAACGCCCTTTCGTACGCTGAGAAAACTTGTACTTTACGTTTCGTGAATCGTACCTTTGTCAAAATATAGTCTTAAATCATCCATAAAATATACCACTGTAGCAAAGTTACTGTAGCAAAGTCAATTTTTACTGTAGCAATTCACTGTAGCAAAGTCAATTTCACTGTAGCAAATAGTGATTTTCAAAAACACTGTAGCATTTTGGGTACTGTAGCAATTTGAAAATGTTACTATCGTTTACTAAATAACTTAAAATTTTATATATATGTATATATCTTTTTAATATATATAAATCAGTTTTTAAATACACATTGGAAGTTATTTATAAATAAATTTTAATAATAAATATTTCAACTTATCATATATATTCAAATAGATATTTAAACCAATAAGTTTAATGTACGGTATCAAACAATTAATACATTGTTACCTTTTCATGTTATAGTATATATGTATCTATTTACATATAATTGTTCGCGAATCGTCGAAAACAACCGAAGGGTATTTAAATATATAAAAGTAATTCAAAAATTTTGAGATTCAGTTTTACAGACTTTGCTTATCGTGTCGGAAATGTTAATCATACAAAGATTAAGTTTAAATTTAGTCGAAATTTCTGGGTCATCACACATGTGCAGGATTGGGTATTGTTGTTGTTGTTGTTTAGAATAATTGTCTAAATTTGTTCATTATGTTCAAAAACTCTAAGGTTCTAGTTTAAATTTATGTTAAAATGTTGACCAATTTAGACTTTAACCGACTTTGATTATCAAATTCGATTTTGACGCATTAATGGCGTTGACTGATTAATTAAACGAATTTTGAAAAATTGATACGGATTGCTCTTAAAAATGTGTAATTATAGATCAATCGAGGAGTAATCGGGTTTTTTTTTACAACAGTGATGTTTATGAAGTTATGATTATAGGGTTAACTAATTTTTGGTGTTTGAAATCTTTTTGGCATATGCAAATCATCGCCTTGTAATCATGAAATACTTTTAATCTTTATATACAACTTACACCACACATACTTGGCTGATTTATATATATGTCGTTTGACACATACTTGGCTAAACTTCTTGACTAGCATCACATCAATATCAATATTAAACACTATAACTGACTAATTACTAAATACTCCGTATGATTTATGATAACTAGTAGTATTATACTCGTTTCTTAAAAATGAAAGGTAATACTAACTAAACAAAATATACAACCAACTAAAACACATACCGTTCTCATAATTATAGTTGCATTTAACACGAACTGTCGCTATGGCAGAAGTTTTTGACCAATGAAGTACCCAAGCTTTTAGTTTTTAGAAGATCGAGTTGACAATCAAATATTACTCCATCCAATTTAATGTCAAAGTAATCTTAGAAGTTTCTTCTAATTGGCTTCTAGAATCTCTACGACTTCTACTTGTAGACAACATATTGTTCCTTAAGAGATCATCTGATTGTTTACAAGTGAAGATTGTTTATAACCATTTTACTTAGTTTGAAAATATGCTAAGTTGGATACTTTGAAGTCCCACATTCCAACACAATGACAAAATAAATTGTTCCAGATTTGCATGCAACAACATAGCTCCGAAACACCAACATTGATTGCATGTAAACAGAAACAACATCCATTACAAGCCACCTGCAAACCGCAAATCGTTCTTAGTCAAGAAATATAACCGATACCAAAAATCCCATTTCACAAGCATTTTCAATTGTAAACACTGATTCCTTCAACTAAAGGACTGTGCTCAGGTAGTCATGTGGGGACCATGATACTTCAAGACGAAGAGTTTGAAACCACCCATTCGACCAAAGTAGGAACAGCAAACCCTGTTGCAGCTTTCTTCCATTGGCATCCTCCATAGTTTTTCTCCGGCGACTTTCGAGGCGGCAACAACCTCCTTTGCCAGCTCATCACTCGGTGTGAAGACACCTGGTTTTTGAAATATGTGTCACCAAAAGATAAGAGTGTACTCACAATTACTCGAGCATCCAAAAACTCAATGAAACTTGGTTCATATTTCGTGCAAAAATAATAATAAGAGTACATATACCGGCAATTGAAGGCCCAAGTGCAACTATAGTATACACGCCCCTGTCAATGTTGCCAAATCAAATATCTGCAACAATGTCAGTAGTATGAGCTGTCATAAATATTTATATAAGTGTAAACAAACAAACAAACAAAAGAACTTGGTAACACACATTCTGCATTTTAAGAAAACAAAGAAATATAATTTTCAATAAAAATACAGCTGGGTGAAAGATAAAATATACCATATCCACACCTAGGTTACAAGCATATACCAAAGCATCAGCAAGTGTAAGCCTTCCTTTAGCATCTATGTTCAACTCCTTGCATTGTTCAGTATCCAATATTTTAGCAGTAAAAACATCGCTATATGTTGATTCAAAATTTTCAGCTTCATCTGCTAGTGCTCCTGTGGTATAAATACCACCATAAATATAGAATATAAGTAAAAATATTATGATTTAAGTTTAATTAATATAACCTACTAATCAACTTTCTACTGTGATATTTGGCGATCCGAATATTCTCTTTAAAGATGACTAACCAGGGGTGAGTACATTGGCTAGTGAGTACATTGGCTAGTGCATTTACAAGCTCCTTTCCTAGAATTACCCCTGTGCAAACATAATATACGCACTTGAGTTTCTTTTCTACCTTGGGCCCAACTCGAAAAGCAGGAAACTCAGCAGATTTTAAAGCAGGTTCTTGGATTCGAATTTAAATCTATTATCTTCATATGTTTCAAGTATTGTACCTAGTGTTATCATACACAAAAACATTCAACATCCATATCACAATATAACTTTTTTATTCACTGACATTAGCGGAATAGTAAGCCTATCGGTTATGATTCAGCTTCAATTCGGGTGTTAAGTCCTTAGAAAAAGCCACAAGTACACGCTACTACAATGATTTTGTAAGTTCATTCATTTTTTTTTATTTTAAAGTGTTGTAAGGTTTTAATTGTAAATTTAGCTTAGGGTACTTTGTATATTATCATGTCTAATGTAAGTGGTTTCTAAGCATGTGTTTAAGAAGATATACGTTCAACGAACTAGGAAAATCTTCAAAGTCAAACTCGCAACATTATTGTGGGATGGAGAGAGTATTTGTTAACATATTAAAACAATTAATAATAAATGAATAGAGTAATATTTAAAACGATACCTACCTACGACAATTCGTCTAAGGCATTCGGGAGTGAGGTGGAGGTCACAAAGTGGAAAAAGTTCGTTAAGCCTTGTAAACTGAGACTAGCATTACACGAACACAAATTGTGTTCATTGAGGAATGATTGTATCTCAGCTTTCAGTCGGTCTAATTGGGTTTTAACGTCTAGGCTTAAAATGAGTTTGCGTGGCTCGATTCGTGATTTTTCGATTAAGGGGAATCGTCTTTTTTCTCCTCATAATGAAGAAAGTGTGTTTGATATATAGGAAACTCCCCTCCTATTTTGTAAATGCTCACAAAGGTTGTTAAAGAAAGTTGTTATGTTTGGTATTAGTTGTTGAAGTTGTAGAAGTACATGAATAGGTTACACTCGAATAGTGTATGATATGATCATGATACTATTCATGTACTCTGTCGGTGTAACCTATTCATGTTCTTCTCCAAGAACAACAACTAATATAAACATACCAACAACATTCTATAAGAGGTTTTAAGCATTCACAGAATGGGAGGAGGGGGAGTTTCTCATATCTCAAACTCACACTATCTTCACTGTGAAGAGCAAAAAGATGATGACCCCAATCGAAAAACCACGAATCGAGCCACACAAACTCCTTTTAAGCTAAACGTTAAAACCCAATTAAAACCACTAAAAACTAAGATACAATCATTCCTCAATGAAAACACTTTTTGTTCGTGTAATGCTAATTTCAATTTACAAGGCTTAACTGACTTTTCAACTTTGTTAATCTAGCTTGTGACCTCTACCTCACTCCGGAGTCACGCCTCGAGTCCAAAAAAACTTAATCACAAACTCGTCAACCACATATATTGGTTTTTTTCCTATTTCGACCGCCAGCATCTCTGATATTAATATTTACTAAACGCCCAATGATGTCGATCAGACCAAGACCAAACATTTGACCTTGACCTATAAACTGGGATGCTAATGTAACCATGCTCTTTTAGTTACTTATTTAAGCATTCAAGTCTATCATCATTCCCAAGTGGCCGATCATGTCTCGTAAAAAAAATCAATTTGTTGACCCGTGTTTAAGTCCCACAAACCAATCCTAAATTCATTATCACGCCACCCATTATAACTCAAAAACAATTTATGTGAATTTGTTGGTCCGTGTTTACAACAAAAATCAATTTGTTGACCCGTGTTTACGATAACTCATCTCTGCAAGAATTATCATTATTGACTATGAAAGTATAATATTGCATATCCGCTGACAAAAGACTTAAACAGAGAGTTAGTGTATAAGTCGTGCGTAGGAATGAGACTGAAGACATTGAATAAAATGTTTATATGAAGGAAAATCTAACTAAGTTGACTGGAGATCCCAATATCTGAGTTCAATAGGACAACCTAGTGAAGTGGGGAGTTAATTACTAAACTAGCAACCCCTACACCTTTCATAGAGAGTTTCCTAATTAAAGTCACTGTGGGGGAGTTAATTACTAAACTAGCAACCCATACACCTTTCAAAGAGAGTTTCCTAATTAAGACAAGACTTCCTAGTCCAATCCTAAAAGTGACAAGTAAGAGGATGAGGCTCCGACCAAAGTACAAAGAGCAAACCATGTTGCAGCTTTCTTCTTATTGTTCCACATCGGGCCCGCCATCCCAATAATTGTATTCAATCATACTTTCTCATCAACAAACTGAAACCATACACAAGTTTTAGAATAAAGAATAGCATAATATTTATTCATACTCATAATTTTCAATGTACTATTTGTTATAGACAAGGTACGTGTTTTAAAAAAAAAGACCTGCAAGAATAGAACCAGCATGGCGGTCACCACTATTGGCCATGTCACACCTGATTTCATCTTTTCCCAATAACTCCTGTGCTAGTGCTCCAGAGGTCTAAATGTCTCCGGAAACATAAGTGAAAATAATTTGATTTGAGCTAAATGGATATAACCTGCTGCTAATCAACTGTGATATTTGGCGATCTCAAAATTCTTTGAGCCGAGTGAGTGAAAAAGATGACTAACCAGGGATGAGTGCATTGGTTGGTGCATTGTACAAGCTCCTTTCCCAAAATTACCCCTGTGCAAACATGCTCGACGTACTTGAGTTTCTTTTCAAGTTCAGGCTTAACTCCAAAAGCAAGAAAGTCAACAAATTACAAAGCGGGCTTCTTGGATTCGGATTTAAATCTATTATCTTCATAAGTTCCAAGTATTGTACCTAGTGTTATCCCTTTTTATGCAGTGACACGAGCAGAATAGTAAGCCTACTGTCCGTTTGTGATTACTGATGCAAATTGAGCATCAATTTAGCTGTTAAGCACTCAGAAGTAACTTCTTGACACACTATTTACAATGATTTAGTAAGTTCATTTAGTTTTCTTTCATTTTTACTTGTGGTATGGCTTTCAATGAAGATTTAACAGTTGTTTACGGTAGTTTATATATTATCATCAATCATGTCTAATGTAAGTGATTTCTGAGCACGTGTCTATGAAGATATATTGAACCCCAAGACCTATGAATATAAACCAATGTCTGGTTTTGGGACGGTGAAAGATTATGTATGGGCAACGTACCCTGAAGATAAAATTCTTTCAAAAGTTTTAAACGAATTGTCGAATGTAGATATCGATTTAAATTATTACTCTGGTCATTTATTGTTAATTGACTTAATATTTTAACAGATATAAATATAAAATATAATTCAGGTTCTAGAAATTTTGTGAGAAGATTTTGGAAACACTAAGAGCAAAATTCTTTCACACAAATTTTCTAGAAAGTGAAATTATAATTTATACAACGTATTTGTTAACATATATAAAGAATTAATAATAAATGAATAGTGTAAAAATCTAAAAGGATATCTACATTCTACAACCTGTTTAAAACTTTTGTAAAAACCACATTTCGTGATACTTTGCACATGCATAATCTTTCACCCTTCAATGCCAGACCTTGGATAGCATTCGTAGGTCTTGGGGTTCAAGGGCGTGAGCAGTTCATAGCACGAATCTTCATAGACACAACTGCTTAGAAACCTAAGTTAGACATGCTAATATATAAAGTGCCCTAAAAATCTGCTCAATTTACAAATAACCATACCACACTTATATATGAAAGAAAACTAAATGAACTCACAAAATCATTGTATATTTATTTTCTCAATGATATCCTTGTGGTCATTCTGGAGTCCTGTACAATGTAAATTAAATAAAAATAAAAATGGTAAATAGAAGAAGGGGTGCATAAATGTGTCAGTTTAGATATCATTAACTCATTGTAGTGGAACCCGTTTTTGTAGAGGAAGAAACATAAGTACTAGAAGATAAAGCACTTAAGATTCCAACTTGCATCATACAATTTATTTACATTTCCGTGAACAATTGTTAACCTCTTTGTATAGAACATATTAACATGTCAAGAGGATTGTAGAACAAAAGTTGAGGCTATATCATTAGTAATCTTATAAATATACGGAGTATTACTTTACAAGAATGTGCAGCTGCCAACCTCAATAATACTCTGTATGTAACCTCTAACGCTATTTAACCTACTACTCAATTTCAGAACGATACTGAACATTGCCCTCTCTTTAAATAAGGGAAAACCAAAAGCGTGTGAGGTAGATTTTACATACAAGTAACTATATATTACTTTGAGCTGTAAGTATCCAAGTCAATTAAGCATAACAACAACTAGCACATCAAGATTCATACATCACTGTGATAATAAAGATATATATAACAAACCTGCAAGCGTATTTCGGTCTGCTCGCACTACCGGAATGTCAATGTCAGATACCGGAAACCACTGCAATTAATACAAAACTTTCAAATATGTACTTCAACTCAAACCAATACCATGCTCAGATAACTATTAGAACACTTAAACAAGTTCCTCAAGCGCAAACAAGTAAGGATTTAATAGCTGATAAGCTTAAATCACGGATAGTTTAACCTAAACAAGTTAAACTAAATTAATTTCTTGATTTCCGACTTCAAATCTGTTGCTACCATTTTCTTTTACAGCTGAAATTTTCCGATTGTAATTTCACGTTTTTATTAAGGTTAGGGCTTTTTTTGTTTATTTTGAGAGCTCACCTCATATAACTGGGACCCACATATAATTCCCAGTATATAAAGCAACCGACTTTTTCGACTTGCTTTTATGCCTTGTATTTTAGCGAAACTGCGTATTTGTGCGTACTATGCTATTTTATACTCTGGAATCTTTAAATACATGTTTTACTTTCATTTATATGTTAAAACGTGCCTTAGAGTACGTAGGATACTTAACTTGATCACCGGATGCTTTATGACCGTTAGTGTCACTTAACGTTTCGAATAAACCGCGAACTGCGCACACGTTTAACTTTTGTCGTAATCGGAATATTATGACTACGAAATATTAATTATTATTTTATAAAAATAATTAATTGGATTTTTGAATGCTTAATTATGCGTACTAATTTAATTATGCTTACTAGTTAGTCTTGTTGGACTTTCTACCTTGTTAGACTTAAGACCACCCTACTCTAGCTAGTAGCCCATTTATTTAGCCCACTTATTAATTACAAGTGACCCAATAATAAGTAAGACAAATGCCCATTTATTAGAGGGAACATGCTAGCATTTATGTCAAGTATTATCCTTAATGTTGCATGAGATCCTAACATAAGCACCAACTTTAGACAACCATTAACCAAAAAGCAAACTTTTGTCCCCCTTGTCCCCCCTCCAAATTTCGGCCAACTCACCCCACCCTCACCCTCATTTCCTATAAATACCACCCTTATTCCATCCATTTAACACTTGCTCTCATTTGTATTTCACATACACTTACTCTCTTATTTCCTTTCTAGCCTTTCTCACTCTAAAACTTGTAAGTTTTTTATTTTTCTTCTTCTTCTTCTTCTCCTTTCCTTTTCGTGATCATCATCATCATTCTTTAAAAGATCAAGCTTTTTAGCTTTGATCTTGATTACATCTTGATTCAAGCATGAATCCTTCAAGAACATTGAAGATTCAAGCTTTCTAGCTTTGAATCTTCACCTACTTTATAGATCTACATCTTTTTAGCTTTAATCTTGTTATTTTGTTATAAAGATTCAAACTTGTGTTTGTAATCTTCATGTAACTTAAAGATCCAAGCTTTATGCTTCAAGATCTTCAAGAACAACCAAGATGCAATCTTTCTAGCTTGAATCTTCATATCTTTTGATGGATCTAAGTTTTCTAACTTATGATCTCATTATTTTGTTATAAAGATCAAAACTTGTGTTTATGGTCTTCATATAACTTAAAGATCCAAGCTTTATGCTTCAAGATCTTCAAGAACACTAAAGGTTCAAGCTTTCTAGCTTTGTAACCTTGCAACTTGTGTGAAAAGGATCCAAGCTCTCTAGCTTAGGGTTTCATCACCTCATTTAACTTAGATTATGTTCATACTTGTTTGATTGATGTAAAGTTTGTAGCTTTAGTTGTAAATGTAACTTGTAATTGTGTTAAGACTAAGGATATGATGTAACATTGATTCATCATCCATCTAAGACTCTTAAATGAGTTGTGTTATTACTTGATCTTAACATATTGTGTATTGATGGTATAATCTTGGTCAAAAGTGATGCTAAACCATCAACGAGTTGTACACTTGAAGCTACAAGCATCAAGGATGAGAACCGTGATGAGCATCAAGCACTAAGAACCCCACCGGAGCACTTGTTTACTGTTTTTCAGGATCTGATCAGTAACCTGGGCTACTGTAAAGTTGATTTTCAGTAGTTCGGTTCGAGTAGATGATTTTTCGTTTAGGCCTCGTCTTAATCCGAGTTACGTTTTAGGATTTATGGCCCTCCGAAATTCACTACGCCCTTGTAACGTTGTGCTGAAATTTCTGACCTACTCGCACTTAAACCTTCGCCACGGTCAAACGAAGACGAGTTAGGTTCTGAAAATTGGTCAGCGGTTATAGGACTCACATACGGAGCCATATCCACTGACTACGCGTCTAATCAATTTATGTAGAGGTCGTAGAAGCTGATCTAAGTCAGCCTATTATTTTGACCTCTATACTTGATTAACTTACTTAGCTTTTATGATGATGAATGATGATGATGATGACACTTAAACTTATTTTATGCACTATTAGAACTTATAAAGACAACCTACTGACCTAGTAACCTTTGATTTAGGTTGACGACCTTTCGGACCGACTTACTACTTGCATACTTTCATTACCGACTTTACCGCTTTCATCACTGTGAGTTATAGCTTCCCTTTTTACTTATACTATTTTTGGGACTGAGAATACATGCGCTTTTTATGTTTTACTTACTTGACACGAGTACTTAAACTTTACATATGTGTGGGTTATATAACGGCATAAAGATTCCCCTTAGCACGGTAACGTTTAATCATTGGTTTTTGAACCGGTGAACGCGAATATTAGATATGGATCCATAGGGTTTGACATCCCCACTCAGGCTAGTCGCCCTAGCATTTAATGAGTGTTTAATACTTCAAGGACATACGCACTCTCCAGGTGTACTTTTAGGGGGTGATATTTATATTTACGTTAAGTCTAGTTACCATGTGCCCAGGGTTAAACATATACTTTTCTTACTACTTTGAAACATTGAAATCTCGTAGTCAATCTTATATTACTGTTACAACTTAAACTAATAGGACTAATCTACAACTTGCTAGTTTACTTGTTTCCGCGAAACTTACTGCATGCTACTGATTACTTTTACTGATATGTGATATTACTGCATGCTATTGCTTATCTTTACTGCCATGCGAACTTGCTGTATGCTTATTTCTGCTATTGCATGATTACTATCTGCTTTTACATGTTATTTCTGTTTAGCTTTGTTATTATTGCCATGCTGTATACTGTTTTAGACAACCTAGGTTTCTGTAGTGCCTAATACGTGCTTGCTTTATGACTTACTGACATGAAAAAAGTTATTTTTTCATGTTCAGATGTCGGATGTCCCGCCCGTTATCATTTTGGAGAGCGACTCAGACTCACCCTCCACCTCGCCTGTCATTGTTGCCGATTCACAGATCCCGTCGTCGACACACTCCAGTGACTCTGGCACTTCGTCCTCTGGAGCCAGTGGCTATGCACCCGACCCAGTGATCACCTCAGAAGGACATGAGGATCCACCAGAGATTCCAGCTCCACTCATCCCAGTACCTCCGGAGCCACAGCCCCATCCCGGTGGTGGTGTGATTCCCGGGGAATACGGGGACGTTCCATTCCGTAATGAGCATAACCATTGGTGTAGACGCCTTCCTGATGGACGTGTCGTGCCGATTCCGCCTTTCAGATACCGGATTATGACTACCAGCTGAGCAGAGCCACCTCCAGCTGTTTTTGATGACTTATCATCCGACAACTCATCCTCTGATGACTCCAGTGACGAGGATTCCGACGAGGACCCTGAGGAGGCGCCCGTGCAGCCACCCTCTACCCTGCCGAAGAAGCGATATCGTTTTGATGGTACCGTTATTCCAGGGGTTAACAGAGGTAGGTCGTTCGTTAGCGCACATGGACTGAGGACAAGGGTCACCGCCCGCAAGCGGGTTGTGCCTTATCCTGCCGATCCATTCGTGCGTAAGGATTACCGTTGCGCACCATCTACTTCTGGCGTTGGACCATCTGAACCACCAGCACCACCTGTACCGCCTGCACCGCCTGACCCACCATCTCCCTCCGTCGAGGAACTGACGAGGGAAGTGGAGATCCTCCGTGCTCGGGTAACTGAGCTCGAGGATCAGATGTCCCACGTAATGGACATCCTTTACCCACCGTCACCATAGGGCATTGTAGTAGATTTCATTATGTAATCTCGTTTGTAGTTTCATGTTTTACTCATGTACTGTACGAACTTATGCGGATGTATGCAACTTAATATTAATGAATGGAACTTAATGTTGTTTACTTTTTGTACGGTGTTCTAATTACGTTACTGTATGATGTTTCTGTGGTATCTGTATCTAGTGCATTACTTAGTTAACATGTGTTGCGCTGATTCCATGTTGGTTGCTATATACTATATTATTATTTATTAAATGCTAGATTTTGACTTAAGTCAAAATTTCTGTTTAGAAGAGCAATGGCAAACGGACGAGCAGCACCCACAGCAGCCCAAATCGAGGAAATGATTACTGAGAGAGTAGCCGCAGCTATTGCGGAAATCAACCCCCCAGCTCCACCAGTTAACCAGCCCATTCATAACGGGTGCACATACAAAGAGTTTTAAAGCTGCAAGCCCCACAACTTTAGTGTTACTGAGGGGCCGGTTGGATTGACTAGGTGGTTTGAGATATTAAAAGCTGTGTTCCGTGTAAGCAACTGCTCAGAGGCGAACAAAACTAAGTATGCTTCATGTACGCTGTTAGACGGCACCCTAACCTGGTGGAACACACTGGCTCAAGCTAAGTGTGACGACCCGGAAATTTTTGACCAAATTTAAACTTTAATCTTTATATTATTCCGACACGATAAGCAAAGTTTGTTAAGTTAAATCTCAAGAATTTTAAACTGTGTTCATACATTCATTATAACCTCGACCAAATTCCGACGATTCACGAACCGTTATATATAAATAGATATGTATATGTATATATATATTATAACTTGAGAATATTAATAAAGTATTAAATGTATAATACTTTACACGAACGTATTTGTTTCAATATGATTTTCGACGAAATTAAAAAATATATATATTAAATGATTGAATTATCAGAAACATTGAATTATGATTACAAGTCTCTGTTGAGAGGTCCACTATGATTTGAGAAAATCTACTCCTCTTAACGATATTCAGAATAATTTGTAAAGCTATTTATAAATAAAAACAAAAAATGTCATTTACGAAAGTTAGACAAACGTTAGTGAAGAATTGGTTTCCATAATATTCTATTAATCTATTTTCAAACGTACAAAGACGTTTTCAGTTTAAAAAAGAACTTTATTATTAAAACGTATATAACTTTTATAAATATCTAGAATCACTTTTGACAACTCATTACTTAACCAGTATAATAAATATAACGATATTTATATTTTATTTCATTAAATATATATAACGATTTAAATTAATATTATATATATTTATACGCGTATTATACATACATAGTTTTTATACTTTTACTATACTTTAACTTTACTTTTACTTTACTTTTACTTTACTTTAACTTTAATAATTCACTTTAATAATTCATACTTTAATAATTCACTTTAATAATTCATACTTTAATAATTCATACTTTAATAATTCACTTTAATAATTCATACTTTAATAATTCACTTTAATAATTCATACTTTAATAATTCACTTTAATAATTCAAAAATCTATTATAAATAGAATTCAATAGGTTTCATTATTTCATAGAAACTTGAAAATATATTTCTCTAAACTCTCTCAATCGATATATATATATATATATATATATATATATATATATATATATATATATATATATATATATATATATATATATATATATATATATATATATATATATATATATATATATATATATATATATATATATATATATTTGCTCTGTATTATTTCAAGATATTATTAGTATACATAAAATATTACGACAGAGTACTGTCCGAGTGATTTCAAAATAGTTTTTTTTGAATGAGTCGAAGCTAAGGAAATTATGGGTTATAGCTATGGAGGTGATGGGTATGGTTCATGGGTATGCTCGTGAGGTCAATCTAGTGTTTATTATCTCCGTTGCGTCTACGTACTTTCCTGCAATATTGAATCTCAATATTGATACGTTCGTGAATCCGAGGCCAACCTTGCACTTGTTAAATGACGTTATATGTATTTTTACTACGAAATACAATATTGTGAGTTTCATTACTCCCTTTTTATATATATTTTTGGGCTAAGAATACATGCGCTGTTTTATAAATGTTTTACGAAATAGGCACAAGTACTAAAACTAATTCTATGTGGGTTTAAACCAGAAATATACCCTTAGCTTGGTAACATTAAACTACTTGTCTATGTACGGTAGGCGCGAATCCTAAAGATAGATCTATTGGGCCTGACAAACCCCATCCTGACTATGGGATGCTTTAGTACTTCGAGGTTATTTTAAACACACCTGATCTGGTGTACTTCAGAGGGTAAAACATGAACGTTAAGGCTTGTTACCGGGTGCCTACAACTTATAGAATACTTTTATACACTTGCGAGTGTACATATATTTATAAACGGAAATCTTGTGCTCTATTAATATATTGAAATGATTGTTATGATAAACCTATGAACTCACCAACCTTTTGGTTGACACTTTAAAGCATGTTTATTCTCAGGTATTAAAGAAATCTTCCGCTGTGCATTAGCTCATTTTAAGGATATTACTTGGAGTCATTCATGGCATATTTTGAAAAGACGTTGCATTTGAGTCATTGAGTTCATCAAGATTATTATTAAGCCAATTATAGTTGGATGTATTATGAAATGGTGTGCATGCCGTCAACTTTCGTTGTAAAGAAAGTTTGTCTTTTAAAAACGAATGCAATGTTTGTAAAATGTATCATATAGAGGTCAAATACCTCGCGATGTAATCAACTATTGTGAATCGTTTATAATGTATATGAACGGGTCCTTTCAGTTGGTATCAGAGTGGTGGTCTTAGATAACCAGGTCTGCATTAGTGTGTCTAACTGATAGTCGTTAGGATGCATTAGTGAGTCTGGACTTCGACCGTGTCTGCATGTCAAAAGTTTTGCTCATCATTTTTGTCGGAAATTACCTGCTTATCATTCTTAGTCTAGACACATCTTATTGCATTGATTGCATGAATAGTGTATAGACAAAATTCATATCTTAGCGTATCTGCTAATTCATATCTTAGCGTATCTGTTACTGTAAACTTTGCTTGACATATTCCGTAAATTCCTCCGTAATCTACGAAATCTTTTGCTCTATATAATTAGAATACCACCCGATAGCTGGAAAATCATTTCATATCGAAAAATTCGTTATTCAATCGTACGAAATGGAATTCGTCATTAGTTCAAGTCCCTCGGATTCCGAAATGGAATCCCACTCAAGTTCCGAAAGCAGTGTGACCGGAATGGATCAACCAATTAGTCATCATCTATTCTGGATGAATTGGGGATGGGTTCGTAGCCTCCTTAATCATTGGAGACAAGAAGAAGGTGATCCCTTCCATCCACCACATTGCCCTCTTGGCGAAGAACCTGAAACACTTACCGGCGAACCTATCCGAAACACCATTTTCTCTCTTATTTCTAGAGTATCTCGTCATGATTACATACTACACCAAATTCTAGATTTTATTTATCCGCTCGTCCGAACCGACAATCACCCCGGTGTAATAGAAGAAGTCAACGAGCTTCGCGCTCGGGTAGTGGCTTTGGAGAATATGGTGCAAAGGTTACAAACACCAGCAGCAGCATTAGCAGCATAAACAGTACCACCATCAGCAACACCAACAGTACCATCACCACCACCAACAACAACATCCACATCCTACACTGCAACATCACAATCTGTATCTCAAACATCAACGTCATACGCCCTGTAAATATCCAAGATTATCAACAACAACAAACGATGAAGTATTAATTCATAAACTTCATTGAAGAGATATCTCTGCGACAGTTATGTAATCTCCAAAATCTTAGAGATTATTTAATTCTGACCGTAAATCGGATGAGTGAACGGAGATGGTAGAGTAGAAACTTTGATCGAAAATGGTGTACGATTTATAAGCTAGAATTGTTTTACCAACAGCATCAACAGGACCGTAGCATCATCAACACAGTCAGTGCCGTCAGTATCGTCAGAATCAACAGCACCTGTAACATCACAAACTCTGTCAGTTCAAGAATCATTGTGGACATCATTACGAATCAATAACAAATATATTGTATCAACGAGTTATGAAGTATTAACTCATTTCCAATCGAAAGATTTATATGTATATTTTATATGTATAAATTTTTAAACCATAATAAATCTTCCCGTACTAAGCTATTATGTGTGAATCTTAACTACTCAGTTAATTCATATTACAAATATGCAATGATGTACGTCCTTCGTCCGCAACTTAACCATCGTTAATTACAATCTCTGTCTCAATTCAATAAAAATCCAATTCATAATAAATCAAGTGTATTATTCGAATATATGTTTGATTTTACACTTTCATCATCGATGTACTCGTAACTTTTCAAATAACATCATTCGTACCTTGCGAAGTTCACAAGAATTTCACGAAAACCAACAAATAACAAAGTAATGATTCATAATTTCAATATTATTGAAGAAATACTTATGCATTTTATAAAGTTTTAGGGATTACTCAATTCTAGTTCCAACCATAAAACAAATGAGTTTAATTTAATATTAACTCATTAAATCTATATTACATCTAAAGAAAATATACACATATATTTTCATAAAGACTGTAATAAACTTCTTTTGTACAAAATATTAATTGTGAAAATTTTTTAACGGGTAGGTAATACCCGAGAGATATATAAATTCACAATTAATATATTACATTTTTCGAAACTGATTCAGCAATCATCAACTATACTCCCTACTTTCACAACAATATCCATTCTTTCATATAAATCAAAACAATCATACTCATTCAAATTCAATTACATATTCTGATTTTGAAATCGCATAATTCAATTCGAAATATAACCAGTATCATCACTCTTAGATTCCTATATCTTTCAAAGCTATATTTTGACTTCAAAACTGTGTTAGAACATCATATGTATTAACAATTACAATATGTGCTCAAACCTTTCGAAATTCCTGAAGACACTTCAACTAAGGAACAATCGAGGTGATGATCCAACCACATGTTACCCACAGTTATACACCTGAAAAACTCTCAAAACCCAAGTCATAGTTCGACACGTATCCGTGTTAGACCCTTTGGCATTTACTAACTAAAATAACTTTTCAATTTCATTTCAAAATAGACAGTTTTGTCACAGCTCTGGCAAGTCAACTTCGACTTCTCAATCAAAACAGTCTTATTATAACCTCGATAAATACGTTGCCCTTTCGCCAACATTACCGGGGAATCGTTTATATTTACCACATTAGCAATAAACTTACCAACAACTTCACTGATCTTTGACTTTCCAAAAAAAAAAATCATTATAATTATCGAAACCCTATCATATACTCATTCGTACCTTATAACAAGAATTTCCATACCAATTATTAAGAATCAGCAATCAGTATTTTGAAACCTCGCAGCATGTCTACATCAACAATTACATATACACACAACGTCTACCTCCAAGACTTACATTCTTTGAATGAGAAATTTCTGAAAAACACCCTAAACTGCGAACCAGTTCTCGAAATTTTGAAAAATGCTGAAGAAGCAGCAAAAACTTTAAACGACCTTAACAGTAAAAAGTTGGATGATAAAGGATAGTATATTGGCAAAGCTCAGAAAAAGAGAAGCTTTGGAACTGGAAAACGGATTGAGCAAAGTATGAAGGAGGCTGTGGACAAATCACAAAGGCTGAACCTGCCTTCAAAGAATCCAAATGATTCAGTACTTGCTGTAGTCATTAACGAATACCTTGCTCCTGACTCTAAACCCCTGCGGACAATATCCTTCATCATCATCTGATATTAGACATTCTAAGATATCATCGTATCTTTCATTATAAATATCATCCATACTTCTGAAGATATTTTTATAATTATTCTTATCTGAAATCATTTACCTCTTCGCGCTATCTGTATTATATCATAAAAGAAACTATTTTAGTTTCTAAATTATGAAACATTCGAGTTTAAAATAGGAATATTCTTGAAGAAGTGTTGGGAGCTGAAGCATGAGTTAGTATAATATAATGACACTTGATCAACGTGATTATATTACAGTAATTCATGCTGAGTTTCTAAATGGAACATGATGATTCACAGATCATAACGTCATCATGTGCTATGTTACACGACTCTTGTATTCTCTTTGATCTCTAAATATCAAGAAAATATTTCTTGATGATTCGGCCTTTTCCGAGGTATTCTAGTAATTTGACAAGTCAAGATCGTGCCATTACAATTTCCTTCCTAGAACATTAACAATGTTCAATCCGAAATTTATATCTGCGAATTCTGGACCATTACAAGCGGTGCTTAATAGCAAGAACAAGAAACGAAAGGACAAAGCTCCGAACTAGAAATGGGAGTATAAATCATAGCAAATAGAAGAGAGCATTAACTGTGGATGACAATGATTATAGAAGAAGCAAGGACTTTGAAATATAAGGGAAGATATAAAACTCAACAACAACCCAGAAATCACAAACCGTATATATCAATGCATATAGCAATATAAAGACACGGGAGAACTAAAAACACTATAAAACCAAGAGTATAGTAGAAGTAAATAGATTCTTCTAGAGGCAGATGAAAAAGAAGAGCGACAGATATGAAAGTGAGGAGTATATCAAGAATCAGCACTGGATGAAGCATATTGACAAATACTTTAAAATATGAGTTGAGAAGGTGTGAGTTGTAAGAAAACAAATGAGGTGGATTTATAGTGAAATATCCGACAGAGAAATCAAAATGGATTATCGTATTAATTCGAAGAGGATCATAATTTCCTTAATCGCCGAGTAATCAAATCCATTATAGATTACAAAGATTTTCTTTTCGGAGATCAATCGTGATGACGTCAAAAGATACGACGAATCACTATTATCTTATTTCATTCATTTACGATAACTTCACTCACACGCTTCGAGTAATCGAATTATTTTATCCATTCTTCTTGAACATGATAAAACTCTATAATCGTTATAATAACATTCTCATTGTTAGTCATGACGACCTCTATCAAATTTCGGGGACGAAATTTCTTTAACGGGTAGGTACTGTGACGACCCGATAATTTTCGACCAAATTTAAACTTTAATCTTTATATTATTTCGACACGATAAACAAAGTTTGTTAAGTTAAATCTCAAGAATTTTAAACTGTGTTCATACATTCATTATAACCTCGACCAAATTTCGACGATTCACGAACCGTTATATATAAATATATATGTATATGTATATATATATTATAACTTGAGAATATTAATAAAGTATTAAACGTATAATACTTTACACGAACGTATTTGTTTCAATATGATTTTTGACGAAATTAAAAAAAATATATTAAATGATTGAATTATCAGAAACATTGAATTATGATTACAAGTCTCTGTGGAGAGGTCCACTATGATTTGAGAAAATCTATTCCTCTTAACGATATTCAGAATAATTTGTAAAGCTATTTATAAATAAAAACAAAAAGTGTCATTTACAAAAGTTAGACAAAAGTTAGTGAAGAATTGGTTTCCATAATATTCTATTAATCTATTTTCAAACGTACAAAGACGTTTTCAGTTTAAAAAAGAACTTTATTATTAAAACGTATATAACTTTTATAAATATCTAGAATCACTTTTGACAACTCATTACTTAACCAGTATAATAAATATAACGATATTTATATTTTATTTCATTAAATATATATAACGATTTAAATTAATATTATATATATTTATACGCGTATTATACATACATAGTTTTTATACTTTTACTATATTTTAACTTTACCTTTACTTTACTTTTACTTTACTTTAACTTTAATAATTCACTTTAATAATTCATACTTTAATAATTCACTTTAATAATTCATACTTTAATAATTCACTTTAATAATTCATACTTTAATAATTCACTTTAATAATTCATACTTTAATAATTCACTTTAATAATTCATACTTTAATAATTCACTTTAATAATTTACTTTAATAATTCATACTTTAATAATTCACTTTAATAATTCAAAAATCTATTATAAATAGAATTCAATAGGTTTCATTATTTCATAAAAACTTGAAAATATATTTCTCTAAACTCTCTCAATCGATTTATATATATATATATATATATATATATATATATATATATATATATATATATATATGTGTATATATATATATATATATATATATGTATATGTATATATATATATATATATATATATATATATATATATATATATATATATATATATATATATTTGCTCTGTATTATTTCAAGATATTATTAGTATACATAAAATGTTACGACAGAGTACTGTCCGAGTGATTTCAAAATAGTTTTTTTGAATGAGTCGAAGCTAAGGAAATTATGGGTTATAGCTATGGAGGTGATGGGTATGGTTCATGGGTATGCTCGTGAGGTCAATCTAGTGTTTATCATCTCCGTTGCGTCTACGTACTTTCCTGCAATATTGAATCTCAATATAGATACATTCGTGAATCCGAGGCCAACCTTGCACTTGTTAAATGACGTTATATGTATTTTTACTACGAAATACAATATTGTGAGTTTCATTACTCCCTTTTTATATATATTTTTGGGCTGAGAATACATGCGCTGTTTTATAAATGTTTTACGAAATAGGCACAAGTACTAAAACTAATTCTATGTGGGTTTAAACCAGAAATATACCCTTAGCTTGGTAACATTAAACTTCTTGTCTATGTACGGTAGGCACGAATCCTAAAGATAGATCTATTGGGCCTGACAAACCCCATCCTGACTATGGGATGCTTTAGTACTTCGAGGTTATTTTAAACACACCTGATCTAGTGTACTTCAGAGGGTAAAACATGAACGTTAAGGCTTGTTACCGGGTGCCTACAACTTATAGAATACTTTTATACACTTACGAGTGTACATATATTCATAAACGGAAATCTTGTGGTCTATTAATATATTGAAATGATTGTTATGATAAACCTATGAACTCACCAACCTTTTGGTTGACATTTTAAAGCATGTTTATTCTCAGGTATTAAAGAAATCTTCCGCTGTGCATTAGCTCATTTTAAGGATATTACTTGGAGTCATTCATGGCATATTTTGAAAAGACGTTGCATTCGAGTCATTGAGTTCATCAAGATTATTATTAAGCCAATTATAGTTGGATGTATTATGAAATGGTGTGCATGCAGTCAACTTTCGTTGTAAAGAAAGTTTGTCTTTTAAAAATGAATGCAATGTTTGTAAAATGTATCATATAGAGGTCAAATACCTCGCGATGTAATCAACTATTGTGAATCGTTTATAATGTATATGAACGGGTCCTTTCACTAAGGGTATTGACGAGGCTTATGCCACTCCGTGGGAAGAATTTAAGGGAGCCCTGATCGAAGAGTACTGCCCCAGAGCAGAGATACAGAAAATGGAGGCTGAGTTCTGGGAGTTGAAGGTTGTGGGAAACGATCTTGATGGTTACAACCGTAGGTATCTGGAATTAGCGCTGATGTGTCCCACGATGGTTACCCCGGAATTTAAGAGAATGGAGCGATACTTGTGGGGACTTCCCAAGTCCATTCAAGGAAATTTCACCTCTTCTAATCCACCTAACGTCCCGGCAGCTATGCGCATGGCGCAAACCCTTGTGAACCAAATTATCAGCAAGGAATCGGAAAAGGCAAAATCCGAATCGGGAGCCAGTGGTGAGAAGCGTAAGTGGGACAACAACAAGGGGAGAGTCTATGATCAAACCCCCACTAAGAGGCATAACAACGGAAGGAACCCCAACCTGACCCCCAGCTCGAACCCCAACTACAAGGGTAGTCTACCGCAGTGCAAGAGGTGCTACAAGCACCATACCGGGTACTGTAATGTGGTCTGTGAAAAGTGCAAAAGGACCGGGCATATTGGCAAGGACTGCAAGATTCCCATCCCAGCTGTGAGGACCAACCCCAATGGACCAAGAAAGTGTTATGAGTGTGGACAACAGGGCCACTTCAGGAATGAGTGTCCTAACAAGTGAAAGGACGGCGGACCCCCGCGTGGAAGAGCGTTCAATGTAAACGCAAGGGATGCCCGTGAGAACCCCGAATTGGTTACAGGTATATTCACTATCAACAATCTATTAGCTTCTGTCCTATTTGATACTGGTTCCGATAGGAGCTATGTTTGTAGACACTTTTGCTCTAAGATAGATTGGTTATTAGTGCCTTTAGAGGAGAGTAAGCTAGTTGAGGTAGCCAATGGGAAACTTGAGAAAGTCAACCAAATTGGCTGAGGAGCTATTATCAACATAGCTGGTGTGGATTTCGCAATTGACTTGATACCCATAAAATTGGGAAGCTTTGACGTGATTGTCGGCATGGACTGGTTGACCAAAGTGAGGGCCGACATTATCTGTGGAGATAAAGCTCTTCGTATACCACAAGGAGATGGTGAGCCACTGGTTATATACGGAGAGAGATGTAACTAAGAGCTGAACCTCATTAGTTGTATGTAAGCGCAAAAGATCATGAAGAAAGGATGTCTTGCTATTTTAGCACACTTGAAGGCTTTAGAAACAGAAGAGAAGAGCGTGAATGATGTGCGAATCGTGAATGAATTCCCCGATGTCTTTCCGGAAGAACTGCCTGGATTACCGCCACCGAGAGCCGTGGAGTTCCAGATCGATCTAGTGCCGAGAGCTGCACCCGTAGCTCGCGCACCTTATCGACTAGCACCTTCCGAACTGTAAGAGTTGCAGAGTCAACTGCAGGAATTGCTAGACCGTGGATTTATCCAACCGAGTTCATCGCCTTGGGGCGCGCATGTTCTATTCGTGAAGAAGAAAAACGGATCTTTCCGCATGTGTATCGATTATCGTGAGCTGAACAAGTTGACGATTAAGAATCGGTATCCTCTTCCCAGAATTGACGATCTTTTCGATCAGCTGCAAGGATCCAGCATTTATTCTAAGATCGATTTGCGATCCGGTTATCACCAGTTGAGGGTGAAGGAGAGTGATGTGATGAAGACTGCGTTCAGAACCCGTTATGGTCACTATGAGTTTCTAGTGATGCCATTCGGTTTAACCAACGCACCTGCTGTGTTTATGGATCTCATGAATCGAGTATGCAAGCCATATCTGGATAAGTTCGTTATCGTCTTCATAGATGATATCCTCATCTACTACAAGAGCGAAGAAGAACATGAGCAACATCTCCAACTAGTGCTTGAACTCTTGAGACAAGAGCAACTTTATGCCAAATTCTCCAAGTGTGAATTTTGGTTGAAGGAAGTCCAATTTCTGGGTCATATTGTGAGTGATCAAGGTATCAAAGTTGATCCTGCAAAGATCGAGGCTATCAGCAAGTGGGAGACACCCACTACTCCAACTCACATCCGCCAATTTCTAGGCCTTGCCGGTTATTACCGGAGATTTATTGAAGGTTTTTCATTGATTGCGCGTCCTTTGACCGCACTGACTCACAAAGGGAAGAAGTTCGTTCGGGAGAACGAACAAGAATCAGCATTTCAAACCCTGAAGCAGAAGTTAACCACCACACCTATCTTGTCGCTTCCTGAAGGCAGTGACGACTTCGTTGTGTACTGCGATGCTTCGAAAAATGGTTTTGGTTGCGTATTGATGCAAAGAACGAAGGTCATTGCTTATGCTTCTCATTAACTGAAGATACATGAGCAAAACTACACTACCCATGATCTCAAACTTGGAGCCGTTGTCTTCGCTTTGAAGTTGTGGAGACACTATCTTTATGGGACAAAGAGTACCATATTCACCGATCACAAAAGCCTCCAGCACATATTTGATCAGAAGCAGCTGAATATGAGATAACGTCGATGGATCGAGATGCTGAACGACTATGATTGTGAACTCCGTTACCATCCTGGCAAGGCAAATGTTGTAGCCAATGCCTTGAGCCGAAAGGAGAGAACGGTACTGCTTCACGTCCGTGCCTTGAATATCACCATTCAGACGAATCTCAATAACCAGATCCGCATAGCTCAAGAGGAAGCTCTCAAGGAGGAGAATATTTCTCAAGAGCACTTGAACATTCTCGTTTTTCAATTTGAGGTCAAGGAGACTGGACTTCGATACTTTGCCGGGAGAATTTGGGTACCTAAATATGGAGATCTACGGAGCCTTATACTGGATGAAGCCCATAAGTTGAGATATTCGATTCATCCAGGAGCTGGAAAAATGTACCATGATCTTAAGGAACAGTATTGGTGGTCAAATCTTAAGAAGGATGTTGCAACTTATGTTGGTAAGTGTTTAACTTGATCGAAGGTTAAGGCCGAACGTCAAAGGCCATATGGATTACTTCGACAACTGAAAATACGACAATGGAAATGGGAAGCAATTACGATGGACTTCATCACGAAGCTACCAAAGACGGTGGGCGGATACGATACAATCTGGGTTATCGTTGACCGTCTTATCAAATCTGCTCATTTCCTAGCTATGAAGGAAACTGATACGATGGAGAGGTTTGCTCAACTGTACATAAAAGAGGTTGTATCTCGTCATGGTGTGCCTCTATCAATTATCTCAGATCGCGATCCCCGTTTTGCTTCCAGATTCTGGCGTTCTTTGCAAGAAGCCTTGGGAACCCGTCTCGACATGAGCACCGCGTACCACCCACAGACCGACGGTCAGAGTGAATGAACGATTCAAACTTTGGAGGATACATTGCGTGCCTGTGTTATTGACTTCGAAAAGTCTTGGGAAAGGCATTTGCCGTTAGCCAAATTCTCTTACAACAACAGTTATCACTCGAGTATTAATGCCGCACCTTTTGAAGCGTTGTATGGTCGCAAGTGCCGTTCTCCTATTTGTTGGGCCGAGTTAGGCGAAGTGCAAATCACCGGACCCGAGATAGTCCATGAAATGACGGAGAAGATTGCCCAGATTCAAGCGAGGCTTAAGACGGCCCGTGATCACCAAAAGAGTTATGCTGATCTTAAACGTAAAGACTTCGAATTCAACGTGGGTGACCGTGTGATGTTGAAAGTCGCACCTTGGAAAGGTGTGATCTGATTTGGAAAGCGCGGAAAGTTAAACCCGCGATACATTGGCCCTTTCGAAATTTTGGAACGTGTTGGACCCGTAGCTTACCGTCTAGATCTTCCAACTCAATTGAGCGCAGTTCATCCTACCTTCCACGTATCAAATTTGAAGAAGTGTCTTGCTCCATCGGAACTTATCATACCCCTGGAGGAACTTACGATTGATGACAAACTCCACTTCGTGAAAGAACCTGTCGAAATTATGGACCGTGAGGTCAAAACTTTGAAACGCAACAAGATTCCGATCGTCCGAGTTCGATGGAATGCCAAACGAGGACCTGAGTTTACTTGAGAACGAGAGGATTAAATGATGCAGAAATATCCCCACCTTTTCCTGACTCAAACACCTGCCTCAACTTAAATTTCGGGGCAAAATTTCCATTAACAGGTGGGTAATGTAGCGACCTGACTTTTTCGACTTGCTTTTATGCCTTGTATTTTAGCGAAACTGCGTATTTGTGCGTACTATGCTACTTTATACTCTGGAATCTTTAAATACATGGTTTACTTTCATTTATATATTAAAACGTGCCTTAGAGTACGTAGGATACTTAACTTGATCACCGGATGCTTTATGACCGTTAGTGTCACTTAACGTTTCGAATAAACCGCGAACAGCGCACACGTTTAACTTTTATCGTAATCGAAATATTATGACTACGAAATATTAATTATTATTTTATAAAAATAATTACTTGGGTTTTTGGATGCTTAATTATGCGTAGTAATTTAATTATGCTTACTAGTTAGTCTTGTTGGACTTTCTACCTTGTTGGACTTAAGCCAACCCTACTCTAGCTAGTAGCCCATTTATTTAGCCCACTTATTAATTATTAGTGACCCAATAATAAGTAAGACAAATGCCTATTTATTATAGGGAACATACTAGCATTTATGTCAAGTATTATCCTTAATGTTGCATGGGATCCTAACATAAGCACCAACTTTAGACAACTATTAACCAAAAAGCAAACTTTTGTCCCCCTTGTCCCCCCTCCAAATTTCGGCCAACTCACCCCACCCTCACCCTCATTTCCTATAAATACCACCCTTATTCCATCCATTTAACACTTGCTCTCATTTGTATTTCACACACACTTACTCTCTTATTTCCTTTCTAGCCTTTCTCACTCTAAAACTTGTAATTTTTTAATTTTTCTTCTTCTTCTTCTCCTTTCCTTTTCGTGATCATCATCATTCTTTAAAAGATCAACCTTTTTAGCTATGATCTTGATTACATCTTGTAAATTCAAGCATGAATTCTTCAAGAACATGGAAGATTCAAGCTTTCTAGCTTTGAATCTTCACCTACTTTATAGATCTATATCTTTTTAGCTTTAATCTTGTTATTTTGTTATAAAGATTCAAACTTGTGTTTGTAATCTTCATGTAACTTAAAGATCCAAGCTTTATGCTTCAAGATCTTCAAGAACAACCAAGATGCAAGCTTTCTAGCTTGAATCTTCATATCTTTTGATGGATCTAAGTTTTCTAACTTATGATTTCATTATTTTGTTATAAATATCAAAACTTGTGTTTATGGTCTTCATATAACTTAAAGATCCAAGCTTTATGCTTCAAGATCTTCAAGAACACTAAAGGTTCAAGCTTTCTAGCTTTGTAGCCTTACAACTTATGTGAAAAGGATCCAAGCTCTCTAGCTTAGGGTTCCATCACCTCATTTGACTTAGATTATGTTCATACTTGTTTGATTGATGTAAAGTTTATAGCTTTAGTTGTAAATGTAACTTGTAATTGTGTTAAGACTAAGGATATGATGTAACATTGGTTCATCATCCATCTAAGACTCTTAAATGAGTTGTGTTATTACTTGTTCTTAACATATTTTGTATTTATGGTAGAATCTTGGTTAAAAGTGATGCTAAACCATCAACGAGTTGTACACTTGAAGCTACAAGCATCAAGGATGAGAACCGTGATGAGCATCAAGCACTAAGAACCCCACCCGAGCACTTGTTTACTGTTTTTCGGGATATGATCAGTAACCTGGGCTACTGTAAAGTTGATTTTCATTTAGTACGGTTCGATTATATGATTTTTCGTTTAGGCCTCGTCTTAATCCGAGTTACAGTTTAGGATTTATGGCCCTTCGAAAGTCACTACGCCCTTGTAACGTTGTGCTGAAATTTCTGACCTACTCGCACTTAAACCATCGCCACGGTCAAACGAAGACGAGTTAGGTTCTGAAAATTGGTCAGCGGTTAGAGGACTCACATACGGAGCCATAGCCACTGACTACACGTCTTATCGATTTATGTAGAGGTCGTAGAAGCTGATCCAAGTCATCCTATTGTTTTGACCTCTATACTTGATTAACTTACTTAGCTTTTATGATGATGAATGATGATGATGATGACACTTAAACTTATTTTATGCACTATTAGAACTTATAAAGACAACCTACTGACCTAGTAACCTTTGATTTAGGTTGACGACCTTTCGGACCGACTTACTACTTGCATACTTTCATTACCGACTTTACCGCTTTCATCACTGTGAGTTATAGCTTTCCTTTTTACTTATACTATTTTTGGGACTGAGAATACATGCGCTTTTTATGTTTTACTTACTTGACACGAGTACTTAAACTTTACATATGTGTGGGTTATATAACGGCATAAAGATTCCCCTTAGCACGTTAACTTTTAATCATTGGTTTTTGAACCGGTGAACGCGAATATTAGATATGGATCCATAGGGTTTGACATCCCCACTCAGGCTAGTCGCGCTAGCATTTAACGAGTGTTTAATACTTCGAGGACATACGCACTCGCCAGGTGTACTTTTAGGGGGTGATATTTATATTTACGTTAAGTCTAGTTACCATGTGCCCACGGTTAAACATATACTTTTCTTACTACTTTGAAACATTGAAATCTCGTGGTCAATCTTACATTACTGTTACAACTTAAACTATAGCTCACCAACATTATTGTTGACGTTTTTAAGCATGTTTTCTCAGGTGCTTAGAGGTTTGTTGCTTCCGCTGTTAGACTTGCTGTCTTGGTGTTTAGACTTGCTGTTAAGGACCTGCTGTGTTAGATTTCCGCTGCATTACTTAGAGATGTCTCAATCATGAAACTTTTATTTTGCATTCGCAACTTATGTTATTTGAATAATGGCTTTGTAATGACCTCTGTGTCACGTTATCTTTTGTAAACACTATGTTTTTATGAATGCAAACTGGTTTTCAAACAGCATGTAGTACTTGACCGTGTAAAGATCCTGTTGTTGACGAATCGTACACGATGGTTTTGTACGGGGTGTCACACCCTTTAACTTTCAATAGTAGTCACTGTAAATTCTGATTTCGTGCTTGATCTCGTTTAGCTTTTAAAACCGAAATAGAGGGTTAAAACGGGGGAAAGATGTCAAAAGGTAAAAATGTTTATTTCATTGCAATGTTGTTGTTACAATAACTTAGATTTCTCATATCCCCATCTTGAACTTATAAAATAATGAAAAACAAACAAGAAACAAGTAAATAAAGTAGATTTGAGGTGGTGGTGCTACGGTGGTGTTGTGGCGGTGATGGGTGACCGGAGGTGGTGTTAGGGTGGCGGCTTATGGTGGAGATGGGTGAAAGGATTATTGAAAATTGGGAGAGATTTCTTTTGGATAAGAATTGTTGTTGCGTAGTGCTGTAGATTTTTAGGTTCCATGACTTTTCATGGGATCCGATGAATGTCTTAGGATCAAAGAGGAAAAAGACCAAGTTACTTTCAAAATGTGGGTTTTGGAATTGTTAATGAATTTGTGTAAAAGCTAGTTTGGGAATCAAAATAAACATGAGAAGAAGATGCTAGTTTCTGTCTGTGTATTTTCTGCAAAGATCGGAAGTCCATAATTCACACCAAAATAAACATTAGAACATGTGTGTGAGTGGTACAACTTGGGCTCACCGTTCACGTCCTTGAAATAACAGGCGAGGGTTCGAATTTTGGGAGAGGGTTTTCTCAAGAATTCTGTTGGGGTGATATGGTGCATGTCTTAAGTCTATCAGGTTTAACTCAAAGCACACCAGGTATTCAATACGGCAATGGTGTGTGAAGAGTTTTCTTCTAACTAGTGTGTGAGTGACAAATGAGAGCATTCGATGTCAATACTGCCATTAAAAAAACATGAGAACACCCATGGCACCTTTCCCATATCGTTTGGGGGGGGGGGGGGTAAAGGGGAGGGGGTTTTACTTGGCCGTGCCCTTGGATCGGTTTCAAGGTTTCCTCCCGGGCAGCGACGGGGGCGGGGTTTATCGTTGCATCAGCATAGTCGAAACGGGAGATGATCGCAACGGGTGGTTAAAGTCCCCCTCGGGTAATCCCAATCACTGTTAAAAAAAATAAATAAAAAAATAAAAAAAAAACATGAGAAGAAGATGATAGTTTGTGTCTATGTATTTTGTGTAAATCTTAGAAGTCCATGATAATTAATAACGAATACTCCGTAATTAATAGGGTCCAGTCCTTTTGACCAAAGATGTCCAAATAAGTCAAAGTCTAAATCTGCATTATATTTTCAAGAAGCAATTTTTCAAAAAAAAACAGTTAACCTCATTTAATTAACTAAATACTTTAATGCAAGTAAATAATCAAACTTAACACAACTCTTAATCTAATTCTTAATCAAGGTGTGTAAAATACTAAACAATTTTTGTAGAGCAATCGTTATTTTTGATTTTTTAGAGCAATTTTTAATTTTTGTAGAGCAATTTTTATTAATTTTTCGTCATCAAACGCCACCAACGATAACAACAAACACCATCAACCATCTAACACCATCAAACTGCCGTCGGCCACCGACAGCCACCGCTGTCATCCCCCACCACTTGTTTAAAACAATAAAATTGTGAACCCAAATCTGTTATTCAATTAAACACAAAAAAAGCCTATAGCATAGTCCAAAGAAGGTTGACCATAATTCACACCCTGATCTGTTGTTTAAATTACTCCGTATTGTTTAAACTTTAAACAATAATTTAAATAATTTTTCTTATATTATATTCTAATTATTGTCTAATTTTTAAATAATTATACCCTAAAAAGGCCTATAGCATGGTCCAAAGATGGTTGAGCATGGTCCATATACATAAAGCCTAATTAATTTAATATTCACACCAAAATAAAGTCAAAAGTCACTTTTGAACATGGATTTTTATTGCTTAATACATGTGATGCTTATAATTATTAGATTTATAGGGTCAACTAACTTGTAGTGTATGAAATCTTTTTTTTTTCTTTTTGAAATCAAGTTTTCAACTCGCTTTGTGAGCAGAATAATCTCGAAGCGACAACATGCACAGAGTCTTGTATGGTGAACCTCTTTGACTATGCGGATGTCTTTTTGTTGGAAAATAGTGTGTACTTTTAAATCAGATTAACGCAGCGGATAGTTAAAATAATAATCAATTATTATTTTATAAACCATTTACAAAATTAAATATTAATATATTTAAATTTAATAAAACATGCACATGATTAACGATCCCAAAGATCCAGTTACACCACTAATAATTGTCAAAATATGTAATTCACAAAGTGAGTAAACGATATACCTTTCTTGAAGAACGGAGAGAAACCTACGATCAAAAGTATGACCGTCACTTTGGATAGTCCACACTACACTTCAAACAACATCAATGGATGCTAGTCCAAACTCAAGTAATAATTAATCAACCTTTGATTAATATTATGAACCCAAAATAATACTCTGTATGAAACAATGTTATTTCTTTTCTTAATTTCTCTCTTCTCTCTTTTCAATTCTCTCTTTTGTTTTTATGAAGGCAAAAGACCATATATATAATATGAAGTAAAGTAAAACGTATCAATCAATCAGGATCACAAATATATTTTCCTTTATAAGACAAACAACTTTTTCAAAAAAGATATTGAAATAGAAATAAGATACGGAGTATAAATTCATTAAACGATAAAGTCGTATTTCTCAAATACTTTAGGGGTATGTTATGTAACTTATGATTAATAATTTCTATCATATCGCTTTCATGTGAATAGTAAATTAATTAATTTCGTTTCATTTACTATTCATATGAATAGTAAGTGAATTAATTTCGATTTACTATTTTGTTACTTGAGTAATATATATATACATCATATATATATTTTATTTGACGTCTCGGTGTATATGTGTGTGACCCCGAAGGCTCAAATGAAGTTGGCCATATAGTTATATGTTGTTCCTTGCACATTAATCCTACAGACTCCCACTTGTGCATGGCACAACACCAAGTAACTATACAAACAATGGTAAGCGTCTAGCAACACGTCATTGTCCCCAAATTCATGTGAGGGTAGTTTCTCGAAACTATTTATGGTAACTGTTAAATGTCATTCGTCCTTTTGTTTCAGATACTTTAGTTAAACTTGAGATATAGATCATCGGTCATTCTCATTTGTTTAACAATTTTATTTCTCGATCTTAGAAGTGAACTAGATCGCCAAATTAATCAAGTATCATCTTAATTACATCTAGGTGCGGCCACACAAATATCTTATTCATTCATCGAGGAGCTCAAAAAGTATCTAACTCCAAACATTTTAGAGGAACAAATCCTATATTGCATACACGTGTCTATCACGAGCTTTACATTATACCCAATAATGGCCTTTATAACAGCCTTATTCAGGACAGCGTTTAACCATATCAAAATACAATGCTACACTCATCAAGACGGGCGTGCATCTCAAGTCTAAGGACACAAAGACATAATCACTAAAAGATTTACTACTGACTACGATCCATGTAGTGACATCTCATGGTTGGGTCATTCCAATATTCATCATCAATGAATACATATGAATTTTGGTCTCAACAAGTTAACTATTCATCATCAATGAATATAACCAAAATTTTACATTAATCTTAATTCATGTTATTCCCATAACATGACCGATTATGGAGATTTTGAATAATCAACAATTATTCATGGATTAAACATGCTAATATAGAACACAGTGATATAAATGAAAACGACCATATCAAGTATGTCAATTCATTAATATAAAACTGCTTAATGTTCCAAAAATATCCAAATATTAAATTACAAATGAAAAAGATCAGCAGCATAACGAAGTCCAATACTACTAGCATGATCATCATGCTTGTTGTGCATCATGGGCTTCATGAACGGGTCAGCCACATTATCATTTGTATGAACCTTTAAGAATACTAATATCATTCCTCTTAATGACTTAATGAATGTAGTCAAACTTTTGAAGAATGTGCGAGATACTTTTATGTACATTTGATTCTTTCAAAAGTATATTAACACTCGAACTATCACAGTACATATTATAGAAGATTAAATGTTGTGTACTACTCTGAGTATAAAAACAAACTTCCTTATCCAGACAGCTTTCTGAGCAGCTTCTCAGTCAACAATGTATTCTGCTTTTGTTGTAGATTGTTTAATAGTGCTCTGCCTAGAACTCTTCCAATCAACTGTCTTGCCCATCATGACAAAGAAACAACGTGACTGGATCGAGAATCATCTTGATCAGTTTGGAAACTAGAATCAGTATAAAACTTAATACTTAACTCTTCTTCCAAACCACCGTAAACCAAGAACATATCATTAGTACTCTGCAAATACTAAAGAATATTCTTAACAACAATCCAATATACTTCACCTGGATTATGTTGACAATGACTCGTCAAACTCAAAACTAATGAAACATCGAGTATAGTACATATCATGGCATACATAATGGATCATATAGCCGAAGCATATGTGATACATTTCATTTGTCTCATCTCATCTGTTGTGATATGACTTTGGAGACTTTCTCACGGTTATGCCTTTTTGCATTTGCAAAGCTCCATGCTTAGAGTTTTGCATGCTAAATCTCTGCAAGATAATGTATGTACTTTGATTCAAATCAATAAGCTAATTGGATCTATTGTATAGATCCTCATGCCAATAATATAAGTAGCTTCATCAAGATCCTTTATGGAAATACATTCTCCAAGCCAAGACTTGACATCTTGCAAGTTGGAATGTTATTTTTAATAAGTAATATGTCATCAACATATAAGATCAAGAAGACTACTCTGCTCCCACTAGCTCTAATGTAAACTCAGGGCTTATCTTGGTTTTGAGAAAAATTAAACACTTTGATTTTCTCATTAAAGTTAAGATTCTAGCTCCTGAATGCTTGCTTTTATCCATAAATGGATTTTAGAAGCTTGCATACTTTATTACGATGCTTAGGATTCATAAACCCTTCCGGTTGAACCATATATACGTCCTCGCTTAGGTCGCCATTTAGGAAAGTGGTTTTGACATCCATTAGCCATATTTTATTATCATGAAAAGTAACCATGGCAATAAGTATCCTAATTGTTTTAAGGCTCGTGACTGGTGAAAAACTTTCATCATAACCTTTTGTCACCAATCGAGCTTTAAAAGTGTTTACATTATCGTTCATATCAGTCTTCCTTTGAAGACCCATTTTTACCTCATTGTCTTACAATTGGGTAGAAGATCAATCAAGTCTCATACTTGATTATCCTTCATGGACTGCATATCTGTATTCATAGAATCTAGTCATTTTCAGATTCAGGATCTGATATGGCCTCACGCAGCTAGAGGGTTCATCATAATCCCTTAGTTGAGGTTTATCTGAATTAAGCAGATAATTAAACCTCATAAGTCGATGAGTTCTACTAGATCTATAAAGTACAGGTGTAACACGTTCTAACTCACCAACAGTGCGCTCAGTTTCAACGTGTGGATTGCTAGTGCTTACTGAAGGTATGTTACTTTAAAGTACTTGAATTTCTTCAAGATCTACTTTACTCCCACTGACTTCTTGTAAGAGAATATCTCTTTCAAGGAATTCAGCAGACTGAGCAGAAAACACGTTGTCTTTAGCTTGGTAGTAAAAGTAGTAACCCATTGTTTCCTTTATGTATCGTACAAATAACATTAGATAGTTATGGGTTCTAATTTATTTGAAGTGTCATGCTTCATGTATGCTTTACAAACCCAGACTTTCAGATAAGACAACTTGGGATTCTTCCCATGCCATAACTCATATGGTGTCTTTTTTACCTTCATAGTTGGAATCACATTGAGTATGCCTGCAGCAGACTCTCATGCATATCCCTAAAAGACGGTAGTAGAGAAATCAGACTCATCATAAATCAAAATATATCAAGTAAAGTTCGATTCCTCTTACTCAGACACACCATCATGTTGTGGTGTGTAAGGTAGAGTGAACTATGAGACAATCCCACAATTCTTTAGGTGGTCCAAAAAACTCTTGATTCATAAAGTTACTCCATCGGAGCGAAGTGCTTTAATGGTCTTTCCAAGCTGATTATCTACTTCATTTTGGAATACTTTTGAATGTTAAAATAGCTTTATGTTTATGTTTCAGCAAGTGAACATAATCATAGCTACTGTACTCATCAGTAAATGTAATGAAGTAAAATTAACTAAATCTATACATTGTTCTTAAAGGACTACATACAACAGTATGTATTAGTCCTAAAAGATCTTTAGCTCTTTTACCTAAATCGGAGAAAGAAGCATTTGTCATCTTTTCACATAAACATGACTCGCATACATCAAATGACTCAGAGTCAATTGATTCCAAAAGTCCATTAGATTGGAGTTTTGAAATGCATTGTTTGTTTATATGACCAATATGACAATGTCATAGATAGGTCTTATTCAAGTCTTGCTTGAAGACTTTGGCGATGTAGGTATACACAGAATTCTCATTTGAAATTACACTATGTGTAGCGACCCGACAAAATCGTCATTGACAGCGCCGCCTACTTAGGTCCCGTTACGTGGTCGTAGTCCCTATTTGAGACACATTTGACCAAAATTATGTCGCATTCATTTGAAACATACAAGACTTACAAAGTTTAGTTTACCAA
Source organism: Rutidosis leptorrhynchoides (assembly GCF_046630445.1). NCBI lineage: Eukaryota > Viridiplantae > Streptophyta > Magnoliopsida > Asterales > Asteraceae > Rutidosis > Rutidosis leptorrhynchoides. The sequence continues at coordinate 57,935,757 of NC_092338.1, read as the reverse complement.
ATGGTTCGACAACAAGTTTAAGTTTACAAAAGTAGTAAAGTAAAAATGAAATAACTTTCGACACAATTAGTTTAAAATCACGGTTGCTAAAAATAGCGTAAATATGTATGTAAACATTTGTTTGAATCCAAAGGTGCTATCACTATCGTATGCATGTATGCTTGACTCCAAGCAAGTAATCAAAGTGTATGCATGTATGTTTGACCCCAAGCAAGTAATCAGAGTGTACGCATAAGCATGTATCAAATAGCCAATCATAAACCTGAGAAACATATAGAAAACTGTCAACGAAAAACGTTGGTGAAATCATAGTTGTAGTAATAAACGTTATTTTTGAACCACAAGATTTAGTATTTCTATAAAATTGATCATCCAAAAGTTGCATTCCAAAATAGGTTCGCGAGCACCCAATTATCAAGGCTTAACTTTCCTTCCATAGAACCCCATCACAATAGTGTTAGAACATACACTGTTTCTCGAAAATACATTCCATCCGAAATGACGGTAGCGAACCGTCCGAATGAGGGTTTGTCAAACCCGTATGGATCCGCACAACATAAGTTTACGATTACACCCGTCAAGTGTAACTAATGATAATCGAATTGAGGATTTTGTTCTAACTCGCTGTGGAATGTTTGTTTCATAGAACTTATGTTCAAAACATAAAAGTAAGTAGTACAAGATGTAACAAAATATATGTTTCTCAGCCCACGATTTAAAAGAGTAAAAAAATTGTTGAAAAGGTGGGACTATGATCTCACCTCGGGTGCATGAGTATAAAAGTACTTCACAAAGTAAACGTGTGCATGAAAGTTGCTTAGCCTTGACCTAAACAAGTAAGTCGTATCAATTAACCGGTTACGACACAAGGTCGGGCGAAATGTGTTCAATTAGTCCTATAGCTCATTACGACTCGATTATATAGCATGTGAATCAAATTGGCAAGTTCCATGTAAGAATCAAGTATACAAGAAGATTAGAACGGTGTAAACAAGTATTTGGTTAAGTTTGAATAAAAGTCAAACTTGGTCAAATCAAAGTCAATGGGGTCGGGTCGGGTATCAGACAATTTTTCTAAGTTATATAATCATATATGAGCATGTTAGCCAAGTTTCATGTTAATAGGAGGTGCGTAGCATAGTTAGAATTAAACGGTGAACGACCAAGCGAAACAGAATCTGGCAGTTCATCTGGACGGCGTCCAAAGAGTCTGGACGGCGTCCAGATGTGAAGATCTGTACGGCATCCAAGAGTCTGGACGGCGTCCAGATCAGTATACAGACCCTGTTTTGCTGAAACACACAAGTGCACGAACCAAAACTCAAACTGACACAATTTGTGAACCGAAAACACTTAGAACATGTATCTTATATCGTTGGAAAGGTATTTTGACAAGGAATACAACTAACCACATATCATCAATCGAGTTCATCATTTACAACAACAAAGATCTCATCAAATAATCGTTAAATGTTCATAATCAAAGTCTCAAGTTCGCAAAATGCATTTCATGATTCGAGAATCCAATTTATACATATGATATGCCGTTTTGAAGGTAATGAAACATGCAATACAACTAAACACTTACCAACATCATTTCATAGTATTCAATGCCTCAAAAATTCATTTTAAAGTCTATCAAACCCTAACCAAAATTCACAAACTCATAATCATGTTATTGAAGTTTTCTTAATCAACCTACACATCAAAATGAAGCTAGTGATACTAGTAACACAATTAAAATATAAACTTTAACATTTAAACAAAATTTAATCAACCAAAACTCAAGATTAAACAAACCCATTTCAAGTTCATGCTAGTTTATGTAAAACAACAAGATCGAGCAAATAAATCATATATTCATGCTAGACACAAGCCATAGACACTAACTAACACAATTTCAAGTCAAAACACGAGTTAGAGAAATCTAGAGTTTTAGAAATGTTACCCAAAGGAGATGAAATTGGTATCAAATTTTAGAGGATGAAGAGAGGATTTCAAATATGTAATTTGTTTTGAGGTTTGCTTCTTGATTCGGATTTGGATGATGAATTAATGGAGAAGATGAAAATGGTGTTCTTGAGTTTGAGAGGATAAGGGATGAGGAGGTGGAAGTATCAAAATGAATGGGTGGTGGAAAGTGGGTTGACTAGTTGACCTAGTCAACTAGTTTTCCCACTTGGCAACCTCGGTCCCTCGAGTTTAAAGCGGGTGCGGGAATTAACCAAATGAATATTTTAAAAACGCTCGAGTAAACGAGTGATGTTATAATTAAATAACGGGAATATTAGAACGTTAGTCAACGAAAGGTACGAATTTAGATAACGGAAGATATTATCTAAAAAAAACAAAGACGGGCGTTAAAATAATTTAACAGAAAAATGCGGGATGTTACATTACCTACACCTTAAAAGAAATTTCGTCCCGAAATTTAGTTGGAAGTAGTAGTTGTTGTTTCTTCTTCGAAACCTTTGCGTTGCAAATTCTACGAATAAGTGAAGGTACTCCCTTGGGCATTTCAACGAACTTTGACAGTCGGGGTTTTACGTTGTTTCAAAATTTGGTTTCACGATTCATAGTTTCAACCGGTCCTCCTAGGAAGCGGAGTTTGTCATCGATAGTAAGCTCATTGAAAGGAATAACAAGTTCTTGTTTCGCAAGACACTTCTTTAAGTTTGATACACAGAATGTAGGATGAACGGAATTTGTTTGAGTTAGGAGTTCGAAACGGTAAGCAACGGGTCCAATACGCCCCAAGATTTTAAAAGGATCCAAATGTCGCGGATTTAGCGTTCTACATTTTCCGAAACGGACTACACCTTTTCAAGGTGCGACTTTTAACATTACGCGGTCACCCACTTGGAATTCGAATGGTTTACGTCTGACATCGGCATACTTCTTTTGGTGACTACGAGTCGTGTTGGATATTTCTTGAATATGGATAGATTTTCTCGGTCGCTCGTGTATAATCTCGGGTCCGGTGAATTGATCATCGTTTACTTTGTTCGACAAAAGGAGAAATGACGTTCCGGTCATATAAGGTTTCAAAAGGTGTGACGTTAAAACTCGAATGAAAATCATTGTAGTAAGAGAATTCGGCTAAAGGAAAATACTCTTCTCAAGTAAATTTGGAGTTGATAACGCAAACTCGTATTAAGGTTTCCACGATTTGAATCGTATGTTTGTTTGGTCCTTCGGGTTGTGGTTGATGTGTTGTACTCATGTCTAAACGTGGTCCCGAGGCTTTTTGTAAGGCACTCCAAAAATTAGAAGTGAAACGAGCATCTCGATCCGAAACGAGGTACATTTCTTTAAGGTATATTTGAACAAGTTTCCGTTTCTCAAGAAATTCGCGCCGCGGAAGATTTATCGGTTTCCAAAAACGTTTGTTAGAGTAAGTTTCTTATCGGGTTCTGAAAACGTTCGTTAGGACTATTCACCCTCGAGGCGAATACTAGTATAATGTGAAGAGTCTCTCTCCATTGAGAATTTAGATAAAAGATTTCCTTATACGGAAGTACGAGTGTAATGCGAGAGAAGTTTCCGCCTTGATGTGAGCATATCAAGCATGTTGTAGTTCGTCGATAAAACTGTGCGAAAACGAGATAGTATACACGTGTAACATACGTTTGGGGTTGAAAGAATTTGTCATTCATTCGGAAGCATAGATATGGTTCGACAATAATCGAAGGTGTGTCCCTGGTATGGTTGTTATCAATATTCTCGGAGTTTTCGGATATCCAACCAGAAAAATGAAGTCATGTACATGACACATGGTGGTGATTAGGTTGATCGAGTCCAACCACCATCACGTGTCATTAGAACTTTGGTATGACTTACTGTAATATAACCACGTTGATCGAGTGTCGTTATATTACGCTAACTCATACCTCCATTCCCACATCACTCCATAGATTCAAGTTCGTGCAATCGTGAAGATTTAAAATGAACAAAGTGTAACGACGTCTCTAACGTGACTCGTATTGAATCGAAAGAATTAGTGCAACTCTAAAGAAGCGTTCCCCGAGGGAAGTGTATAAATGATTGTTCACGTCAATGCGGTTCAAGTCAAACAATAATGTATTATGGTACAAGAAATGTAACGAATCATGATAATGAATAGTACGCAACCGTAGTGATAAATAGTGATGACGATACTCACCTAGAGTAGTGATGGTAGTAACAAGAAGTGGTTGATAGTAAGGAACACCGGTGTGACACTGATAGTAAGTTGAAACGGTGGCGAATAACAATCTGGGAGACAGAGTTCCCGAACAAGTGTGACTAATGAAGTCGTCGTCATCCTTACGCGTATGAATCTTGAAATTAATGTGGGTTACCAGAAAGTGGCAGAATACCGATTCGTATGATGAAAGTTTGGTACCATTAAAAAGTTTGCCTAAGAATGATTCAAGTATAATACACAAGTAGTCAAGTAAGTGCTATCTATAGCAAATGTATGTCAGAATGCAATGATTAACTATCCAGTTGTAGTCTAGATTCACTAATGCGTCCTAACGACTCTATCAGACACACTAATGCATATCCTAGTTCCCTACAACCAACGCTCTGATACCATCTGTAGCGACCCGACAAAATCTTCATTGACGGCGCCGCCTACTTAGGTCCCGTTACGTGGTCGTAGTCCCTATATGAGACACGTTTGACCAAAATTATGTCGCATTCATTTGAAACGTACAAGACTTACAAAGTTTAGTTTACCAAACGGTTCGACAACAAGTTTAAGTTTACAAAAGTAGTAAAGTTTAAATGAAATAACTTGCGACACAATTAGTTTAAAACCACGATTGCTATAAATAGCGTAAATATGTATGTAAACATTTGTTTGAATTCAAAGGTGCTATCACTAGCGTATGCATGTATGCTTAACTCCAAGCAAGTAATCAAAGTGTATGCATGTATGCTTGACCCCAAGCAAGTAATCAGAGTGTACGCAGAAGCATGTATCAAATAGCCAATCATGGACCTGAGAAACATATAGAAAACTGTCAACGAAAAACGTTGGTGAAATCATAGTTGTAGTAATAAACGTTATTTTTGAACCACAAGATTTAGTATTTCTATAAAATTGATCATCCAAAAGTTGCATTTCAAAATAGGTTCGCGAGCACCCAATTATCAAGGCTTAACTTTCCTTCCATAGAACCCCATCACAAAAGTGTTAGAACATACACTGTTTCTCGAAAATACATTCCATCCGAAATGACAGTAGTGAACCATCCGAATGAGGGTTTGTCAAACCCGTATGGATCCACACAACATAAGTTCATGCTTACACTCGGCAAGTGTAACTAATGATAATCGAATTGAGGATTTTGTTCTAACTCGTTGTGGAATGTTTGTTTCATCGAACTTGTGTTCAAAACATAAAAGTAAGTAGTACAAGATGTAACAAAGTATATGTTTCTCAGCCCACGATTTAAAAGAGTAAAAAAAATTGTTGAAAAGGTGGGACTATGATCTCACCTCGGGTGCACGAGTATAAAAGTACTTCACAAAGTAAACATGTGCAGAAAGTTGCTTAGCCTTGACCTAAACAAGTAAGTCATATCAATTAACCGGTTACGACACAAGGTCGGGCAAAATGTGTTCAATTAGTCCTATGGCTCATTACGACTTGATTATATAGCATGTGAATCAAATTGGCAAGTTCCATGCAAGAATCAAGTATACAAGAAGATTAGAACGGTGTAAACAAGTATTTGGTTAAGTTTGAATAAAAGTCAAATTTGGTCAAAGTCAACGAGGTCGGGTCGGGTATCCAATAATTTTTCTAAGTTATATAATCATATATGAGCATGTTGGCCAAGTTTCATGTTAATAGGAGGTGCGTAGCATAGTTAGAATTAAACGATGAACGACCAAGCGAAACAGAATCTGGCAGTTCATCTGGACGGCGTCCAAAGAGTCTGGACGGTGTCCAGATGTGAAGGTCTGGACGACGTCCAGATCAGTATACAGACCCTGTTTTGCTGAAACACACAAGTGCACGAACCAAAACTCAAACTAACACAATTTGTGAACCGAAAACACTTAGAACATGTATCTTATATCGTTGGAAAGGTATTTTGACAAGGAATACAACTAACCACATATCATCAATCGAGTTCATCATTTACAACAACAAAAACCTCATCAAATGATCGTTAAATGTTCATAATCAAAGTCTCAAGTTCGCAAAATGCATTTCATGATTCGAGAATCCAATTTATACATATGATATGCCGTTTTGAAGGTAATGAAACATGCAATACAACTAAACACTTACCAACATCATTTCATAGTATTTAATGCTTCAAAAATTTATTTTAAAGTCTATCAAACCCTAACCAAAATTCACAAACTCATAATCATGTTATTGAAGTTTTCTTAATCAACCTACACATCAAAATGAAGCTAGTGATACTAGTAACACAATTAAAACATGAACTTTAACATTTAAACAACATTTAATCAACCAAAACTCAAGATTAAACAAACCCATTTCAAGTTCATGCTAGTTTATGTAAAACAACAAGATCGAGCAAATAAATCATATATTCATGCTAGACACGAGCCATAGACACTAACACAATTTCAAGTCAAAAACACGAGTTAGAGAAATCTAGAGTTTTAGAAATGTTACCCAAACGAGATGAAATTGGTATCAAATTGTAGAGGATGAAGAGAGGATTCCAAATATGTAATTTGTTTTGAGTTTTGCTTCTTGATTCGGATTTGGATGATGAATTAATGGAGAAGATGGAAATGGTGTTCTTGAGTTTGAGAGGATAAGGGATGAGGAGGTGGAAGTATCAAAATGAATGGGTGGTGGAAAGTGGGTTGACTAGTTGACCTAGTTAACTAGTTTGCCCACTTGGCAACCTCGGTCCCTCGAGTTTAAAGCGGGTGCGGGAATTAACCAAACGAATATTTTAAAAACGCTCGAGTAAACGAGTGATGTTATAATTAAATAACGGGAATATTAGAACGTTAGTCAACGAAAGGTACGAATTTAGATAACGGAAGATATTATCTATAAAAAAAGACGGGCGTTAAAATAATTTAACGGAAAAATGTGGGATGTTACACTATGCATATCAATTTCAAAAATACCATCACGTGGATAGGTATTAAGATAAATATATTATCCTTAGAAACTGAAATACCTAAGTGTGTAAATGCAAGTTCAATACTAACATTTTTCAAACTATGTCGCTCGCAGTATTGAGAGCATAATGCTATTGTTCCAACAAAATAATAAGACCACTTAGAGAAGTAAGTTCAGAGGTACCAATTGCATTAACAAAAGCTTGATCCCTCTAGCCTACTTGCAAATCCATTGTGTCTTTCTTCAGTCTATTACTTCTTCTCATTCCCTTCATATTCTTACAGGTGTGAAGGCCACAACTAGTTAACAAAGATCTAGAAATCACTAGAAGAAGTATATAACTATATATGGAATATACCTGATTTGCTAGTCTTACCAGCGTTGCCTTTTCTCAGCTCAGATTGGAAGATAGGACAACTTCCTTCTCCAATTGCCAACCTTTCCACAATGGAAACATTCGGCGTCTTTTGTTGGGCTTTCCTTCTTGGAAGGTGGAATATTTTTTCTAGCAAATGATTTGTCATTTTCCTTCCACAAAGTATTCGGCTTATTCTTTTTCACCCTTCAATCCTATTTCTTCCTGATCATCGAACAACATTCGATAATCATTTTGCTGAGCAGCAGCAACTGCCACAACAGGAAGAAAGGATATGGGTTCTAAACTTTATTCAACTTCCAATTATGCTTGAGAACAATTCTCAGGTTGCAGTGCCAGTCTAGAAAGTTTGAACATTGAGTTTATCCTTCTCCAACAAAGAAGGAAGTGTGTTTTGGTTTACGTTTTGATTATTTGACATCTACAACAGATATAAGATTCAATTTAGTATTTTCGATATTGAGCTTTAATAAATTAACTACCCAAGTTTTTATAATATTTTTAAAAAACAATTAATTTACGAAAGCCTAAGATCCACATAGAGGTTCCATAGCCAATTCTGTTGATCAGCTAGCAGTTACGGAGTCTATTGATAGGTAGCGGGTACCAATTGCATTACAAGTACAACTCTTAGATCTTTATGGGACCTAGAGATATATGTAGTCCAACAAACCACTATTATCTAATGGCATGTGTCCCATCATTGCCTCGAACTCAGGTCTCACCTTGAATACGATTAAGTCGTCCAATTTGGAAATAATGGAAATTCACGCTAGTCTTACTAGATCGAAAAATCCACCTCGTGGCTATAATTCAGCCTAGTCTCACTAGATCAGAAAAATAACAAGGAGTGTTTGCAAGCTCATTGGATGGCACGACTTAAATTTGACGGGTATTATGGAAAAAGTTTGTGTCAACGAATAATGCATGCACACAAGATTCGCTACACTATTAGTTAAAAAAACATTTTAACCAATTGTATATGTCGATTATGTTTGTGATCTAATTTGTTATTTAATTTATAAGATATAAAAATAACAAATACACAAACGTGTATCGTTTTAAAACAGTTTTAAAAGATGTCGTCCATATATATTATTTGACTTTCAAAATCATTTAACATTAAACTCGTTAGAGTTTAACTTATTTTAAAATCATCAATTTTAATCTTTGAAACTCGTTTAGAGTTTTAGTTAATGTTTCCATCAAAAACATATATATAATTTGAATCTCAAAATTATTTAACTTTAAACTCGTTTAGAGTTTAACTTTTTAAAATCATCAATTTTAATCTTTGAAACTTGTTACTGGTTTTATTTAATGTTTCATTTCAAAAACATTTAGCATATATTATAATCAACAATTATATATAAATGCAAAAATAAAACACAACCATGCATGCATCACACACACATAGCCTAGCCCAAAAATCCTATGCTTGATCCCATGAGCCGACATGAGATCAAGAGGTCAAACTAAGGGTAATATCGTAGCTCCCACTTAATTCAAGAATTAAGTGAAAACTTGACAAACGCCATCGTTGTCAACTTGACCTGTTCGCCATCTTCTAAGTCAAAATCCACGTTGCATCTTTATCTTTAATCTTCATCTTATTACATTTATTTAAAATTGAAAAATACAACTAATCTAATACTTTTACAATTTAGAATAAACTTAAATACAATACTATAAAAATGAAAAATAAATATAATACAACTTTGGCTTCAATATGGCCTTTCTTATAAAAAATAAATAATCAATATGACTTAATATTGCGTAATCAACAATCACAACAATCATACATAGGTCAGGGCATTATGGGCTATGTGTGCAATCACAATTTTAATAACTACATTATTAAAACCTACATATGGCTTGTCCATGGTTACAATGCATGTGTACAACCATGGAATGAAATAAACAACAATTATTCAAGCCATAAAAAATAAATTCAAAATTTATAACAGTGATTTTTTTTCCAGATCTTATTCTGCGTCATGAGGTAGTCAACAAAGTTGACTTTCAAAACCATAAAGATTTTGACTCTTACCAATTCACCATAAAGCTAAATCTAAAGAAAATCACGCGACAATTAAGATGGTGTAAAAGCGGCTCTGATACCACTGTTGGAAAATTGTGTGTACTTTTAAATCAGATTAACGCAGCGGATAGTTAAAATAATAATCAATTATTATTTTATAAACCATTTACAAAATTAAATATTAATATATTTAAATTTAATAAAACATGCACATGATTAACGATCACAAAGATCCAGTTACACCACTAATAATTGTCAAAATATGTAATTCACAAAGTGAGTAAACGATATACCTTTCTTGAAGAACGGAGAGAAACCTACTATCAAAAGTATGACCGTCTATTTGGATAGTCCACACTACACTTCAAACAACGTCAATGGATGCTAGTCCAAACCCAAGTAATAATTAATCAACATTTGATTAATATTATGAATCCAAAATAATACTTTGTATGAAACAATGTTATTTCTTTTCTTAATTTCTCTCTTCTCTCTTTTCTCTTTTCAATTCTCTCTTTTGTTTTTATGAAAGCAAAAGACCATATATATAATATGAAGTAAAGTAAAACGTATCATTCAATCTGGATCACAGATATATTTTCCTTTATAAGACAAACAACTTTTTCAAAAAAAGATATTGAAATAGAAATAAGATACGGAGTATAAATTCATTAAACGATAAAGTCGTATTTCTCAAATACTTTAGGAGTATGTTATGTAACTTATGATTAATAATTTCTATCATATCGCTTTCATGTGAATAGTAAATTAATTAATTTCGTTTCATTTACTATTCATATGAATAGTAAATGAATTAATTTCGATTTACTATTTTGTTACTTGAGTAATATATATACATCATATATATATTTTATTTGACGTCTCGGTGTATATGTGTGTGACCCCGAAGGCTCAAATGAAGTTGACCATATAGTTATATATTGTTCCTTGCACATTAATCCTACACTTTTATGTTCCATGGATTTGAACTTTTGACGTCTCCATCTACATCGCTACTCGGCTATCATCTGAGATGGTGATATCTTTTTCGTATGCCAATCATCCCCTTGTAATCATGAAACACTTATTGTCAAAATAATCTTAGAAGTTTCATCTAACTCACTTCTAGAACATCTGTGACTTCTACTTTTAGTCTAGATAATATAGTTTCTTAACAGCTCTGATTGTTTAATATATATTGTAACCCTTTGCTTGGCTTCAATATTTGCAAAGTTGGATACTTTGAAGTCCACATTCCAACACATTGACAAAATAAATTGTTCCAGATTTGCAAGTAACAATATAGCTTTGAAACACCAACATAGATGCATGTAGACTAGAAACAACATCCATTACAAGCTACCTGCAAACCACACATCGTTCTTAGTCGAGAAATAACCGATACCAAGACTTCCATGTTCTTTATTTCCTTCAAGTGACAATTAATTATTTGTTGAACTCGAAAATCCCATTTCACAAGCATTATTTAACTCTTCAGTTGTAACCACTGATTCTTTATCATGACACCATTTTGGGACCATGATACTTCAATACGAAGAGTTAGACACCACCCATTCGACCAAAGTAGGAACAGCAAACCCTGTTGCAGCTTTCTTTTTATCGTTCCAGACCGGACCCGCCATGTCAATGTGTAACCATTCTACTTTCTCATCAACAAACTGAAACCAAACACAAGTTATATTATAGTATAGAGAATAACATAGTAGTTTCTATTCATAATCATATACTTTTCATTGTAGTATTTGTTATAGATGAGGTACCTGTTTTAAAAAAAGAGCTGCGAGAATAGAACCAGCCTGGCGGCCACCACTATTGGCCATATCAGCTACACCCGATTTCATCTTTTCCCAGTAACTCTCCTCCATTGGCATCTTCCATAGTTTTTCTCCGGCGGCTTCCGAGGCTGCAACAACCTCCTTTGCCAGCTCATCACTCGGTGTGAAGACACCTGGTTTTTGAAATATGTGTCAGCAAAAGATAAGAGTGTACTCACAATTACTCGAGCATACAAAAGATGAGTGTTAAACCCATTCAGAGTTAGAAATACTAACTTAATCATTAAGCACCTAACTTTTATGTATATCCTTTTTATAGCATATCAAGAACATTTATTAAACAACTATATTATTTTTTTATTAATGAAAAAGATTTAAAAGGTAATTATACATCAATCGCATTGTTCATTTAAAATGATTATCAAACAGGTTATTGTCATTCAGAACCAACTTCATTTAGATTATGAACATTCTTAATCTTCCAGTTTTATCAAACGCACCCTAAATAAACATTGGTGCACATTTCCTAGGAAATAATAATAAGAGTAGATATACCGGCAATTGAGGGCCCGAGTGCAACTATACACGCCCCTGTCAATGTTGCCAAATCAACTATCTGCAACAATTTCACTAAGATGAATTTTCGCAAATATAAGTGTAAAAAACAAAAGAAGAATTTAGTAACACACGAACTGCATTTTGCGAAAACAAAGAAATAAAATTTACGATTAAAATACAGCTTGGGTGAAAAATAATACATACCTTATCCACACCTAGGTTACAAGCATATACCAAAGCATCAGCAAGTGTAAGCCTTCCTTCAGCATCTGTGTTGTTTACCTGAACAAGAGCTAATTTTCATTAAATATAATTCTGTTTTTGGACAGATTCTCATATCTTGCTTATGTTAATAAGTTTCACATATGATGATTATGTAAGTACCTCGATAGTCTTTCCATTTGAGGCTGTCACTATATCTCCAGGCCTCATTCCTGTTCCACTTATCATGTTTTCACAAGCTGCCACAATAAAATGAACCTGCAATGGTGTTGCTATATCTTAAGTCGTTGTGCATCACCAAAAACTTTATTAAACTTTACAAATTGGAGTAAAAACTAAAAACTATACCTGGCAAATGGGTCAGGTTGGGTCGATTTGGGTAACGGATCAAAAGGGTTTTGGGTTGAAATGGGTCATGGGTCAAACGGGTAAAAAATTTAAACGAGTCCAAACGGGTCGGGTTGGTTCGGTTTGGGTAACAGGTCGAAACGGGTAATGGGTCAAAAGGGTCAAATAGGTCCAAACAGGTCATATACTTTTACATTTGATTTTTTACATTTATTATATTGTTTAGTTATTATTACTATTCATTATTTATTATATATATGAGAAAATATTAGTATACATAATAATTGATATAACCATTAATGCTTTCATATATGATTAAAGGGTGAATATTGTTATGCTCGACCCATTTGACCCATTTACAAGACCCATTAGACCTGTCTATTTAAAAACTTTAGGATTTGATACCCATTTGGCCCGTTCTTTTATATTTTGTACAAGATCCAATAGGTTGAAGAAAAAAATCATTGGAGTTTTTTAAAATTTTGATTTACATTGTCGGGCCTGATTTTTTTCAAGACCCAATTGACCCGAAAGCTTGACCCATTTGACCCAAATTTGAGAGTATGGGTCTCAATTGCCCGGTCTACAAAACCATGGTGACAGTAACAATATAACAGAAAAATCAAATTATATTTTACTTAGAAACATCAAAAAAGGCACCTCAACTCCAGGCGGTTTAATTTGACCAAGAGCTTTTGCAGCACCTAAAACTGCAGCCGAGCCTCCCATGTCGTATTTCATAAGCTCTACTAAACATCCTGGTCCAGTCTTAATGTTGTAGCCGCCACTGTAATCAAACAAGATATTTATATTTATTACTCACTTGAAAAGCAAATTTAAATTTTTTAAATCAAACTATTTCTCTTAATAAGAATAATACCTGTCGAAAGTGAGTCCTTTCCCTACCAAAGCTAACTTCTTTTTGATGGGCCCACTTGGAGGTTTATAACATAAATGAATAAACTTAGGAGGATTTGCAGAAGCAGCAGCCACACCAAGATACGAACCCATTTTCAACTCCTTACATTGTTCTGTATCTAATATTTTTGCTGTAAGAACATCACTATACGTTGATGCAATCTTTTCAGCCTCTTGTGCTAGTGCCCCTGAGGTATAAATGCCCCCACAAATACAAAACATAAGTATAAATAATTTGATTTTAGCTATCTGAAAATTATTTAAACAGATTGAGAGTTAAATATGACTAACCAGGGGTGAGTACGTTTGCTGGTGCATTTACAAGTTCCTTACCCAAAATGACACCTGTGCAAACATGCTCAACATACTTGAGTTTCTTTTCTAGCTCAGGCCCAACTCCAAAAGTCAGAAAGTCAACAGATTTTAAAGCAGGCTTCTTGGATTCAGACTTAAATCTATTATCTTCATATGTTCCAAGTATTATACCAGTTGCAATTGCTGATGCAGCCTTGAGCTTCAATTCGGGTGTTAAGTTCTCAAAAGAAGCAAGCGTGATGGCAACGTTGTTTGCCTGATAAGTCTTAGCTGATGTGGCAATAGATTCACCGAGACTGCGATAGGTTGAAGTAGATGAACTAGTTGAGCATTTTCCAAGCCCATATAAGCTGACCCGTTTGGGTCCATGACCCGAGAGCCTAAGAACAATGGACTGCCCTGATTTACCAGTGAAATCTTCCTCGCTGGATACTTGGAACAACAGACCGTTATGTTGAGAATCTAGCTTGTTTAAGATGGAATTTTGGAATTTTGAGTTGTCCACTTTTGTCATATCGTTCTCGGTGACACATATTACAAGCATATCTCCCTTCCATTCTAACAAATCAACGTCTTTGGCAGCAAAAGCAATCTTTAAATTAAAAAACACGAGAATTACGATTATTAGTTTATGTGGTCTTTTAAGAGACAAGTAACTATAGTCTATAACAATCCAAAGTGAGCATCTTCATGAAAGTCAAAAGTATCCTAAAAATTCAGCTATAATAAACTATTGATTTATAAACAGGAGCTCAGAGAGAAGTAATACACATATGAGAACCCAAAATTCAATATAAGTGAAGACAATTGTTTTATATACAACACATTATATTATAATAACATAAATCAATTGAAGCATGCATTTTAACAATGATTCAATCTGCAATAATTGCAACTATTGAAGCTTAATCATCCATCGATAGCAGTGGCATTGAGGTAAATGACAGAATCGGAGTATATTGTAGATTTGTAATTGTAATGTAAATGTAATCATCCTATTTGTATAATTATCAAATGATTATAATACGATCCAATCAACAAAAACAAATAAAAGATCAAAAAAGGGGCAAGTGTAGAAGGGACCTTAGGTGAATCGATTTGAGCAGGTTTAGTGAGCCCAAGAGTAGCTTTAGCAACATCAGCCATCCTCTAACAATAATCCTCCTCTAATAATAATAACAAATACCAAAACAAAAAAATTATTTAAAAGAAACGAATTGAAATGAAAGATTGAAAGATTTTCGTAATAATCGAGGAAGATGTCTATAAATAAATAATATGATATGATTTTCTACCCAAAAGGCCCTTCCCTTTTGGGCCTGTTGTGGACCTGACTTTTAAGTATCTCTAGATATTTGGACCCCCCATAATATTCAGTTATTCACCCATTTTCAAAGTTTAATCTTTACTTTCTCTCATTTCGAAGTGTTTTGTTTTGATTTTTATTTAAATTTAAATTATTTTTTATAACTTTATCTTTAAATATTATTTTTTGTGTTTTCAAGCAGATTAATTAATAGGATGGGCAGAGCGAGGCTCGAACCCATGACCTAACCCCCAGCCCCAACACACAAGGTTAAGGCGATGCCGTTGAAGCAATGCTTCGTTGGCTTTTTTTGTTATGAAATTTAGATGAATGCATTAGGTTTAAATGCGTTTTCATTAAGTATCTATACTATAACACAAATAAAAGAGACCTCAATTGGTGTCGTTTATATTACCAGAAATAAATAATATATAAACACGCGAATAAAAGGGACCTCAATTGGTGTCGATTATATTACCACTATATAAACCACTCTTTTTATTATCTTTGATATTTTTATGTAACAAATTGTGGTTTCTATGTGGGTTTCTCCTAGCTGCTTCTAATAAAAGATAGAAGAGAATGTGATGGTTTGTTTTCATAGCAAAATACTTCACTACAAATTTCATATATGAACTGCATATGTTTTTTTTAGACCAGCAATGTTAGAGTTCAATGATGAGGTTCACACAATGTGAAGGACCCACCACATTTTCATCCTATAACACATGTCCAGTGAAAACCTGTTCAACTTGAATCCAGACCACGTATTTCAAGGGAAGTAAAACCCATGAGTGAGAATCGAAATCGGGTCACGTTCTTCGATTCACTACTTTTATTACCAATCAACCAAAGGCTCTATGGTTATGAACTGCATATCTTAGTTGCAAGCTTGATTTGTTTATTTTTGCACTCTTAACTCACAGAAATATTATGTTGCAGCCCATTATAAAATTTCAAATATACCGTAATAATCTTATTCAAATATTTTTTTTAATTAAATTACAAGTTCTAAACAATCGGATGAAATATGGGACAAATCATGAACATATAACTAAGTACCTGCATATAATTCTGACTTTATTATACATTACCAGAATAAGAAAAAATATGTTGAATCAGTCAATTTTTACTACATCAAATTAAGTAACCAACCATTGAAATAATGTTACAAAAAAAGGAGTCAAATGAAATAAAATATTCAATTGAATCACTTAAAACTTGCAAATACCACTGCATTGATACCTGCTAATGACATGAAACCTTGAAAGAAACACATAGCAAATAACTTGAACAATAAAACATCAAGAAACTGTGGATGTTTCATCCTGAAGAGGTGGCGGATCAAGCAATCGAACTGATCTTGGAAGCATGAATTCAGCAAAGATTGGATAATGAGAAGACGGGTACTGACCATCAATGTTATCGTTCACGACTTCACATGAAACGGGCACTAGTGATCTCCCTCGGAACAAGATCCAGTCAACGTGCAAATCTTGAGTTTGGCGATCCCAGCACAGGCAAAATGCACGAAAAATCAACTTAAAAAACTCAAGAGCTCCTTGTTTGTTACCTTCAATCACACAAAAAAGATAAATCTAAAAGATTGAACGACCTAACATAGATTTTATCCAGATAATTAAGAGATACGGATGAGGTTTCGCTGTCCAGGTTACTTGGAGAGAGAATTTCCTGGCCACCCCAAGATGTGCAACTAGTGAAAGGGGCGGAAATGAAGAGGTTGCATTTATTCGTTTCGAACCTAGTGGGATTTTTTTTTTAATGCAAAAAATTTGGGTTTTTCCGTTTCGAACCTAGCGGAATTTTTTTTGGCAGAAAGTCTTCATATTTTGCCGCCCCCAAGGTCTCAAGATTGTGCCTCAAATCCTTCAAATTTTGCCTAAAAACCTTCAAATTTTGTCCAAAAACCTTCAAATTTTGTAAAAAAAAACTTCAAATTTTGCCTAAAAACCTCCAAATTTTGCCCCAAAAAAAATTGCTATGCTTTTAAAAAGAATTTCGCCCCCAGTGAAAGAAAAAAGTGTCTATTTCCGCCACTGACTAGTGAGGTTCAAGCCCGGGACCTCTTGTGTGTGCTCAGTTCATACAAGATTAATTAATTTAAGCTAAATTTAGTAAGGGTATAAGGTTGATTTATTCTCATAACTAGGCTAAGAAGGTGCTTGGATGAGCCCTTTCAAATAGACCAAATCGTTGCGGGACTAATTAGAGACCAAAACTTTGAAGCTCGATTCCAATGCTCGAAAACCATTGCAACGAACATTGATGGGGGATAATTTCCACTATCTAAATAATGAAGACCAAATTCGATAAGATCTTGGACTATGTAATAACAAATGATTGACCGATTCAATCGGATAGCACCACCACCCACATCGCATTTCGTTAGTACCTAAAGGAATGTGCCTATATAAAAACAATTGTTTTACCGAAACCGCCTCCTGAATTGCGAGCCAGTGAAAAATAGCCATCTTTGAAGGAATGGATTTATTTCAAATCTTTGAGGCATAACTCGGAACCGACTACTAATTTGAAATTAACAAACGCTTCAGAACTCATCATTTGTAAATAAAAGATTATAAATAGAGCTAACATATACACATTGAACGGTCACGCGTTAATTCTTTCTTTTATCAATACTAGATTCCGATTTCACATAATTTTCTTCAATCCCTCAAAATCAAACCCTTTTCGTTGCTAAATTGATTACCATTTACCGTCTTTCTTATTATTCATAAGAAATTGTTATTGTTTGATAAATCGGACCAGTCATCGCGATCTTGATTCTTTTGTTTGATTTGATTCATCCAGTAACAATTTTTTATGAACAATAGGAAAGAAGGTAAGCGGTATTCAATTTAGCAACGAAAAGGGTTTGATTTTGAGGGATTAAATATAATATGTGAAATCAAAATATGGTATTGATAAAAGAAAGAATTAAGGTGTTACCGTTTAATGTGTATATGTTAGCTTTATTTATAATGTCTGACTTATAAAATGAGAAGGTATGAAGCGTTTGTTAATTTCAAATGAGTCGATTCCGAGTTAGGCCTCAAAGACTTGAAATAATCAATTCCTTCAATATGGTTATTTTTCAATGGCTCGCGATACATGAGGCGATTCCGGTAAAACAAGTGCTTTTATATGGGCACATTCCTTTAAGTACTAGCGAAATGCGATGTAGGTGGTGCTCGGACCCGATTGAATCGGTCAATCATTTGTTATTACATTATCCAAGATCTTATCAAATTTGATCGTCATTATTTAGATGGTGGAAAATATCATTTAACACACCTACATCATTGTATTAATTCTCGTTGGAATGGTTTTCGAGCATAGGAATCGAAGCTTCAAAGTTTTGGTCTCTAATTAGTCCGGCTCGTTAAGGATATACAAGATGGCCTAAGCCGACTCATTGTGGATATACCAAGATGGCCTAAGCTAGTGTCGGCCATATGTATACATTATATTATAATTATAATTATATTACAATTAATAATTATAAATATAATTATAATCATAATTATAATCATAAGAATGGGTATAGGCAAACATTAAAAACTTATTGTTGATCCGATAATGAGTAAAAAAACAAATTCAAACAACCGTTGGGAAGGAAGTATCTAACGCTTCACCAAATTGTTACTTCGGGTCTTACAGTCGTACAAATAATTGAATTGGGACCGTTTTTACTTACAAAAATAAAACCACGTACCTTTGAATCCATGATACGTGCGTATAAGAGACACATTTTTCCTCAACCGAGCGTTGGGCCACGCATCTCTCATATCACCTACAACACCGTGTTCTCTGAAAAGCAAGTAATGTAAACAAAAAATTCAGTACTTTATCAAATGATATATTAAGAAACTGAAGATAAATCTGTTTTTAATTTCCTTGAAAAGTATACCACTCATTGGTATCATGTTGTTGTTGTCAACAACTTTTAACAAAATTTAAATCATTTACACCGGTTTTAAAGCACTAAAACAGGACAAGTCAACCTTAAAGTCAAACTTTTTTTTTTTAAACTACCTTGATCTCCCAAGAAGAAAACGTCCGGTGGTGGATTCTTTTTGTGTATTAAAACCTCCACAATATACAACTGGCAAACTAGGAGGCAATGAAGCGATATGCTGCCACGTCAGCAACGCACTTCGTCTGCGAGCACGAGGACTGAACTCGTCCATGTTTGTGTTTACTATTTGGAATGAAAAACCAGGTGCCTCAACTCCTTTCAGTTGAAACGTGTAGAGATTTGTTAAAGAAACGTAACTGGACAATAAAATGCCAAAAAACAAAAAATATACTTAAATATTTTTAAGAAGTAATGTTTAAAAAGGATATTGCCCATGTAGCAATACATGGAGATTCACTTCCCCATGACATGCTTCCAGGAACAGAAGGAGATTCAGATAGCCAAAATGTTCCGCCTTCTAATAATTCCACCTTTATTTTTTTAGAAAAAAGAAAAAAATAGGGGATTAATCAGATAGCTGTAAGCAAGATAACAGATATAAGCCGTTTCCAATATGAGTACGCAAAGTATTACCTTTTCCTTTTCATAGAAAATGGTGCAACATTGATCTGCAACATCTTCAGATCCTTTCCTTGAAATCCCAAATTGTTCATAACCTGGTGTATTTAACAAAATTAATTAAGTTTTAGCGATGTAAAAAAACGAAAAATTCTATTTTGGGTTGTCTCGGGAAAGGACACAATTCTCCAGTTTAAAAATGCTTTCCAAATTTACCTATTATCAACTATTATAAGATAATGGCACGATGGACTGTATTCACAAGTCTTTCGACTT
This sequence comes from Rutidosis leptorrhynchoides, assembly GCF_046630445.1. NCBI lineage: Eukaryota > Viridiplantae > Streptophyta > Magnoliopsida > Asterales > Asteraceae > Rutidosis > Rutidosis leptorrhynchoides. The sequence continues at coordinate 57,915,932 of NC_092338.1, read as the reverse complement.
ATCTCTTATCAAGGTAATTTTAGTTATTCGGTCATCAACCAAACTTATCAAAGACTTCTATCAGACTGTGTATCAAATCAAATGGTGCAAAACAATTCCCTATTTCATATGTCCTCTTAAGATTGCAACTACTATTCGAAAGATTTCAAGTTTCTATCACTTATTGGCTTATTATCATTAATGGAGAATGCAGATTATTGATGCAAAAACTAGACAATTCGACCTCGATTAGCAATTGTGTTATAGTGCAGAATTGACATAAACCTAACCATCATCCATTTGCTAATCAAGGTCCACTTGGAAAATTAGTAAACTATAACGATATCCTGAATTCGATAAACCAAAATCGACATACTTTCAAGCAACCATCAAAATCACTTCAAAATGTACTTACAGAATTACAATTAAGACTTCACATTCAGTTATACTAGTAGCATAAACTTACAAAAAAAGTGATCAATTATTAAAAAAATAATAAACTTTATATAAAACAGTAAAAATTCAACCAAAAGCATTACCTGGCAAGCATTGTTGAAGATAGTCCAATTGAGACTTCACACCTATAGACACATAAACAAATCATTAAAGTTGCCATCTTTCAGTAGCAAAAAAACAAATTAAATCACTAAATATTAACATAATCTATATAGATATAAACCCATCTCAAAAAGCACAAATTAATCAAGACCCATAACCATTTCCAGAATAAAATAAATCAAGCATATTAGTATATTCCTTGAAGATCTACAAAAATACATTTAAAAAAAATAAGAAAATAATAATAATCACCTTGTTGAGTACAAAGAATCATTGGGGAGTAACTAGTGATAACACTAATACACAAATCTTTCCTTTTTTCCCAACAATTTTGACCATCTTCTGGTTGATCTTCAAGAAGATTGAATGTTAAAACTGTTAGTGAAACACTCATTTTTGTTACTGAATCCAAACAAAAACCTAGTTTTATTTTGCTCAAGTTCAGATCTTTAACCCCGTTACATGATGGTTGATCAAAGTTACATAATCTAGAAATCAAAGAACAAAGATTGCAGAGAATGAAAATTTGATAGTGTAAATAAAAGATGCTACAGCTGGAGCTCAAAGCAGCTTGTGATTGTGTGGGGATTCGGGTTTTAAATTTTATTAAATTAAAATTAATTAATTAGAATTTCGTTTTTAAAATTCTTTCATTTGTTTCCAGAAGTCGCATTATTTATGTTGTTAATTAATTGATAATTGATTTAAGTACGAGTATTTAACGGTTTAAGTTGTATATAAAATAAAGACGTGTCAATTAAATATTATGTGTGTCATTTGATTATTATTGTGTCATTATACACAGAAAAAAACTAGTGTTATCGATTTTAAATCATGAGTATTAAAAATGAATGTGCATCGCACGTATCATAAACAAGAACTATTTCAATTGATAAAAATAATAAATATAAACCAATATAAGTGTTTGAATTGACTTATTAAATCGATGATTTATTGAAATTTAAGAATTCAGTCAGAGATATCGAGATATAAGTTAATCGGCTATTGAAGCTCGATATATCAAAATGATGAGCTCTAAACCAAAAGTATATACATTTCTAAACTTTTGCATTTTAATAATTTGATACTCAAAGGTAAGTAAATTCGAACACCGGTAACTTGATATTTTTATATTCATTCATTGTTGTGAAAAAAAATGCAACCAAGAAAGAAAAAAGGGCAAAGAGTGACAACAAAGAAAGTGGTAAGGCATCAGTTTTAGATATCGGCATGTAAAGGTTTGATTTCGAATTATTGGTATCTCACCGCATAAGTGTTAGGGATGATGTAATTCATTAGCGCTTTTCAGAGGATATCTGTGTGCTCTCTCGTATTTAGTCTTTTTCAACGTCAACCTCAAAATACGAAAAGACCGACCATATTCTTGTACTTAGTCGTCTTTTACGAGTCTGAAAAGCTTTGTTCACCCTAGATGATTGTGTTTTGTGTTGGGTGAACTGTGACCTACTCGTAAAATAAAATTTTAACAAAATAATCTAGAGCTTATTTACCCGAATATTAGATGGGTTTAAAATCAAGCAATTTTTTTTAGTTGCTACACCATGTTTTAACATTTTTTTTACCAATCACTTGTAAAAAAAAAAGCAATAATTTCTTTACAAATACAAAATTAATAACTAGATTCATTAATATGTTTTTTTTATTTTTTAAATTCAATCTTATAACATGTATCCCCATTAACAAAAGCGTTAGAATTAAAAAATTTATAAAGTGAACATATTATTTTACATATTTCAGTAACAAACACTCAACAATAGTCAACATTCAAGTTGCAAAACACATTCTTTACATGATGCAACGAATTAACACTTAACTTACGGATACTGACAACATAAAAGCCATGACTTTAAACCTCAATCTCCTTTTCGTCTTCGGGTAACTAACTGGTTTCAATCATCACTCATTTTGAGCATCAATCAAGATCAAGATCAAGATTCAAGATACTAAACAAAGCAACATGCTAAAACTAACTATATTACACCACAAACCTCAACGTTGGATTCTCATTTAGACACCTCTTCAGTTCTAGACACAAACTCAGACGAATAGCTAATTTTCAATGCGAAACAGACTATACTCAAATATCTGTAGCCAATAAGAAAATATTATTACATACCAACACGAAAATGCTCCTTGTTAGCAGTATTTCACTCAGTTAACACATCTGTAGGATCTTCAATTAGTATACAGTTGCCACTGACCCAGTAAGAATCACTTGAGATTTTTCATATTCTGTACAAACCCTCATCAGCCTGTTTCTTGTGGGCCCGATTCATTATCACCCGACACCGTAGAATCTTGATCTGGGAAAACTTCTAATTGAAGAGACGGAGCAATGTTATTCACATGCAACCAAGTGAGTTCCCATAAACTATCTCCACCAAGCGCGTTTCTTTGTACCAAAACTCCGCTATTTTTCATAACAATCAGTGTGTTTTTCAACAGCTCGGGAACCAACTCTTGAAGTTTTTCATTTTTCTTACCTCTGACTTTGACTTTTAAGTATTTTTCCATCCGACTTAAAACACCCAACCATAGTTTACAGAAAGTAGTTACCTGTGAAAGTTCAGGAAGCAGCTGTAAAAACACTTTTGAAAGAAGCTTTAGAGCCAAAACAAGTGTTCCTTCCATATTTCTGAAGTCTTTTTGAGAGTGTCCTTGCGAAATTTCTAGTAAATCATCAAGAACTGTAAATATAACCATCTCAAAACACTGTAACCAGAGACTAGGCTGGATGTTGACCTGGTCAACCCCGGTCAAACACATTTGTAACGATAAAAGAGCATGGTTCCTCACATCTTCTCTCTGATCCAAACAAACTTTTCTTAAACCTTGCACAAGTCTGAGCCACATGTCTCCGATATCTTGACACATTTTTGCAGCCTCTAACTCTCCCATTTCTTCTCGGGCTTCTAGGGCCCACTGAGTTAAGCAACTGATGGACCCTGACATTAGGTCTAGTGCACGCACAGACCGGTCAGCATGGGCAACGCGTGACTCAGCAAATTGCCTTGCTGCATCTACACATGTGGTGAAATTGGCTGGCATTAAGTTGATCCCGTCAGACATGATGAACAGAAGAGCATCGAACCCGACTTCGGAAGCTTCCGGGTGCCTGGCTGTGATAGAGAGTAATGACGTAATTGTCCTCCACCCGAGTTGGGATCGAATGTGAGACGCATTAGCCTTCACCAAACGGCTAACTTCTTGCGTTATTTGCTCACAGTACGCATCCGCAACTCGAGCATCAAGTTTTAAAACAAGCTGCAGTGACCTTAAAAGATCATCTGCCAAATTTTCTTTATAAGGAAGAAGACGTTGGCATATTCTTAGAAGTCCAAACACGGCCTTCTCAACTAGGGCACATGGCATGACAGTTGTCTGGACAATGTTGGCTATGTGTTCATAAACACCCTGCCACAGAATTACAATTCTATCCCTATTGTTTAATGTGATTGCAATCAATAATTCTAGGCAGAAAACAGCAGTATCTTCATCTTCAGGAGAGCTATTACCCTTCTGAGGGCGACCTGCAGCCCAAATGAGTGCCCGAGCAAGGTGTAATAAAGAATCAGCTTGAAGAAACTTGCTCTCAGTAAAAATACTATCGATGTGACACTTTTGAATTGTTTGAAGAGTCCGTTGATGAGCAGCAAGTTGTTGCTCCGTGGGTTGGAGTCTTGGTTCCTCTGTGTCAAGAGACAAAAGTTGACTGAACCGGCCCATTAACCCAGAAGACCGCCTTGGAGTCCCGACAGGTGGCATGTGAGCAGAGGATAAAGAATTTGTTAATGGCTTTCCCTGTCCAGGTTCAGAAGAAAGCTCTGAATCATCAGCTGCATCACTAGCAACTCGAGCTGGAAGAAGACCAAGCTTGTGCAACTTCAGAATGCAATCAAGAATATTCCTCCAGCCCGCCCGAATGAAGTCACCATACCTATTTATAGTTTAAAAACATCTACATCTTAAGCAAGCAATATAACGTACCAGAGGCAGTTTAACTTCCGTTTACTTATGGGTCAATTTGAGTTGTGTAATTTCAAACAGGTCATTCAAAAGCTTTAGCTATAACAAGAACAGGTCAAACAGGTTGAAGTTCGCCCAAGTCTTTTCTGTGCATAAAATAAAAACCACCCTGTATTGTTTTATTCAAAGATTCATATCATTTTTGAAGTTATACTTTTCTAATAATCATAATTCACATAATGATTATTAAAACATTATAAAAAAGGACAAATAGTGAATGTGGGTCAACCCAACCTGTCCTGGCCCATTTAAACAAGGCATTAAAAAACCCATTTAACCCGAACTCATTATGACCGATTAGAATAAACCATAAGAAAATCATCATCACCTGTTGGCGATGGTGAAAACTGTTATAGTTGCCATTCTCGCTTTTGCATCATCACCGAAGGCTAGAACTGGTTCCTCGACAGAGGAGGAGTTCAAAAGGGTTGTGAACTTGCAGAGAGAAACAACGAGATCATCAAGAACATCTTCAAGATGATGGCAGGCTGAAATTTTTGCAACGGCTAAGAATCCATCGATGCAGGTTGTAAATACATCTTCCAGCTCAGCATGATCAAACACCACAGAGATGGCAGCAATTGTGGGACCAGACATCACAGCAAACATATCACGGTCCAGATGACTCCTTGAATCTGATAAGATGAATGGTGCGGTTTTCTTACACTTGTGCATTAAATCAATCCAACGGCTAGGATTCATTTCAGGAAAAGCAGCACTTTGATCAGGGATTGTGCGTATCTCATTTTTGCAAATTGAATCATAGAGTTCAGACAAGAATTCACGAGGCAGATCGTTTCCACCATTGATGTGTCGGTTATTTCGTATGAAATCCTCCTCTGTCATCTTCTTTTTAACTTGAACGTTATGCTGATCAGTATTGAGCATAATTATTGAATATGACAACAAAAGAGCGGCATCTTTGTTAGCTAGAATCTGCGGTGATTGTTCATAGTATCTCTCAGAAAATGCTTCTAGAACTCTCTGTATCTTTTGTGATTCCCCTGGAAGCCTAAATGTCTCTAGAAAAAGCCGTAATGCAGTATCCAGATTCATGTCTTGAAAATCAAAAGTTCCAGCAAATTCATGAAGAACTTGAACACAAAACTCATCATGATTACCCAAAAAATCACCAACAAGGTTCTTATCCAAGCCAGCAGTATACCTGAAGTTAATCAAGGTAATTGTATTGTGTTATTGTGTGTAAAAAAGAGTTATATATAGAATACCTAGTTACATAATATAACCCTACACTTTAACTATCTTGTATAATACCTGAAGAAGCAAGCAACACTCTGTGGGTCAAGTTTATCAGGTAAAAGATGTGTTCCTTGAAGAAACTCAAGTCCTTTTTTGGGATCTCTGTTAAAATGATCAGCTCCAATCATCAGCCTCTTTTTTATGTATTTTCTCCTGCGCACAAATGGGACCCACTGATCGGGGTCACTATAGTTGTCACACTTAACCATCCAAAATGGTGTATACTCTTCGAGATTAACCGGAGCTAATTCTGAGCTAACAGGTGCATTGCTTATTCTCTCAGCCATCCCCTGAATCACAGCAATTAAACCGTCTAAAGCGAGAATATGCATTGCAGATAACGGGCAGTTAACAGGGAATGCACTTTTGGATAACAAACTTGCAAGCTCTTCAAATATATTGCTGCATGTTATATCACAATCTAGATTGGCATACATCTCCACCATGAAAGATTTCAGTCTACAAAAGTCAACAAGTGCCTCCATAGCAACCTCTTGTTGCTGGTAAGAAGCGCCATATCTGCTTTGTGAAAGCCTTAAAATCACACACGAAAAGAAAGCTTCAAGTTGTAGCTTAAGCTCAGTGCGCAAGTGATGATATAGGTTTAAGACAATGCTGCATATCATCGAAAGAATCAGAGGGCTTGTCGACAAACCAAATTGCATTAGGTTACGGAACAGCTCATCTTGCACCAAACTTAATAATCTTGGGTGGCGGCGTATGGCGGTGCCCCCTAATTCAATTGCTGAATTGATCAACCCTAATGCAAAAAGGGGCACATCTTCATCAAAAGCTATGGTGTTTGCTCTTGGTCCTATTGCCATGTGTTCAACAACATTTAGTAATGAACATAAAAAGTGGAATATTTCCACCATGCAAGGCACCCCATATGGTTCTGTCATCAAATTTAGATCATAAGAAACTGTATCCTTTCCGTTACCGGGGACCACTATATTTTCATCCATTGGGACTGCATTTGATACAAAATTTGCAGAAGATGAACTGGAGTCAAGTTCAGAACCACCATTACCATTTTCTAAATGTTTACCCCCAAAAGAATAATCTGTAACCTCTTGTCTGGCAACATCAGGAAGGTGTGAAAAAATACATTTAACAAGTTCATGCATAGTATAACGAGCCATTCTTTGCAGCAACTCACTTTTTGTCCCAGATTGATGTACTACGCGAAAACACGTGTTTACAATGGTACAAACATGTTGATTACTTAGCATAACTGATGCTTTGCTTTTCATGCAAGCAAGTAGAACTTGTAGGATCTTCATGAGAACTACTTCTTCGGATGCAGGATCAGTGACCTCAAATCTGCAACTTGTTACAGCATCAACTACCAAGTGCATTGCATCCTCAACATTAGCAGTGTTGAGATCAAGCACATCAAGGGTCAGGATCTTATGAAGAGACGACAAAGCAACGCCTGTGATTGGTGCACCAGTTTCATCCGATCGAATCACATCTAAAAATGGCTGTAGATAAACAGCTGGATTGACAGTATGCCATGGATGCTGCCATGAAAATATTTGCCTCCGTAATGCCTTTAGAGATTGAATGAGGGTGTGCTCAAGCTGATCATCACCTGACATGTATCATTTGTAACTTCATTAGCTCTTCTGATCTATTTTAATTTAAATTATGTTTTTTGCCAAAAAAAAAAAAAATTTGAAAAAAAAATCACCTGACATGTAACGACCTCCCCATCTTACGTTTCGTCTCATGACAGCTAACACAGCACCAATTTCGGAGTTAATCATGCATCCCAAAGCCGCTTTATCCCTGTAAGGAACAGTACTCTCATACTCTTCTGGTTCTTCTTCGATTGCCTTGATTCCAGGTTGCAGCTTTAATCGCCCCATTTTTAGATTATCTGCAACCTGACTAAATCCCAACTTTCACACCCTATAAAGAGCCAACTGGCTAAGCATATTAGTCAAACCAATAAGTTGACTGAAATTAAGAAAATGGCATGAAACTTACAACTTTATGGGGGCTAGGTTTAGCAGTTACGATGTTCTAAGAATGAAATCATTACTAGTCGATCCTTTCCAAATATAACTGTTAATACTTAAAATTCTAAGTATTTATACCCCTCTACATGGTTTATATGCCTTTGTATCTATGTATATGTTTTTAGGCTATATATATGTACCGATGTATATGTTTGTATCTATATATATATGTATCTATGTATCTAAGTGCATGTATTGGTGTATGTAGGTTTGTCTGTCTTGTATCTGTACCTAGGTATATATATCTACGAATGTATCTATATGTATTTATGTTTAAGCATGAGTTTGTTTTTTTTTTTTTTTCATGCTTTCGTGTGGTATATATATATCGATGTGTGTGTCTGTGTGGGTGCGTATATATATATGTATATGTATATGTATATGTATATGTATATGTATATGTATATGTATATGTATATGTATATGTATATATATATATTTTGTTTGTCTGTATGTCTACCTGAAATTAAATGGTTATGTGCACTATTTTATTCATACTCTTTGCCCTACTGTTGTGCATTACTGCTATATGTGTCCCCTTTATGGTTACTGTGTATGGTTGCTTCTTGCTAGGCGCTCATTACTCGTACAGGTACGTATCATTTGCCCTCTCTATTTCGTTCTTATGAGCTCTTCGGGCCGGAGGTCCTTTAGGAAGCAATCTCTTTTGCGCTAGAGTAGAGGGAGGGACGACCTTATCTAGGCGCGGGTTCTATACCCGCGGGTGGAGTAGTGACTTCCTTTTAATCTAGGGTACGAGGAATGATTGTCTACACTCACCTCCCCCATACCCCACTTTCGTTGGATTGGGTATTGTTGTTGTTGTTGTTGTTGTTGTGTCTAATCTCTATCCCAAAAAATTGCAAAATTTCATTAGAGTCTTTACACTATTGATTTTCACCCGAGATTTACTCTAATTAAGAATCAAACTATCATTCTTTTCTCATGATACATGGTATTTTAGACTTTTGACGATTATCAACCACTTTCGGCACGTATTATTTATTCTAGTTTTTGTAGGATTGAAAGCAATTGATGTTTGGTGCTTTTTACTAAAGAGTTGTTATACAAGAAAAGGGACAATTTATAACCATCAATTATTCAATTTTACTTACTACATGGGGAGTTCAGATTTGCAACTAAGGACAATGAGCAACAAAATAATATATGTAGTGCACTAAATGAGATTTACAACTTGATATAGAATGCAGCAAAAATGCCCCTTGAATCATGAATATGTAACCATAATTGGCACAAATGATCCTAAACCAAAGATACACTGCAGATTCAATACAAAATACAACCAAAGATGTGAAATGAAACCCAAACTCTTTCATCTAAAATATCGTGAAGGGTTCCACTATGCTACAAGGACTTGATATAGAAATTCCTCTATTGGAAATGATTAAGTCCCTTAAAGTGTCTCTCTCTTTAAAACCTAACCTTTCTTACTATATTGATATCGAATTATCGATTAAGCAGATAGCATCTCCATTCAGGCGCTATAAGACTATAATGTTACTTCACCTTTAGAATAAATGGATCTATACCTATTCTAGTCTAATACATTGTAGCACCGATTATTTTTTGCAAGATAATCTAAGACGGTAACAACTTATGAACAAAATGACTCACGTGTGGCAGCAAATGCAGTAAGCTAGTTTAAATGGTATAACATTCAGCTAATCAGAAAGACTACAGGTCTCGCCTCGGTCAGTGAACATCAATCAAACGAAAGACACAATTTAGTCAGCAAGCTGCTAGCACCATTAATCACTTAACACAGTTAGTAGCTTCGGTTACTACATACTAATCCAAAATTATATCACACCAATTTGAACATCCTTCTTTCTATTTAATTCTTGTTAACATCCTCAAACTTAACAAATACACCAAAAACAGGTGTTGCTGACTACGAATTACTCCGTACATATCACAAAAAACCTAACTAGTTTTTTCGCCAACATCAGTTGTTACAAAATCCAGTGAGTTACCAAATACAGTAGTTATCATTAATTTAATTGCACATTTAAAGAAGTGCAAAGGCATCCCCAAACTTAAAGTACAGCTGATCTGTTCGAAAAGAACTAGACAGCATATCACAATTAACAGATTCAGTTACTTCAGAGTTCAGATCTAAACATAAAAAAAGCATCGATCACTTAGATAATTATACTCCATAACATAGATATATCAGCTAGATTTCGTTAGATCACTACAATTATATCTACAAACACTGACACGTCAAATTGTACCAAATATTAACGAAATAAATATTATATTCAACAAATTTGACTTGAATTATACAGGAACCCTATTTTTGTAAGAAATGCGATACGTACAGTGGTGATGTAAATCGGATAATGTAGAGAAAAATATGATAAATCAAAATCAAAAATAAATGTTGAAAGGGATAATAATACCTTAACTGCTGTAGATTCGACGGAGATCCGGTGGCCGTTGGTGGTCGTCGGAGCGCGTGCTACAAGTCAGAGTTTGAGACTTCAGTAAACAAACAATTGGAAATGAAAATTATATTATACCTATATCTAAAAGGTAACGCAATAATGAATACCCCTACTCGACTCTACGCAAAATTAAAAGGTAGCGCAAAAATGAATAGTCCTACTCGACTCTACGCAAAATTAACCCAGGTAAAGCACTAATTAATAGTCCTATTCGCTTTTTCACTCTACGCAAAATTAACCCCCTAACTTTCATTACAATGTAAATTAACCCCCTAACTTTCATTACAATGATGAATAGTACTATTCGCTTTTTCACTCTACGCAAAATTAACCCCTAACTTTCATTACAATGCAAATTAACCCCCTAACTTTCATTACAATGCAAATCGAACCCGGTAACGCAATAATGAATAGTCCTATTCGCTTTTTCACTCTACGCAAAATTAACCCAGGTAAAGCACTAATGAATAGTCCTATTCGCTTTTTCACTCTACGCAAAATTAACCCCCTAACTTTCATTACAATGCAAATTAACCCCCTAACTTTCATTACAATGATGAATAGTACTATTCGCTTTTTCACTCTACGCAAAATTAACCCCCTAACTTTCATTACAATGCAAATTAACCCCCTAACTTTCATTACAATGCAAATCGAACCCTCCACTTTATACGTATATTTTTTCCCCAAATTTCACAAGCTTAACCCCCTAACTTTTATTAAAATACAAATCGAACCCCCACTTTACTAACTTTTTTTTTTTTTTACTAATATTCAATTTTCACAAACTTAACCCCCTAACTTTTATTAAAATACAAATCTAACCCCCACTTTATACGTAAAGTTTTTTCAAATTTCACAAACTTAACCCACTAGCTTTTATTAAAATACAAATCGAACCCCCACTTTACTAACTTTTTTTTTAAAATAAAACCCGAACGCTAAAAGAAGCAACTTTCACAAAAGGAACAACCCTTCAATGTTATGTCAAAAAAAATTCTTTTTTACAAAATAGATCAAGACTTTTTTTTTAACTCGCATTCAAAACGGAGCCCCCGGCGCGAAGCGAGGGCTCGACAACTAGTTAAATTGAAAAATGGAGAGTGCGGCCTTTTTTACGGATTATCAAAGTCTGGGCCAATGGGAATGTAGTTTTGATAAATGTAAACACCAATTACTTCTGAATAGTTTGAAATTAAATATAGTTATTTTCTCCTGGTATTTTCACTTATTTCATTTTTGGCATTGTTTTACTTTCAGGCTTTATTTCAATTATATTAGATTTACGAGCCCGTGTGTTGTACGGGAACTCATTCGTAAACATTATTGGTTTTCAAATTTATATATGAAATAATGATATTATAGGAAAATTGTTAAAAATACTGTTGTGGTTGAATTAGTAAAATATGTTTTTGTAAACAACACATAACACATTAGTAAAACTTTGATAAATTATAGTTCATACATAAATTTTAAAAGTCCGTGCGTTACCCGGCATCTATAAAAAATAGTTTTCCTAACATAATTATGTCATTGTGTAAGTACCTGATATAGAAAACAATGTGGACAACATCAATATTGTTAATAATGAATCAGACTATTTATTGTTAGCAAATAATCCACTAAGATCCATATATAGTGGATAGTCACTTTCTAATTGTAGTCGAAACTGCCTAGATTCAGTCTTTTTAATCAATTTAAAATTGAACACTCACACAAATAAACGACGAATAAGCATAACCACAAATGAAGTAGATAACAAAAAAATTGGTATCTTCATTTAGCATCTGAGACGGGTACGATTCTAGCATACAATAGAAGATTGGTTAGGGTCACTCGCAACAATTCATACTCAGTATTGTCAAGATACATTCTTTAGCACCGAAGTTCAAAATACATTCTTAATAAATACATAATACAATAACCAAATGATGTATTAAGATTTGCAGCTCCAAGTCATTTGTTTTCATTTCATTTGTTCGAAGTCCAATACAATCAATTCAACATAAAGTTAAGTACATTACAAGTGTGTTGACATACAACAACACGAAGAGGTGTTTAGTAAGTAAATAATATTGTTACAAATACCTGACCATTTGATTTGCCAACTTCGGCAAACCATTGTTTATAATACACGAATTCAATAATTTTATCTCTTATGAAATGCAAGTTAGATCCACATACACACAATGTTAGTTGGACAAATGCTAACAAATATAAGCTGCAACAAAAATAAACTTTAAGTATAAACTTGAGTATGCTGTTCAATTACACATAGATATAAGGTGCAAAAAATGACCTTAAATTGTACATGTGCATAGGGAATGCATGACTTGTGTCAAGCATTATTACTTACCAGTTGGTATTACAAATAGAATCACATTCACACAATGTAAGTTTGAGAAATAAAAAGAAATATAAGTTGCAAGAAACATACGCTTGAGATGCAGTAAAACGTTCAAGAGCAGAAAAAATTATGAGCTGAAAAGTATGAGTTTTAATTTATGAGCAGAAATTCAGTGTTAACGAAGCGAGCGCAAAACGATACCGGTTCTTTGCTTGAACCATATGCTCTTAATCAATATGACAAAGAACTACAATATCAGTACAACAAAACCATACCAGTAGCCGAATTAGTTCGTTGAGCCTGTAATTTTATCCTACTGTAAAGCTTCATCATTGCAACACAATCGTCACAAGGATCTTGTATTCCTCTATGAATTACATTTCTGTAAGATACACCAATTAGTTTTTATTAGTAATAACTAGTTGGGCGACCTGGCTTTGCGCCGGTTCTTCACCCTTGATTAACATTAATTACATAGCTAATTATTGAAAAGTAATTATTTATCATTTTTTTATTTTTTGTTTTATCGAGGAATGACCAAAAATAGTTATGTGGTTCATTTGTAATAAGAGTGAAAGTAGCTATTCATCATTTTTTGTTTGACCTTTCGTCTTGTCGAGAGAAAAGACCCAAATGCTCAATCAATAAAGTGAGACGTACATCAACGATTGGTACAAACTATTTAATAAAATAGGAAAAACTATATATAATGACAATAAAACAGTTATTAAACAATGAGTTACGTAGTTAATTTATAATAAAAAAAAAGTAAACAATAATCAAGTGAAAAATTATATGATTTATTTAATAATAATAATAATAATAATAATAATAATAATAATAATAATAATAATAATAATAATAATAATAATAATAATAATAATAATAATAATAATAATAATAATAATAATAATAATAATAATAATAATAATAATAATAATAATAATAATAATAATAATAATGATGAATAGTTATGGAGTAGTAAAAATTATGTGGTCAATTTATAATGGATGAGAAGTTTAATGGTCAAATTATGAAGTGTGAAAAGTTTGTGGTGATTTTGTAAAAGCTATAAAGGTAACTATTATAAAGAGTGTGGGTGAATCGTAAAAAATAAAAATAATGATAATGAGTAGTTATGGAGTAGTGAAAATTATGTGGTCAATTTATAGTGGATTATAAGTTTGATGGTCAAATTATAAAGCGTGAAAAGTTTATGGTGAATTTGTAAAATATATAAAGTTAATTATTAGAAAGGGGTGGGTGAATTGTAAAAAATAAAAAGTTTAGTGTGCATTTGTGAAGGGCTGAAAGTTTACTATTCATTTTGGTAAAAATTATGTGGTCAATTTATAATGGATGAGAAGTTTAATGGTCAAATTATGAAGTGTGAAAAGTTTGTGGTGATTTTGTAAAAGCTATAAAGGTAACTATTATAAAGAGTGTGGGTGAATCGTAAAAAATAAAAATAATGATAATGAGTAGTTATGGAGTAGTGAAAATTATGTGGTCAATTTATAGTGGATTATAAGTTTGATGGTCAAATTATAAAGCGTGAAAAGTTTATGGTGAATTTGTAAAATATATAAAGTTAATTATTAGAAAGGGGTGGGTGAATTGTAAAAAATAAAAAGTTTAGTGTGCATTTGTAAAGGGCTGAAAGTTTACTATTCATTTTGGCTATTCATTTTGGCTATGGCATTTAAATATATAGAGTAATTAACCACGATTGAGTGACACCTATCAAATATTTAAAGTGAAACTTAAAGCTAAAGTGAATATAAAGATACTACATAACATAAGATCAAAAAGTATTTCTTACCAATCCACCTAAAGTACGCAAATTCTCATAAACAGGCTTTAGTCGGAATGAGTTAAGGGGTGTAGATGTCTTGAACATCAAATCCTTCCACATCAAAATGTTGTTCACTGTATTGAAAATCTTTTACATCCTTGTGCTTAGTAAATAATTTATCAGCTTCTTCTTTACTGTAGAAAATCAACTTATACAATGAATTAGGCTATATCTTAGCAAAACCAAGAACCCTACAAATTACAATGGAGCCATTACCACAATTTTATATATAGAGAGAATTATCTAAGAATTTAAAAAATGAGTACATAACAATGTACTTATCAACACTTTTTGATAACTCTATTTGTTTTAAATATTAATTTAATTTTGTAATAATAAGAGACAGACAGATAGATAGATACATAGGTAGGTAGATAAGTACTAACATATAGTTATATGCCTCCAATCCATCATCATCTAAGTGAAGCTTCCCCTTGAAACCTCACGGCATACTTTTCAATTTTCAGTAAACAAACACCCTGAATACTTAATCACGATAAAAAAAACCACCATAATAAAGGCTTTCAATCACAGCATAAACAATTATTTCAATTTCACATAATTAATGAGCATGTAAATACGAACCATATTCGAGCACTATTGAGTCAATTTCGGTTATGATTATATCAAATGGGTCAGTACAATACCTAAAATGGAAACGGGAAAAAAGGTTAAAATGACACCTTTTGATGACTTGGTATTGAAAACCCTGGACATCAATTGTCAAGATACGGAGGCCTCCAAACCTAGAACTTCATAGAACCGTAAGCAGAACTCAAATGCCTACACATTGCAAAAGTACACATTAAAAAAAGTCAGTTATATCATCCCGTACGCAGGAATTCGACTAGATCCACATGCCCGTATGGATTGATGGATCAGGTCCCTGTTATGCGGATCAGGTATCTGCCCAGAAACGCGTGTGTGGGTGGAAAATGATCGGGTGGGTGGTTTCTATCACCGTAGCTTTCCAAAAAAAAAAAAAAAAGGGGAAAAATAAGTAAACATTTCGAGCAAGCTGATTTTCTTACCAATTTTTAAGCTTTAAAATATAACTATGAATAAAATATGATTATTAACAACATACAATTAGCATTACAAATAACAAATTAACAGGCTGGAAGCATGTTAGTAAACTGCAGACTTTTTACAAACCCATTTCCTCTTAGAGTCTTAGCAAAGGTCAAAACTTTAAATTCATTAACCCATTTCCCCAACCCAACCCATTTCTTAGAAAATGTTCTAAGTGTGGGTGAAAAGGCGTCAAATGGGCATTTTCTAGTACAATATTATACATGCAGAATTGACCTGCAACAATATAAGCATACCATGATCATATTTTTCCATGTTTGACTACTTTTGATACATATGGTATACTCATTTAGCTCATAGCGATCAAAAAAGTTATTACCTGAATAATGTCACCAATCAAATGAGGAGGAAGGCTAGAGGTGACTATATTGCCATGTGGAAATCTTTCTTTTAGTTGCTCTCCTAAGACAATTTGAAACCGCTTCATTTTGTAAACCATCTTTGTTAACCGCCGTTAAAAACCCGCTTCCAAGAGTTTGCGAACTCGACCTCAAACTCAAAGAATTGTAATTTGAGCATGTTGTAACACCAGGAAGCTGTTCTATGAGTTCTTGTACAAATTCTGAATATAAACCAAATATGTCAATTTCATAGTAATATATACGCAACGTTTTTCATCCTAATCCATACACTAACACTAAAGACAGGAATGATAATCACTATTTAAAGACAATATGAATCA
Organism: Rutidosis leptorrhynchoides; assembly: GCF_046630445.1. Taxonomy (NCBI): domain Eukaryota; kingdom Viridiplantae; phylum Streptophyta; class Magnoliopsida; order Asterales; family Asteraceae; genus Rutidosis; species Rutidosis leptorrhynchoides. The sequence goes on along the minus strand of NC_092338.1, from coordinate 57,899,620 downwards.
ATAACCATAAGTAGATTGTACTTACTGTTTTATATACAAATGTATAAATCAATAATCATATAGATTGTACTTGATTGGATTACTGTTGATTTGAACTTTTATTGTCTTCACCATAACCTTGGATTCTAAGGCCTCAACCTTGAATTCTAAGCTCTCAACCTTCATAATTTTAATAAACCAAAAATTATATCATGAGTCATGAGTTCTTGGTTGTGCTTCAAGTAAGTTATAAGTATATGTTTCTCTTGCTACAGTTAAATTTTGTCGTCGCTTTTTATAATAATACTGCAATACTGTACACTACACTGATATATAACAAAGATATTGACCGAATATTCAACACTCATATGAACTGATCTCTTTTCGATTATACCTCATAATTATTTTTTACCATGAAATTTCAGACAAAGGATAAAGAACAAACCTTCAATAAATTGTAAATATGATAAATATCTTCTTAACTTACCTTTGGGTTCAAGTGGGTCAAGTTCAATGATTCCCATGAGTTCCTTGTGAGTAGTCGCATGAGAAAATCATAGCAGAGCTAAGAGTCCCGAAGTATGGCCACTAAAATTGTTATGTTCTATACATTGATCTGTAACCACGACCCATATTGCGAGAATCGAAGAATTGAAGTCATCTTCTCACCTAAATGTATATGGAGAATGTTAGTGATTATGGAAGGATTTATGTGATATTAGATCGCTGGTTGAGCACAACAAAATTCTCACAAGCCTTATACAACGAAATGGGGGAGGATACTCACACACTCAATATTGATCCATACACACAGAATTGACTATTATGTCCTTACTTACAATAATAGAGGTTCAAGTCCCAAGATAAATTTAAGGTTATAATTGTAAGTTTTATGGTAAAAAGTGTGTATGGATCAAAAACTGGTGTGTGACTATCACCTCCCCAATGAAATACTCAACAGGCTAACTAAAAATCTCCAATACTTCCAAAATTTGAATTAAATACAACTAACTAAATCAACAAAGAATCAAATATTCAAATTTCAAAAGATGAATCCTAATCATACCCAATTATAAATATTCGAGCTTACAAAACATAACAGAAAATCCCACTGAAAATTAAAGATTCATCTCCATCCCAAATAATTGATGCTAAATTTACAGGTATTTAAAAAATTTAAATTTAATTAAAATAATAGTAATTTAAAAAATTGAATAAATATTCAAAAATTCATAAAAAACACAGTAGGGTAGAAAAGATGACAACAGGGAATAATAGTAATTTATCAAATGAATGATATTGTTTGACAGGTTTTGATAATCGATGACAATAAATTATATGATTGTTGGGCAATATACAAAATTGAAATAATCAATGACGACGTACCTGACGATGGTGAATTTCACACAATTTGAAACCTCAATCAGAGCCACGTCCTCAAATGCAATCGACATCTCAGATTAAACCCTAGCGATTATAAACAGCTGAGAAAAAGCAATTATTTATCAAAGTTTAAACGGACTATTAATCGATTGAGAAGTCGATTGAAAAAATCGATTAAGAAATCGAATAAGAAATCGATTGATTAATCGATTGGGAAAAGCCAATATTAATGCACATAGCTTTTAATCTTAAATCCAATTTTCATAATTTGAGTGTTGCTTCGCTCAATTGCCGTCTCACATATGATAAAACGGATCATAATGAGATGTATAATCTAAACACAATCTCCGCTCATTTGCCTCCGATTCTTTCAGTCTCCGTAACAACTGAAATCATCATCGTATTCATCGCGCTGGCTTAAGGACCTGATAAACTTCATGCGGATTAGAATAATCTTGTGTTAGTATGCAAAATTTATACCGATTTGTAGAGAAAAATGCAACGGATTGATTGGTAGACGTGTCGTATTTTATTAAGGCGACATCAGGGCATGGTCGCCGGTGAAGATGATGTTCGGGTTGTTTCAGATGCGAAGAAAGAGAGAGAGTTGGGTTGGTTTCAGTTTTCTTTATGTGAAGCGTATTAAAGAATTAATCTACGTTATAACTGGACCACGTGTATTTTTCAATGTATTTATCATTTAATTAGCTTTCTTAATCGTGGTATTAACACGTGGACAGAATTTGTCAGGGAATCTGTCAGATTGAATGTCAGACTAATCTTAGCGATTTATATAATATATAATAATATAAATATAAATATAAATATAAATATAAATATAATATAATAATAATAATAATAATAATATAATAATAATAATAATTATTATTATAATTATAATATTATAGATTATAGATTATAGATAGATTATAGATTATAGATATAGATTATAGATTTCAATTTAAACAATTTTCTTAGAAAATAAGCCAAGAATAATAGTTACTACATCGTTCAAATTCAAAATATATTAAAACTAATTAAAATATGACTGAGAATTCTAAAATTAAAATACTCGCCCTCTTTATGAACTAAATAAACCTTTTTCATGTTTAATAATATAAAAAAATAAATTGAAAATAAATGAGATTGTTATAATAATAATAATAATATAGATATGGATAGTCAATTTTGGTGTATACATATAGTCAATTTTGGTACACAAAGTATGTATTTTTATATTGAGATTTTAGGCTATAAATACTCATGAATGCAAGCATTAAACTTGCACCATTTCACACACTTACAAAGTGTTTCTTTCTTTCTCCATTATCATCTTTGTTCTTACACTTCATTATTAGTATTCTTAATCAAGAATCAAATCACTAAAGGTAGTTATAAGCCTACTGAATTATAACATCAAGAATCAAACCACTAAAGGTAGTTATAAGCCTACTGAATTATAACACGTTATCAGCACGATAATCTTAATACTAAATATGGTTGGCTCTGCCACCAAAATGATATATGGTCGGTTATACCACCAAAATGATATATGGTCGGTTATACCACCAAAATGATATATGGTCGGTTATACCACCAGAATGATATAGGTCGGTTATACCACCTGAAAAAATATATGGTCGACACTGTCGCCAAATTTTCATTTATGTTTACTAATATTTATATTTTTGTTATATAACATTTATTTATGATTGCTTACACATGGTCGACACTGTCACCTACTTATCATTTATGTTATATTAAATTTATGTTTAATGTTTATATACTTATGAATATAAATTGACTCTAATTTATCATGATGTTTGTTTTAATTTTTGATAATAGAAAATGTCGAATCTGGAAAAGCTTAAATTTACTCCTTTAGAATCAACTGGAAACAACTACATGCCATGGGTTATAAAAGTAAAAATGCATCTTAAATCAATGGGCATTCTTGAAACCATAAATGAAAACAACACTTGTTCTGAAAAAGAACAAGCTACGGCATGTTGCTTTATTCATCAACATATTGATGAATGCTTACAAAATAATTATGTGACTGTAGAAGATCCCCATGTTTTATGGGAAGGTCTCAAAAGCAGATTCAATAATCAAAGAGAAATTTTACTTCCAGCTGCAATGGAACAATGGAGAACATTAAGGTTCCAAGACTTTAAGAAAGTAAATGAATACAGCTCAGCTCTGTATAATACATGTTCACAACTTAAATTCTGTGGACATGAAATTAGTGATGCAGACATGATGGAGAAAACTTTCTCCACAATGAATGCTGCAAACATCACAGTGCAAAGAAATTTGAGAATGCTAAAGTTCAAAACATATCCTGAACTTAATTCATATCTCTTAGTTGCAGAGCAAAATGATGAGCTATTAATGAAAAATCAGCAATCCCGTCCTACTGGTACACTTGCAATCCCTGAAGCAAATACTGCAAATAATTATAAACAGGGACAAGGACGCGGGCAAGGTCGTGGTTATAATAACCATCACCATCATCATGCCAAAAGCCATAACTATGGTAGAAACCATCCTTATGGTAATGGTAATGGGCGTGGACGTGGTCGTGGTCGTGGCCGTGGTGGTCAAAGAAATAGTAATCCACGAAAATATAAATATCAACCACAAAACAAGCCCATTAAACAAGATGTTGAAGAAAATTCTTCTAAAAATTCTGAAGAATCTTGCTACAGATGTGGTAGAATGGGCCACTGGGCTAATACTTGCCGAACATCTAAACATCTTGTTAAGATGTATCAGGATTCGCTGAAAGATAAAGAAAAGGAAGTAAACTTTGTGGATAACGTCGATCCAACAGTCACTGAGAAACCATCTGATTTATATGAAGATTTCTTGAATGTTTAAGTTGTGTGTCTTTCGAAAAATAAACGATTTAATATCGTCTGTCTTTGTCATTATGTTTGCTAAATGTTTCAGTACTATCTATTTGCGTTTAAAATATTGTGTAATATTAATGTACTCACTATTTATTTCTTATATATGAAGTTCAATATGAATTTTGCTGGAATACAACATCAATCAAGTGGTGGAGATCTCTGTATAGCAGACAGTGGAACTACACACACTATACTTAAATCCGAGAAATATTTTATTGATCTAAAACCAACGGAAGGAACTATACATACAATATCAGGACCTGCTAACTTGATAAAAGGGATAGGAAAGGCAAATTTCATACTACCAAATGGTACAAAATTTTTAATAAATGATGCCTTATTTTCTCCCAAGTCAAGCAGAAATTTATTGAGTTTCTCCGACATATACCTTAACGGGTATGATTATCAGTCAGTGACAACAGAAAATGAGAAATATTTAAGTATCACTGACAAGAGTCATGTGGTTGAAAAACTGCCAAGACTTAGTTCTGGATTACATTATACACATATAAATGTACCAGAAATACATATGGTAGTTAACGAAAAATATATTGATCCTGGTGTATTCAGTTTATGGCATAACAGATTAGGCCATCCAGGATCAACAATGATGAAAAGGATTATTGAATGTACTCATGGACATCCACTAAAGGATAGAAAAATCCATCATGATACAATGGTTCCATGTACATCTTGCTCTCTTGGAAAATTGATAACTAGACCCTCACCACTTAAGGTTGAGAAAGAATCACCAATGTTTCTTGAAAGAATTCAAGGTGATATATGTGGACCAATTCATCCACCATGTGGACCATTTAGATATTTCATGGTTCTAATAGACGCATCTAGCAGATGGTCTCATGTTTGTCTGTTATCAAGCCGTAATGTGGCATTTGCAAAATTTCTTGCCCAAATTATTAAATTGAGAGCTCATTTTCCTGATTACACCATTAAAAGGGTGAGACTTGATAATGCTGGTGAATTTACATCTCAAGCATTTAATGACTATTGCATGTCTATAGGAATTGTTGTTGAACATTCTGTTGCTCATGTGCATACACAAAATGGTTTAGCCGAGTCATTGATTAAACGTTTACAGTTAATCGCTAGACCATTGATAATGAGAACAAAACTCCCTGTATCTATATGGGGTCATGCAATTTTACATGCTGCTGCATTGATTCGCATCAGACCAAGTGCAAGTCATAAATATTCCCCCCTACAACTTGCTTTTGGTCAAGAGCCAAATATTTCCCATCTTAGAACATTTGGTTGTGCAGTGTATGTTCCAATTGCGACACCACAACGTACAAAAATGGGTCCTCAAAGGAGGTTGGGAATATATGTTGGATATGAAACATCTTCAATATTAAGGTATATTGAACCTATGACAGGTGACGTTTTTACAGCACGTTTTGCTGATTGTCATTTTAATGAAACATTGTTCCCTAGATTAGGGGGAGAAATGAAAAATAAAGAAAATGATGTTTCATGGTGTGAACCTCAATTAAAGTATCTTGATCCTCGCACAAAAGAATGCGAGACAGAAGTTCAAAAGATAATGCATATACAAGAACTTGCAAATCAATTGCCTGATGCATTTACAGATACAAAAACGGTGACAAAATCATATATACCAGCAGTAAATACTCCAGCTCGAATTGAAATTCCAAAAGCTGGCAATAACGTCACTCATGAATCTTTGCCACGTCAGAAACGTGGAAGACCAATTGGTTCAAAGGATAAAAATCCTCGAAAAAGAAAATCAGCTGATAATGAAGTAAAAGAAAGTGTTCAAGAAGAACCACAAATTAGTACTCCTACTGCAGAGGAGATTGATGATGTCAATACAGAAATTGCAATCAATTATGCATATTCAAAAATATTATGGAACCGAAATGAAATGAAAAATCTTGATGAGAAATTTTCATTTAATGTTGCATATGACATCATGAATAATGATGATGATCCAGAACCAACATCTATGGTTGAATGTCAAAATAGACATGATTGGGCTCAATGGAAAGAAGCAATACGAGCTGAATTAGAATCACTCAATAAAAGAAAGGTTTTCGGATCCATCATTCTCACTCCTAAAGATGTGAAACCTGTAGGATACAGATGGATTTTTGTCCGAAAAAGAAATGAGAAAAATGAAGTTACAAGGTATAAAGCTAGACTTGTAGCTCAAGGTTTTTCTCAAAGACCAGGAATTGATTATGAAGAAACTTATTCCCCTGTTATGGATGCAATTACTTTTAGATACTTAATCAGCCTGGCAGTTTCTAAAAATTTAGAAATGCATCTCATGGATGTTGTGACTGCTTATCTATATGGATCACTTGATAGTGATATATATATGAAGATACCTGAAGGATTTAAGGTACCAGAAGCATCAAATGCAAAACCCAAAGAAATGTATTCGATTAAATTACAAAGATCTTTATATGGGTTAAAACAATCGGGACGTATGTGGTATAACCGATTAAGTGATTACTTGATAAGCAAAGGGTATACAAATAATCTTACTTGCCCTTGTGTTTTCATTAAGAAAACAACATCCGGATATGTGATCATAGCTGTTTATGTTGATGATCTTAACATCATAGGTACAAATAAAGAGATACATGAAGCCATTCAACTTCTAAAGAAAGAATTTGAAATGAAAGATCTCGGAAAAACCAAGTATTGCCTTGGTTTACAAATTGAGCATATGCCTAATGGTTTACTTGTACATCAAACAACATATACTGAAAAGATTTTGAAACGTTTCAATATGGACAAGGCAAAACCATTAAGTACTCCTATGGTTGTTAGATCACTCAATGTTGAAGCTGATCCATTTCGTCCATGTGAAGATCAAGAAGACATTCTTGGACCAGAAGTACCATATCTTAGTGCAATTGGAGCTCTTATGTATCTTACAAATTGTACAAGACCTGACATTTCTTTTGCAGTTAATTTGTTGGCAAGGTTCAGCTCTGCTCCTACCAAAAGACACTGGAATGGGATCAAACACATATTTCGATACCTTCGAGGAACTACTGATTTAGGATTATTTTATTCTAACGAATCAAAACAAGATTTGGTTGGTTATACAGATGCAGGTTATTTATCTGATCCACATAAAGCTAAATCTCAAACTGGATATGTATTCCTAAATGGAGGTACTGCAATATCATGGCGTTCTCAAAAACAAACACTTGTTGCTACATCGTCAAATCATGCCGAAGTGATTGCATTACATGAAGCTACTCGGGAATGTTTTTGGTTGAGATCAATGACACAAATCATTACTGATTCTTGTGGACTAGAACGCGATAAAAGTCCAACAATTATCTATGAAGATAATGCAGCTTGCATAGCACAGATGAAAGAAGGGTATATCAAAAGTGACCGAACCAAACACATACCTCCTAGATTCTTCTCATACACTCAAAATCTCATTAAGGACAACGAGATTGAAATGAGATATGTTCAATCCAGCAAAAACTCTGCTGATCTTTTCACGAAAGCACTTCCAACTGCTATTTTCAGAACACACGTTCATAACATTGGCATGAGACATGTTCAAAAGATGTAACAGCTGAAGCGATGTCTACTTGAGGGGGAGTCAACTCCATGCTGCACTCTTTTTCCCTTAGCTAAAGTTTTTTCCCACTGGGTTTTCTTTAGCAAGGTTTTTAACGAGGCAGTAATTTATAGTTGATCTTCAACAAAATAAAATTGCTATCCAAGGGGGAGTGTTATAATAATAATAATAATATAGATATGGATAGTCAATTTTGGTGTATACATATAGTCAATTTTGGTACACAAAGTATGTATTTTTATATTGAGATTTTAGGCTATAAATACTCATGAATGCAAGCATTAAACTTGCACCATTTCACACACTTACAAAGTGTTTCTTTCTTTCTCCATTATCATCTTTGTTCTTACACTTCATTATTAGTATTCTTAATCAAGAATCAAATCACTAAAGGTAGTTATAAGCCTACTGAATTATAACATCAAGAATCAAACCACTAAAGGTAGTTATAAGCCTACTGAATTATAACAGAGATTTCTTATATAATTTTTGTTAAAGCATTTGTATTATAGTACGGAGTGTTATACCATTAACCATATAGATACAGAATCGGACGGACAGGTTGCTTGATTCGTCTTGGGGTCGAAAAAATAAGTGGGTCTATTTTTTATTTTTTTTATATTTTTTCGAAAGGCAAAGTTTTATTAAGAAACTCGAATAGGTTACAATCCGGAAACAATTACAATACAATGCATGCCATTGGCCACAAATAAGTGGGTCTATTAGAGCGGTGGGAGTGGAGGTCAGTCGCCTCCCCGTTTCACCCATGCGTTTCCAATTTCCCACTCCCCACATCCGTCGCACACCTCCGTTTCACTTCGGTCAGTCCCCCCGGCGACGAGGTTACCCCATTTATTTCCATTTTTGCTTCTTTTTTTTTCAAATGGATATATTATTAAATATAATAAAATATCATTTTAACACACTAACTAACACACTAACTGACATAGGTCACTACTCCCCACTTTTTTGACTCATCAAGTCACGCCTGACATACCAAGTGACATCAGTCATCACTCCTAGTGCTCTTATGTTGGGCTAAGGTTGCAAAGTTGGAAAAAGATCCAGGATAGATTACGGGTGATATAATAAGCATAATGAAACAAGTGATAAAAATTAGAACTAAAATTCTCTCTTAACCATTAACCAATTATTTTTTATTGAATATTCTCTTCAATTTATATAATAACACTTAATAAAAAAACTATAGTCTAAATTTTATTCATGTCAAAGATTAATAAGGTTATAACATTTGAGTTGTAGCTCAACAGCTGGTAGTGGTCCGTCTCTCTTAGCGAGAGGTCAGAAGTTCGATTTCGCTGGACTGCAACATTACACTCTATGTTATCCTTGACCTGAAGTATCCACCCATGTGACAACCCGGAAATTTCTGACCAAATTTAAACTTTATCTTTATATTATTCAGACACGATAAGCAAAGTTTGTTAAGTTGAATCTCAAGAAGTGTAAACTGTATTCATACATTCATTTAACCTTGACTAAACTCTGAGGATTCATGAACCATTATAATTGGATTGGAAAATATACGTATGTATATATATATATATATATATATATATATATATATATATATATATATATATATATATATATTTATATATATATTTTTTTTTTTACAAAAATATAATATTAACTTAGTCGTAAAACGTTTTGGATTTAAATAGTATTATTATAATATATATTGGTAAGTAACGAGACGTCGATTTATAGAAGCAAATGACCAAAACACTCAAATGAATAAGTTACACTTTGAGTGGATAATTTTTCATTGATTTGAGTCTTATTATTGATAAAGGTACATTACACGAAACGTAAAGTACCAGTTTTCTAAGTGTACGAAAATGCGTTCGAAAAACCGGAACCGGTACTGAAGTCGAGGGTCAACGTACAACACATCGGTGTAAAAATTACAAGTCAACTATGCACGTGAATATAATATAATATTTAATTAATTCTAAAGATTAAATATATTATATATTAAATAATATTATTTATATTAATCATATGAGATATATGTGTAGACATGCATTGTGAGCTGTAATTTCAGGCCATGCGATCGGATGGCCATATAGGCAAAATCCCATGCGATCGCATGGGGGTAGGTGGGCTGAACATCTCTTATAAATTGAACGCATTTCGATTTGTGATTCATTTCTTCACATACTTCGCTCAAATAAATAAATAAATATATTATTATTATTATTATTAATATTAAGATTATTATTATTAGTGTTAGTAGGTAACGTTATTATTAGTATTATACATAAAATACTACGACGAGGTCATGAGCGAATTAATTCAAAACGGATTTTTTGAGCGGGATAGAGCTAAGGAAATTATGGGTTATAGCTATGGAGGTTATGGATATTGTTTGGAGGTATAGCTCGTAAGGTCAAACTAGTGTTTATCATCTCCGTTGCGTCTACGTACTTTTCTGCAATATTGAATCACAATATTGATACGTAAGCATTTATATCTTATCTTTTATATATTAATAGTGTATCCATGTCTAGTGCTCGAGTATATATGTTTATGCATGCTTGTATGCTTTAATTTTGTCGTTAGATAGTTTATGATGAATTGCGAATTTGATACATATGCTACTGATATAAAGTATATGATATGCATGTTTTTGGAAAGCTGGCAAAAAATTATTAACTTTTCATTTAGAAATCGCGTGATTTCGATGAACGGATTAAAAGATATGGTCAACTGAATTATGGTTAACATTAGTTGAAATTGTGTTTGGAACTGTAAATTAATATTTAAACAACTTGTCTATGAGATTGATAAATTGGATTTTCAAATATTACTAATCGATTAAATGAATTTCTATATAAAGCACGTCTCGTTTTGTTGAACAATTGTCAAAGTTGACTGTCTTATCATGTTTTAAAGCTTTATAAACACTATAATCTGATTTTACAAGTATTAGAAAGCTATGTGAAATAATAAAATATTTTCGATTGCCATGATAATTCAAATATAATATAGCTCCTGAAATAAATAATATTTTGAGTTTGATAAACTATAAATTCGTTCACTTATCAAGACTTATACTATGATAATAAACATGTATAGATGTAAAGATCATATTGGGTCAGATTGACTTTTGAGATGACTTTTGTTAACTTTTGCATGTTGGTCTCGAGCATTAGGATTGTGATACACTATGACCCGACCTAGCTTGTTAGACATGTATTGACCAATATATGTTCTCTAGGTTGAGATCTACGGTTATTTTGCATTTCGAGTTTCGGTCACATTTCGGTGAATGACCTTATGTGCTGCTAAGGTGAGTTTCATATGCTCCCTTTTTAATTGCTTTTGCAATCTATATTTTTGGGCTGAGAATACATGCACTTTATTTAAACGCAATGGATACAAGTACATACTAAATTCTACACCGAGTTTGAACCGAAAATCCCTTAGCTTTGGTAACTAGAAACTGTCGGTTATAAGAACTGGTGGGCGCGAGTAGTTGTATATGGATCCATAGGGCTTGACATCCCCGTCTGTATCAAGTATAGAAACCCTAGCCTGTACTATAAAACAGACGTATACTTTTGAGTTTAGTACACGTTGGTTTTCGTGTATTGTACATGTTGGTTGCATGTATGTTAAAACATGGGTACTTATTATAACGTTAAAGTTTAGTTACCAGGGTGCTCAACTTCGTAGAATATTTTGATAAACGTTTATGTATGAAACAACTGGAATCTTGTGATCCACCTTTATATACAGAATATGTGCAACATTAAAACTATGAACTCACCAACCTTTGTGTTGACACTTTTAAGCATGTTTATTCTCAAGTTCCTAGAAGTCTTCCGCTGTTTGCTTATACGTTATACAAGCTATGTGCATGGAGTCATACATGCTTTATTCAAGAAAACTTTGCATTCACAAAATCATCACCATGTATCTTATTTTGACTACATTGTCAACGGATGTAGTATTGTAAACTATTATATACGGTAATTGTCTATACGTAGAAATCATCTGACGTCGAAAACCTTGGATTTATATATTCATTTATGGTGTGCCTTTTCAAAAGAATGCAATGTTTACAAAACGTATCATAGAGAGGTCAAAACCTCACTATGAAATCAATGAATGATGTATTCGTTAAAATTGATTTAGACGGGTCATCACAGTTGGTATCAGAGCTTGAGGTCATAGGGAACCAGAATTTGCATTAGCGTGTTTAACTGGTAATTGTTAGGATGCATTAGTGAGTCTGGACTATGACCGTATCTGTTTTTACCGAGTTTTGCTTATCATTTCTTGTCAGAAATTACATGCTTATCATTCTTAAGTCTAGACACGTTTTTCTACATTTATTGCATAAATAGTATATAGACAAATTTTATATCTTAAGCATATCTATTACAGTAAACTATGTCTTACACTTTTCGAAAATTTCTCCGTAATTTATGGGATTTTGGTATTATATATATACATATGTAAATTATGTGTTGAATAATACCAATCTAAGTCCTATAATCTATTTCATATCAAAAATCATATCTCTAATTATACAAGATGGATCCTGTATCTAGTTCAAATTCCTTAAACTCCGACAGCTATTCCGATATGGATATTCACCTGAACTCCGAAGAAAGTGTAACCGGAATGGATCAACCAATCAACCATCACCTATTCTGGATGAATTGGGGATGGGTTCATAGCTTACTTAATCATTGGAGACAGGAAGAAGGCGATCCCTTCCATCCACCACATTGCCCTCTTGGCGAAGAACCTGAAGCACTTACCGGCGAACCTGTTCGTAATACCATTTTATCTCTCATCTCTAGAGTATCTCGTCATGATTATATACTCACTCAAATTCTGGATCTTATTCATCCGCTCGTCCGAACTGCCAATCATTCTGGTGTAGTAGAAGAAGTCAACGAGCTTCGCGCTCGAGTATTAGCTTTGGAGAATATAATGCAGAAATTACAAGCATCACAAGCCCCACAACCACCAACTGCACCACCAGCATCAACACCAACACTACCATTACCACCACCAACAACATTCGTACCGCAAGCCTCAACATCACAATCTGTACCTCGAACATCAACGTCATACGCACCATAGATACCAAGGAGTACTAACAACAATAACCGATGAAGTATTGATTCATAACTTCATTGGAGAAATATTCTGCGAAGATTATGTAATATCTAAAGTCTTAGAGATTATCTATTTCAGCTGTAACCATAAGTCAGATGAGTGGACCGAAATGATAGAAGGAAGAGTAGAAACCCTGACCGGAATGGTGTACGATTTACAAGCTAGATTTGTTTTACCAGCAACATCAACAGTACCGTCAGTATCACCAACACCGGCAAAACCTGTAGCACTACAAGTTTCGCCAATTCCATAATCACCAACATCATCACAAATCAACAACGCATATATTGTATCAACGAGTTACGAAGTATTAACTCATTTCCCCTGAAGAAATTATATGTATATTTAATATATATGAATTTTGAAATCAAAATAAATCTTTCCGTACCAAGCTATTACGTGTGAATCTTAACTGGTAGGTACTACTCGGTTAGTTCATATTACTAATATGCAATGATGTACATCCTTCATTAATGACATAACCATCGTTAACTACAATCTCTGTTTCAAATTTAATGAATTCCTTTTCATAATAAACTAAGTGTATTATTCAATTACACGTTTGATTTTATACTTTCATTTTTGATGTACTCGAAACTTTCTAGAAAACATCATTCGTACCTTGCGAAGTTAGCAAGAGTTCCATGAGCACCATCATGATTCACTGAGGAAATATCAATAAAACTGAATAATGAAGTATTGATTACATTAGTGAAATACTCCGCGAAGATTATGAAATCTTTAATATTTTAGAGATTATTCATTTCTAATCCAGCCAAAAATCAAATGAGCTTAATATGATATTAATTCATTAAATCTGTATTACATCTGAAGAAAATATACATACATATATTTTCATAAAGACTGTAATAAAATTCTCTGGTACAAAATATTACTTGTGAAACTTTTAACGGGTAGGTAATTGACGTGGCGTGGATATACCATACATAACTCCCTAAATTTAAACAAGATTCAAATATCACAAAAAGCACGCACAATCTATCGAGCACTTAAAACCCGGTTGCTATAGTACTTAATGCAATTATTCTTATCAAGTTCGTCCCGTGAGAGCGGTGTAGATTATGTATTTGAAACTAATAGTTATCCTAGGGGTTTTGTTTGATTGGGGGGGGGGGGGGGGGGTTGCGAGAGATTTTGACTAATCAACTAAATTTGGGATAAACGAACTAAAACTTAACAAGTAACAAGTAACGAGTAATGAAGAAATGAGAAGTAATCAATATAATGAAGAGTGTTCACTTATCTAATCCTCTTTATGCTTAGATGGCCCTTGTTTTTCCCTAAATTGTTATCACTTAAGTTGTTTGAACTAGTAAATATTCTTAATCCAATTTTACCTTGCAAATTCACATAAGCTTAGCAACACTAGATCAAGTAATGTATGAGTTGATTATTGAGATTATGCCCGGGTTAAAATCACTTAAAACCCTTTAACCATCAAAGTCACCTAAGATAGTCAAACACCACTATGATGAACAAAGGTCAATTGAAAACCAACCTAGCCTAGAAACACAATCACTTGAAATTCCTATTCTAGATGTCTAGATCACCAAAGGTGTTGAAGCACAAATTGATTCACTACTAAAATCACTTAAAGAGCTACTCAATTCATGTAATCAAAGTAAAACCAATATCAAACATAGCAATGGACCTCATGGCTAACTCAACAACACTAGCTCATGTATTTTCATTCAAAACAACTTTCATTCAATAGATTAAGGGCACATCATGCATTAAAGATTCATAGATAAGCAAACACAAGAGATTTAGCTACTCATAGCAAAGATTACACTAGCAATAATCATGAAAGCATCAATAAACATCATCTTGAGTGATTACAAGCTAAGATTCAAAGATAAATGATGATAAACAAAGATTACAAGTAAAGATTAAACTTAGATGAAGATTAAGTAAAGATTACAACTATTTGATTAAAAATAAGAAAGAGTAAAGTTAAGATTACAACCCAATTTGATAACAAAAGAAAGATCTAGCACTAATGAAGATGAAACTTGAGCTTGCTTCCTCCAAATCACCTTAGAACTCTAATGGATGATGAAATTAGGGTTTTGTGTGTGTAATTCGGAGTAAAACTGCAGCTCTCCTGCCAAATGACCTATCATATTCTATTTATAGTGGTGAGGAAAGTGGGCTGAATCAGCGTCAGGAGCGCCGCTCTTGACATAGGTGCAGCGCTCTTGGCTTCAATTGGTGCGGCGCTTTAGACTCAGGTGCGGCGCTCTTGGCTTCATCTGGTGCGACGCTGTTGACTTAGGTGCGGCGCTCTTGGAGCTGTAGAAGCGGCGCTTCTGCCTCTGAAGAGCGACGCTTCTGCTCACTGTGAAGAAATTGAGACAAAACGTTGGTGATTGCGCCGCTTTCACCATAGGTGCGGCGCTCTTGGCTGTGAAGTGTGGCGCTCCTTAATCAGGAGCAGCGCTCTTGATGCTATTTCCTGCACTTGTCATTTTCTTTGCACTATTTGAACATTTCTTGGTCAATTTTACACCAAGTTAGGCATTTTGCCTTGAGTGGACACTTTGGAACAGGGAAACAACTTTAAAGCCCCAACGATCATCAAAACCGAATAAAATGAAGTCGATATTGCGTAATAAATATGTCTAAATAGAGCAATATCAAACCCCCTACATTTGAACCTTGCTTGTCCTCAAGCAAGCAAATCAATAGAACAAGGCTTGGAGAAAATAAACTTTTAATGATTAGAGCCAAAGTGTAATGTAGGCAATAAGTGATACCTTTTTAGAATGAGCACTTTGTTGGCTATCATGAACTCCAAAACCTTTTAAAATTGCCGAGGACCAAGCATTCTCCTACTCTTCTTCTTCCACTAGTGGCATGAGCATAAATCAACGCTTTCATAATCTTCAATCACCACCAAATGAACAACAATCCAAACCTAGGTCTACCCGAAACAATCATTCCCAGGTCAAGATCAACTACATCACCTAAGAGGCCATCAAACACCAAATCATCAAGCCTAAGGTTCATCACAATCAACACTTTGACCTCTTTGACCTTGACCAATTATGTAGGATTCGCGGGAAAGCCATCAATCAAGCCAAAAATCAACGCCATTCATAAAATAAGCAAATTCACCACTATACAAACAAGGTGACATAAAATATAGGCAACAAGCTCAAATCACCAAAAAGCTCACAAAATGTACCCAAATTGAGAATGGGTCATGAAAAATCATCAAAATTACCGTTCGCCAAGAATTCCTTCATGTAAAAAGCACATGCCCCTAAAAGTATGATCCTTTAGTCAACCTCGCGATGGCTATCCCTCTTCCACCTCCATGCCCCAAAACACCTAATTTTTCGTCAATTCCAAAATATGATATCGTCAATTCCAAGTTTAGGGTTAAGGTGGGTGCGCCAAAGCGTAGGGGACTGGTTACCCTATCTTTATGGTCGATCCGGGCATAGAATAAACGGCATTCATCAAGCTTTCTATCACAACTCTATGGTTTCTCTCATAGTAGGGCGAAAGCATTGACGGAGGTTCGTGAAATTAGGGCCCTACGTGGCCAAAATAAGAGATCCATCAATTCCAAATTTTTGGGCGAAATTTGAATTCCTTGCCGAGCGGGTGAGACAAACTTAACTTGGAAGACTTTAACTCCCAAGCTTGGAACAAAAATTGACTTGAAAGACTTTACTTTCAAGTTTGGTACCCGAGACTACTTGGAAGACTTTACTTCCAAGTGTTTGATTTTTCTACTTCCCACATAACATGCTTTTATGCGTATTTTAAGAAAAGGTAGGAAGTAGTTACTACCTTTCCGTTAGTTGAAATCTCAACAAGGTACCATAGCTTTTGGCTACGGGTTGTGTTGTCTAGCAACACTAGCACGAGGCCATTGCTCTTCATCAAGAAGATAGCATACGTTGAAGCTATGTGGCTCCTCTTCCCTCGGTATGATACATCGGTTGAACCATCTTGAAATGATGAGACAACCAATGTCAATATGAAATGGTGTGGATTAAGAAGTGTCCCAAACCAAGTAGTACGAAATTCGGGAGACTTTACTCCCTACCAAAATGGATGGACTTGAGTCATCCGGAAGTGCTAAAGCGCGAAGCTTTAAACACTTGGTATTGCAATTGCCAACATAAGGGAAGACTTTACTTCCCCAAAAATTTGAAACACAATGGAAAAAGACTTTACTTTTTCCAAAAAGTTTGAAAATTTTCACAAGTTTTAACCATTTTAGGTGTTTATTATGTTAGTTAATGTAATGGTTCAAAACTTGTTCCAAAAATTGATCAACAATGCAAGTTTTAGCCTTTATAGAGCGTATGTGATAAGTTTAACCCGAAAAAGTTCAAAATGACCCGAGATTTACTCTCCCCTACATTTAGTTTGATGCAATGCCCTCATTGTATTAAACGAAAGAATATTTTGAAAATTGAGGGGTATTTTGAATTAGAATAGAGAAGAGAAGAGAAAATAAAAACCGGAGTAGATCAATTGATCTTTGTTGTCACCATTCGAGAAACTTAGTCACCAAATTTGCTTGCATGTCGATGAGCTTGACGCCTGAACTTAATGCCAGGCTTGGATCAATCATCAATAATGTGAATCCTGCCACTAAGAACCATAACAAGCAAGAGCATACAAACTACTACAAGATTATCCACACACGCGCATTGTTGAATTATTACAAAGTTTGAAATGATCATGTGTGAGAGTAGCAATATGAGCCTACTACCTCACAACGAATCAATAATTCCATGTTCCACACACACAATGCTAAATAAAGTTAAGTTACATGCTAGTGCGTTAATTAAAGTGTTTCACAAACCATGATGAAGATTGATTACCAAGTTCCACATATTGTTTGTGCGCCACCACGGGATGCTTACTCATGCATTCTTGATAACCCAATCGCTCCATTGGCAACTCATCCGACTCATTAAAATTGGCTTTCAAAAACTTAGCGATTCGAGTCACATAGTGACCACCAACACTTGGAAGCTCCAACTTCTCGCCACTTGGGTCAAAGAGATAACTTGCGATGAGGTTTGGAATGTGAAGGTACTTTCTCTTGTAGATACCATGAACCAACCAAATATCAAACATTGTCATCTTATCGACACCCTCTGTTCAGTGGAAAACTGATTTGGCAATGAACCTTTGGATGCAACGAAGGATGTGGCCTTTGAGTGCTTCTGGAACTTGATTTGTAGGGGTTAATTTTTCATAACTAATTTCGCACCATGCTTGCTTTGGATCGAACTCATTTGGGTTGTAGGTTTCACACTTTGCCAAGTATTCAAAGGTATCGGCGAGATCCGAGTCGGTGTAGAGCCCTAAGCATTCTATGAATTGAGCCATGCTCATTTGCCACTCCACTCCGCCTAGTCTAAACCGAAGGTAGTTGCGAATCCATGGGGAGATGACCTTGAAATCAACCCTAAGAGTTGCTAGGAACTTATGAGTTAATAACGGGTAAACGCTTTCTTTCATGTAAAGTAGCATCTCCCATGGACGCTTAACCCTATTGTCATCTTCAACCGTGAATGTTTCCCTAATTTGATGACCTAAACCCGCTAATTCAAAGTCGGTCCAATTGATGAACTTGGCCGGGATTACCGGCATGTGAATCCTATTAACCGTCTTGTATTGAATTGTTTCATCCGACAAAAGCATTTGCAACCATTCATGGGCATCAGTGGTCTTTTCACACCCTTCTCCATTTGAAGAACTTCCCTGAAACACACTCAATCAAACAATGAATACACAAACAACCTTATGGCGTTAACGTGAGGTGGTTGTGTCTCTTCAAAATCAATGGGGTAATGCACCCCCTACATTTAATTCGAGACAAAAAGCTTCATAGAGAACAAATATGGTCAAAATTGCTCACATTCAAAATTCAACTTTTAGTCAAAATTCAAAAGTCAAATTAAGATTAAGACTAGTAGCATGCCAAGTCACAAAGCAATTAGCCATAGTACATCAATCATCAACATTATAAGAAGCTTAAGTCATAAAGTCACCCAATTTGGTCAAACAAAGTCAACATGTAAAAATCAAGAACCCTAATGCGAATTGTGGAGCATACAAGCATGAAAGTTTGATTCTTTTCAATTTAAGCATGTTATAGAAGCGCAATGCAACCAATTTCATCATTAAACTCTCAATTAATCATC
This sequence comes from Rutidosis leptorrhynchoides, assembly GCF_046630445.1. Taxonomy (NCBI): domain Eukaryota; kingdom Viridiplantae; phylum Streptophyta; class Magnoliopsida; order Asterales; family Asteraceae; genus Rutidosis; species Rutidosis leptorrhynchoides. The sequence continues at coordinate 57,880,391 of NC_092338.1, read as the reverse complement.
AATTTCAAGAAACCCCAAATTGGGATGAACCCTAGAAATTCAAGATCCTAATTTGTGAAATCAAAAACATAAATCATGTTAGGAATCACAAGAATAACTAGAATCTATCACCAATTTACCATAGACATCATCAAATGTTCAGAGATCTAGCAACAAGTAAAATTAAGAACATAGCAAGAATCATGCAATAATTTAAAGAAAAGTGTTAATGAAGCATAGATCTTACTTGACTCATGTTAAATGCTGATAAAAGTGCAAGAAATCTTCACAAAAGATGTTAGATTGGAGCAAAAGTTCAAATTTTCAGGAGCTTAGCCGTTTTAGAGAGAGAGAAAAATGAAATGGGTGAAAGAAAAATTTGAATTTTGCTGAGTTTACACGACCTTTAAAGTGCCAGGCACAATGTAAGACCCGAATAATTGAAGTGTACACATGTGTATATAAGTGTATTGTGCGGTACTCGAATCGGGGTTTGGTTGTATATATTTAAAAAGGCAAAAGGAGCTGGACTGGGAGAGTTGCGCGCCGCGCGGCCTGGTGGCGCGCCGCGCCATCTGTCTGTGACAGATTCTCTCTTTCTTTTAAATTAGATATTTTGAGGGTATTTTGGTAAAATCACTTGGAGGCCGGATTTAATGCCTTAGATCAGTTTTGGGGAGTTCATTTACTCCTTCCACAACTACCAACACTTATCCAAATCAATTCTAGAGAGAGAGTGGCTTTTAGTGAGGGAAACCCCATTTTGGAGAAGAAGAAGAAGGTTTCTTGCTTAAGTCCAAGCATTAAAGTTGTTCGCCTTCCCTCTAGCTTCGTTGTGATAGTTGTGGTATGCTCTAATCTTAATTTCTTTGTTTAATTTGATTTAGGGCTAGGGTTTGGGGTGAAGATGAACATAAAACCCATTTTGTTAGTGTTTTGGGTGTTCTAGGGTAATTTGAGTCATGTAGACTCAATATTGGGTTAACTAGGGTTTGGAAGAGTTAATTGTTGTTAGAGAACCCTAATTAGCTAGTAAAATTGCTAGAACACCATGATTTATGTAAATGGGTGTAAATGGGTTAGTGGTTGACCCAAAATGGGTAGGTTGACTTTGAAAGTGTCAAATGGGTCAAAATGAACCTAAGCTAATTAATATGTGTGGTTGAAGCCTAAAACTAGTGTTAAAATGTGTAATGAACCTACTTTGGTTAATGATAGGGTTTTGTGATGAGTTAACCCGATTTTAGGGTTAAGGGTGCAAATGGGTCGGATTTGCACCATGGGTCAAATTAACACTAGGAGTGAGCTTTAGAGTGTTGACCAACTCGAGTTGTGATTTTGATATTGTGATAAATGTAATAGGTGCGTTACATTGAAGTGTTCAAGCTCGGTTATCTTTCACCAAGAGATTTTGAGGTGAGTGGAATAATTATGCATTCGTGTATATGGCGTGTTTATTTGTGGGTGTTATGGTATGAACCATCGAGCCGGTAGTACCATAGCATGTGTGTAAATTGATGTGAACCACGAGCCGGTAGCATCGAGTGTGAACCACGAGCCGGTAGCACTATAAAATAATTGATGTGAACCACGAGCCGGTAGCATCGAGTGTGAACCACGAGCCGGTAGCACTATAAAATAATTGATGTGAACCACGAGCCGGTAGCATCGAGTGTGAACCACGAGCCGGTAGCACTATAAACAAAGTGTGAACCACGAGCCGGTAGCACTATAAATGAGTGAGACTCAATGCGTATGGTGTGAACCACGAGCCGGTAGCACCATAGCGTCATGGTTAACCATATTAAGATTTGTTGATATTTAGCATGCTAAATTATTTATGGTTGTGTTGAGTATATGCTAACTCGGTTATGTTATTGTATGACTTGTTAAGTGTTTGAGGTTGATGACATGCTTTTGTGTTACACGTTTCGTACGAGGTATCTTGTGTTGTGATTGCAAATAGATGGGCGATATATATGTATGTGTAATTATTGCATTCACTAAGCTTTGCTTACCTTCTCGTTGTTTACCACTTTTATAGGTTCGGTGTTGGACAAGGGTAAGGGTATCGTTTTGGACTAGGGATCCCGCTTGTTGCTAAGGGACGCTTTTGGTTTTAGTAGCTCTTGGAGTTTGACCGATAGTTGGGTAGTTTAATCCCAAACGCCATGCTCATTGTGTAGTTTGGAACTTAAACTTTTTGGTGGTCGAAACTCCTAAATTGTACTAAACTTGTAATTTGGGTCGTGTGGGCCCCGCTTGTAAAACTTTAAATTTTATGTTTGAAACATGTTAGTTTTACATATTTGGTTGTATGGTAAAAAGCGTTTTGTCTAAAAGTGCCGGGAACTAGTCAATCTTTTCGCAGTTAAAAGTCCCAGGGACAGCCAGATATGGCGCGGCGCGCGGGCCATATGGCGGGGCGCGCCGATGGTCTGCAACAAAAAAATTTTTTTTTTTTTTATTTCGTATTTTCACAAGGTTTTGTCGGGTGTTGGTTTGGGTTGTTACAAGTGGTATCAGAGCATGGTCTAAGGGATTTAGGTGACTTGAGATAGGCGCCTAGACTTAGACTTTTGTGTGCGTGATTATGCGGGACTTGTAGGACTTTGGGTCGGATTGGAATGATTAGTGCATAGGTTTATGTGAACTAATCATGCGCTATTTGTTTGTGTTGTGTTTAGCAATCATCAAGCGAGATGGACGTTGTACTAGCGAGTTAGCGCGACGCGCTCGCGTAGTAATGACTAGCTACCATTACTACGGGTGCAAATCGGGTCAAACAAGCAATGTACGATGATTGTTGAGCGAGATGGGGTAGTGAGACGTATATGTATGTAATTGTGTATATTTGCCCTTTCGTTTCGTGGTTTAACCTAATTCGTTTTATAGAATGAAGACGAGAAACGGTCCTGATCACGATAACGGAAGTACAAGTGAAGACGCCGAGTTCTCGACCAAGGTCGAGGCTGTCTTTAAGAAGTTGAAATCGGATTTTCTTGCGGACGTTCGAAAGGTCTTCCAAGAGTCGGTCGATGGGCAAGTGACCGAAATGATAAACGAACGAATGAAGGCCACTATTGAAGAGGCCCTTGATGCTAGAAACGTTTATCCTCGAGGTGAAGGGGGTGATGGAAAGAGAGACTTCCACTACAAAAATTTTAAGGATACTCAACCTCCGACGTTTAATGGGGTGAGGGATCCGTTGAAAAGTACTTGTTGGATTTCGGACATCGAGGGGGCCTTCCGTACCGCGGAGTGTCCTCCCGAGAAGAAGACGAGGTTTGGGTCTAGCATGTTACGTGAAGAGGGCAAGTTGTGGTGGGATGATAAAATCAATTTGTATGGCGAAGAGCAATGCATGGACTTGACATGGGAGGAGTTCAAGAAAGAGTTTTTCAAGGAATACCGAACTTCATCCGATCTTGATCGAATCCGGGACGAGTTGCATCATTTGCAACAAGGTTCCATGGATTTAGTTACCCTCAAGTCTACATTCTTGGCAAAGACTCTTTTTTGCCCAGAGTATGTGGGTGATGATCATAAGCTTATGAAAGATTTTTATCGTACCTTGAATGCCGACTACAAGAGCAAGATTAGCCGGGGTATGGCTAAGACTTTTGATGAATTGTTTGAGTTGGCTCGGGGTTTTGAGCCGGAGGTGCCTAGGAAGAGTGATTTTACTTTTTCGAAAAGGAAGTTTGAAGGATCGAGCCATTCGAATTTTTCAAACAAGAAGTCCAAAAGAGGCGCCGAGAGCGTTAATAGTGCGAAGAAGGGTGGTTCCGGGAGTTTTGGACCCACTTGCTTTAATTGTAATCAAAGAGGGCACATGGCTCGCGAATGTCCTAAGGCGTCGACCAAGGTTACTTGCTTTAATTGCGGCAAAGAGGGGCATAAGAAGCCGGAGTGTCCCGACTTGCGAAATGATAATGTGAAAAGGTTGGAGAGGGCGGCGGGTACGGCTAGGGGTCGCAACTATTTGATGACTAATGATGAAGCCAAACAATCGAACGAAGTTGTCCCAGGTACTTTTATGGTTAATTCTAATCCGGCGAGAATTCTTTTTGATAGCGGTGCAAATTGGTCGTTTGTTTCTCCTAAATTTGTGCCTAAACTTGATAGACCGTTAGCTAAGTTAAGTCGTCCGGTAGAAGTCGAAATAGCGGACGACAAGACGGTGCTAGTGGTTGATGTGTGTAGGAATTGTGATGTTGTTTTTGGTGCCGAAACTTTTAAAATTAATCTCATTCCAATGACCTTGGGCGATTTTGATATTGTCGTTGGTATGGATTGGCTCGATCATTACAGAGCCGATATTGCATGCCATGACATGTTTATTCGTGTTAAGGCCCCAAGTGGGGGAGAAATGATTATTCATGGTGATAAGAGAAGAAGAACGGTGCCGATATGCACTTTTGCACGGGCGCGTCGTTCCGTTGTTACCGGTGGCATGGCTTTCCTTGCTCATGTTGTTGATACTCGTAATGAGCCACCACCTATTCGTGAAATTCCGGTAGTTAATGAGTTTGAAGACGTTTTTCCGGATGAGTTACCGGGTGTTCCGGCGGAAAGACAAGTCGAGTTTCTCATTGAGTTGGTTCCGGGGGCTACCCCCATCGCTAAAACTCCTTATCGTTTAGCACCAACGGAAATGCAAGAGTTGTTGAATCAAATTCAAGAGTTGCTTGAGAAAGGTTTTATCCGACCGAGTGCTTCGCTGTGGGGCGCTCCGGTCTTATTCGTGAAGAAGAAAGATGGTAGTATGCGTATGTGCATCGATTACCGTGAGTTAAATAAAGTGACGATCAAGAATCGTTATCCGTTACCTAGGATTGACGATTTGTTTGATCAACTTCAAGGCGCGACGTATTTCTCTAAGATCGACCTACGGTCCGGCTATCATCAAATGCGGGTCCGTGAGGAAGACATTGAGAAAACGGCTTTCCGAACGCGTTATGGGCATTATGAGTTTGTGGTTATGCCTTTTGGTCTTACGAATGCACCGGCGGCATTCATGGATCTTATGAACCGGGTGTGCCAACCTATGTTGGACAAGTCGGTCATTGTGTTCATTGACGACATACTAGTCTACTCGAAAAGTATGCACGAACATGAACGTCACTTGCGTGAAGTTTTGAAGACATTAAGAAAGGAGAAGTTGTATGCAAAATTCTCTAAATGTGAATTTTGGCTAAGAGAGGTCCAATTTCTTGGCCATATTGTGAACGAAGGCGGTATCCAAGTGGATCCGGGGAAGATTGAGACGGTGAAGAGTTGGGGACGACCGACTACGCCTACGGAAATCCGGAGTTTTCTCGGGTTGGCCGGTTATTATCGTCGGTTTATCCAAGATTTTTCTAAGATCGCTTCTTCGTTGACGAAATTGACAAGGAAGAATGCGAAGTTTGTTTGGGAGAACGAGCAAGAAATTGCTTTTTAATTGTTAAAAGAGAAGTTATGTCAGGCTCCGGTGTTAGTGTTACCGGAAGGTGTCGAAGATATGGTAGTTTATTGTGATGCTTCCTTAAATGGGCTCGGGTGTGTTCTTATGCAAAGGGGTAAAGTCATTGCTTATGCCTCTCGACAATTAAAGGAACACGAGACGAGGTACCCGACTCACGATTTAGAGATGGCGGCGGTTGTGCATGCGTTGAAAATTTGGCGCCATTACTTGTATGGTGTCAAGTGTACGATATATTCGGATCATAAAAATTTGAAACATCTTTTCACTCAAAGAGATTTGAATTATCGTCAACGTAGGTGGATGGATGTGGTGAAGGACTATGATTGTGAGATACTTTATCATCCGGGTAAGGTGAATGTGGTCGCGGATGCGTTAAGTCGAAAGACTCAACATCCGGCGATACGTGTAGCATCGTTACGTTTGGTTATCACTAACGACTTTCTTGAAAAGATGGGTGAAGATCAAATAGAGGCTTATGTTCACAATAAGCATGCGGAGTGAATTGTGGGCCAATCGGAATTCATTACTATGGGCCCGCGGGGTTTATTGTCGTTTCAAGGAAGGGTGTGGGTGCCTAAGATGGGTGATTACCGACGGGTGCTACTTGACGAGGCACATAAGTCAAAATATTCTATTCATCCGGGCACGACAAAAATGTATCACGACTTGAAGAAAGACTATTGGTGGCCGGGCATGAAACGCGATGTTGTGAAATATGTTGAGCGATGTGTTACTTGCTTGCAAGTTAAAGCCGAGCACCAAAAGCCGTATGGTAAGTTGCAACCGTTAGAGATCCCGAAGTGGAAATGGGAGCACATTACCATGGATTTCATCACTAAGTTACCTAAGACGGCGAGGACTCAATATGATTCGATTTGGGTTATAGTTGATCGGTTGACAAAAAGCGCTTTGTTTCTTCCCATTAAAGAAGCAATATCGTCGGAGACCTTGGCTAAGTTGTTTATCAAGGAAGTGGTCGCTCGTCATGGGGTTCCTATATCTATTATCTCGGATCGAGATACCCGTTTTACATCTCGATTTTGGGAAAAGTTTCATGAAGATATGGGTACGCAATTGAAGTTGAGCACGGCGTATCATCCTCAAACGGATGGTCAAACCGAACGTACGAACCAAACTCTAGAGGATATGTTACGGGCGTGCATTATTGATTTTGGTGGTAGTTGGGACGAGCATTTGCCTTTGGTGGAATTCTCGTACAATAATAGTTATCATACTAGTATCGGGATGCCACCGTATGAGATGCTCTATGGGCGTAGATGTCGAACTCCCGTTTGTTGGGAAGAAGTGGGTCAACGAGAGATCGGGAGTACCGATTTGGTTTTGGAGACGAACAACAAGATTGATATTATTCGGGAACATTTGAAGAAGGCTCAAGATAGGCAAAAGTCGTATGCCGACAAACGTAGGCGAACGATCGAATTTCAAGAAGGCGACATGGTGATGCTTAAAGTTTCGCCATGGAAGGGTATTATTTGATTTTGAAAACGGGGAAAGTTAGCTCCTCGGTTTATTAGGCCATTCAAGGTTTTAGCTCGTGTTGGCGAAGTTGCATATCGATTGGAATTACCCGAAGAGCTTGCGGGGATCCATAATACATTCCATGTTTCCCACCTCCGTAAGTGTCTTGCGGATGATTCCTTATGGATGCCTTTAGACGAGATCGAGCTAAACAACAAGTTGGAATATGTCGAAGAACCGGTCGCCATACTCGATGAGAAAGTTAAGAGGTTGAGACATAAAGAAGTGAGGACTTTTAAAGTCCAATGGCGGCGTAGCAAGGGTTCCGAGTTCACTTGGGAACCCGAAGAGTTCGTGTTAGTGTATCTTCCCTCTTGTCATGCGGCTTGGATTGCGAGGGCGCAATCCGAATAAGTGGGGGAGAGTTGTAAGACCCGAATAATTGAAGTGTACACATGTGTATATAAGTGTATTGTGCGGTACTCGAATCGGGGTTTGGTTGTATATATTTAAAAAGGCAAAAGGAGCTGGACTGGGAGAGTTGCGCGCCGCGCGGCCTGGTGGCGCGCCGCGCCATCTGTCTGTGACAGATTCTCTCTTTCTTTTAAATTAGATATTTTCAGGGTATTTTGGTAAAATCACTTGGAGGCCGGATTTAATGCCTTAGATCAGTTTTGGGGAGTTCATTTACTCCTTCCACAACTACCAACACTTATCCAAATCAATTCTAGAGAGAGAGTGGCTTTTAGTGAGGGAAACCCCATTTTGGAGAAGAAGAAGAAGGTTTCTTGCTTAAGTCCAAGCATTAAAGTTGTTCGCCTTCCCTCTAGCTTCGTTGTGATAGTTGTGGTATGCTCTAATCTTAATTTCTTTGTTTAATTTGATTTAGGGCTAGGGTTTGGGGTGAAGATGAACATAAAACCCATTTTGTTAGTATTTTGGGTGTTCTAGGGTAATTTGAGTCATGTAGACTCAATATTGGGTTAACTAGGGTTTGGAAGAGTTAATTGTTGTTAGAGAACCCTAATTAGCTAGTAAAATTGCTAGAACACCATGATTTATGTAAATGGGTGTAAATGGGTTAGTGGTTGACCCAAAATGGGTAGGTTGACTTTGAAAGTGTCAAATGGGTCAAAATGAACCTAAGCTAATTAATATGTGTGGTTGAAGCCTAAAACTAGTGTTAAAATGTGTAATGAACCTACTTTGGTTAATGATAGGGTTTTGTGATGAGTTAACCCGATTTTAGGGTTAAGGGTGCAAATGGGTCGGATTTGCACCATGGGTCAAATTAACACTAGGAGTGAGCTTTAGAGTGTTGACCAACTCGATTTGTGATTTTGATATTGTGATAAATGTAATAGGTGCGTTACATTGAAGTGTTCAAGCTCGGTTATCTTTCACCAAGAGATTTTGAGGTGAGTGGAATAATTATGCATTCGTGTATATGGCGTGTTTATTTGTGGGTGTTATGGTATGAACCATCGAGCCGGTAGTACCATAGCATGTGTGTAAATTGATGTGAACCACGAGCCGGTAGCATCGCGTGTGAACCACGAGCCGGTAGCACTATAAAATAATTGATGTGAACCACGAGCCGGTAGCATCGAGTGTGAACCACGAGCCGGTAGCACTATAAAATAATTGATGTGAACCACGAGCTGGTAGCATCGAGTGTGAACCACGAGCCGGTAGCACTATAAACAAAGTGTGAACCACGAGCCGGTAGCACTATAAACGAGTGAGACTCAATGCGTATGGTGTGAACCACGAGCCGGTAGCACCATAGCGTCATGGTTAACCATATTAAGATTTGTTGATATTTAGCATGCTAAATTATTTATGGTTGTGTTGAGTATATGCTAACTCGGTTATGTTATTGTATGACTTGTTAAGTGTTTAAGGTTGATGACATGCTTTTGTGTTACACGTTTCGTACGAGGTATCTTGTGTTGTGATTGCAAATAGATGGGCGATATATATGTATGTGTAATTATTGCATTCACTAAGCTTTGCTTACCCTCTCGTTGTTTACCACTTTTATAGGTTCGGTGTTGGACAAGGGTAAGGGCATCGTTTTGGACTAGGGATCCCGCTTGTTGCTAAGGGACGCTTTTGGTTTTAGTAGCTCTTGGAGTTTGACCGATAGTTGGGTAGTTTAATCCCAAACGCCATGCTCATTGTGTAGTTTGGAACTTAAACTTTTTGGTGGTCGAAACTCCTAAATTGTACTAAACTTGTAATTTGGGTCGTGTGGGCTCCGCTTGTAAAACTTTAAATTTTATGTTTGAAACATGTTAGTTTTACATATTTGGTTGTATGGTAAAAAGCGTTTTGTCTAAAAGTGCCGGGAACTAGTCAATCTTTTCGCGGTTAAAAGTCCCGGGGACAGCCAGATATGGCGCGGCGCGCCGATGGTCTGCAACAAAATTTTTTTTTTTTTTTATTTCGTATTTTCACAAGGTTTTGTCGGGTGTTGGTTTGGGTTGTTACACACAAGAGCGCCGTACTTAATATAGGTGCGCCGCACCTGGGTACAAAGAGCGCTGCTTTCAATGAATTGGAGCGTCGCTTCTGGCTACTGATCAAATTTGTTCAAAAGTTACCACCAAGAGCGCCGCACCTGGAGAAGGTGCGCCACTCCTGAGCTGCAAAAAGCGTCGCTCTTACACCAAGAGCGTCGCTCCTCTACCTGGAGCATTTTTTTCCAAACAATTCAACTCATTCACAAGCCATTTTTAACATTTTGCAGTTTTCCAAAATGCACGAAATGCAGCTAAATGCAAATGCAACTATCAAAACAAGAATATCATACAATCCTAAATGAGATGCAAGCTAAAAATGAACATATAAACAAATGTGATAGTTTTTGATCACGGGTCCATCACTAGACCCGTTTTGCCACAAAGATGTTACTTGGGGTAAAGCTTGATGTCATCAAGCTCGAAAGCATTGACTTCATCATCGTAAATCTTTAGCCTATGACCATTTACCTTGAAGGTGTTTTCATTTCCATACAATTCTACATAGCCCGTGGGATACGCTCTCTTTACCACATAAGGACCCAACCACCTAGATTTAAGTTTTTCCGGCGAGAATTTGAACCTTGAGTTAAAAACAAGCACTTTGTCGTTTGGGTGAAATTCCTTAGGACCTTTCAATCGGGCATCATGCCACTTCTTTGTTTTCTCCTTATATGACAACGAGTTCTCGTATGCATCTAACCTTAGTTCCTCTAATTCATGAAGTTGCATGACCCGTTTCTCTTTTGACTTGGCCAAATCTAGGTTAACCTCTTTTATTGCCCAAAAAGTCCTATGTTCCACCTTGACCGGGAGGTGACAAGCTTTACCATACACTAGTCTAAATGGTGTCGTTCCTATGGGTGTCTTAAAGGCGGTTCTAAATGCCCATAATGCATCTTCTAACTTGGTAGACCAAATCTTTGGGTTGTTTTGAACCATCTTTTCTAGAATCCTTTTCAAAGCTCGGTTAGTGTTTTCTACTTGACCACTAGTTTGTGGATGGTAAGGAGTCGAGAACCTATGCACTACACCATATTTTTCCATGACTTTTTCCATGAGATGATTCACGAAATGAGTTCCTCGATCTGAGATCAATGCTTTTGGAACACCAAACCTAGCAAACAAGCTTTTTAAGAATTTCACTACAACTCTTGCATCATTCGTTGGCAAGGCTTTAGCCTCGGCCCATTTCGAAACATAATCAACCGCTACCAAAATGTAAAGGCACTTATTCGAGTTTGGAAATGGCCCCATGAAATCTAGGCCCCACACGTCGAATACCTCGCATATTTGAATCCCGGTTTGAGGCATTTCATCCCTCTTTGAAATGGAACCGGGCTTTTGACATGAATCACAACGTTTTACCAAATCGTGGGCATCTTTAAATATAGTGGGCCAATAGAAACCCGAGTCGAATACCTTTTTCGCGGTGTGATTCGATCCAAAATGGCCACCCGTGGGCCCACTACGACAACTTTTCAAAATATTCTGGGCTTCTTGCCCATACACACACCTTCGGATTACTTGATCCGTGTAGTGACCCGAACTTTTCCATGTTTATATATATTAATTGAGATTGATGTTTACATGATTAAATGTTTCCAACATGTTAAGCAATCAAACTTGTTAAGACTTGATTAATTGAAATATGTTTCATATAGACAATTGACCACCCAAGTTGACCGGCGATTCACGAACGTTAAAACTTGTAAAAACGACTTGACGATATATATATGGATATACATATGGTTAACATGAGATTATGATAAGTAAGTATCTCCATAAGTATAATAACAATGAGTTATATACATATAAACAAGACTACTAACTTAAGGATTTCGAAACGAGACATATATGTAACGATTATCGTTGTAACGACATTTAAATGTATATATATCATATTAAGATATATTAAAATATCATAATATCATGATAATATGATAATTTAACATCTCATTAGATATAATAAACAATGGGTTAACAACATTAATTGAGATCGTTAACTTAAAGGTTTCAAAACAACACTTACATGTAACGACTAACGATGACTTAACGACTCCGTTAAAATGTATATACATGTAGTGTATTTAGATGTATTAAAATACTTTTGGAAGACTTCAAGACATATATCAAAACACTCATACTTAACGAAAATGGTTACAGTTACTTTCCCATTCTTTTCTTTCATCAAGAATTCTAGTCGTATTCTTACCCGTATTATACACAGCTTCAAAACGTACTTACTATGGGTATATACCAATAGGAACTAGCATGGGATTCCACTCTTGATTATGTCATGTATGACTAATCAATTTTAACTTCTACCATGAGCTAGTCAACTAACTAGAACTCCTTTTAACCCCACTCACCACTCACCAATTAACACTCATCATTCACTCCATTTCACTTCCAAATCTCTTTCTAATTCTCTCTCAACACACCCACACTATTATGAACGTATTTTTCCAGTAGTTAATCATCATCTTCATCAAAAATCACTTCAAGAATCAAGCTATAATCATCATAGGAAGAACACTTCAAGAATACTTCAAAAATCCCTTCAAGTTTACTAATTTACTTCCAAGCTTTCTAATCCATTCCAAGTAATCATCTAAGATCAAGAAACCTTTGTTATATACAGTAGGTTATCTTTCTTATTCAAGGTAATATTCATATTCAAACTTTGATTCAATTTCTATAACTATAACAATCTTATTTCAAGTGATGATCTTACTTGAACTTGTTTTCGTGTCATGATTTTGCTTCAAGAACTTTGAGCCATCCAAGGATCCATTGAAGCTAGATCCATTTTTCTCTTTTCCAGTAGGTTCATCCAAGGAACTTAAGGTAGTAATGATGTTCATAACATCATTCGATTCATACATATAAAGCTATCTTATTCGAAGGTTTAAACTTGTAATCACTAGAACATAGTTTAGTTAATTCTAAACTTGTTCGCAAACAAAAGTTAATCCTTCTAACTTGACTTTTAAAATCAACTAAACACATGTTCTATATCTATATGATATGCTAACTTAATGATTTAAAACCTGGAAACACGAAAAACACCGTAAAACCGGATTTACGCCGTCGTAGTAACACCGCGGGCTGTTTTGGGTTAGTTAATTAAAAACTATGATAAACTTTGATTTAAAAGTTGTTATTCTGAGAAAATGATTTTTATTATGAACATGAAACTATATCCAAAAATTATGGTTAAACTCAAAGTGGAAGTATGTTTTCTAAAATGGTCATCTAGACGTCGTTCTTTCGACTGAAATGACTACCTTTACAAAAACGACTTGTAACTTATTTTTCCGACTAGAAACCTATACTTTTTTGTTTAGATTCATAAAATAGAGTTCAATATGAAACCATAGCAATTTGATTCACTCAAAACGGATTTAAAATGAAGAAGTTATGGGTAAAACAAGATTGGATAATTTTTCTCATTTTAGCTACGTGAAAATTGGTAACAAATCTATTCCAACCATAACTTAATCAACTTGTATTATATATTATGTAATCTTGAGATACCATAGACACGTATACAATGTTTCGACCTATCATGTCGACACATCTATATATATTTCGGAACAACCATAGACACTCTATATGTGAATGTTGGAGTTAGCTATACAGAGTTGAGGTTGATTCCAAAATATATATAGTTTGAGTTGTGATCAATACTGAGATACGTATACACTGGGTCGTGGATTGATTCAAGATAATATTTATCGATTTATTTCTGTACATCTAACTGTGGACAACTAGTTGTAGGTTACTAACGAGGACAGCTGACTTAATAAACTTAAAACATCAAAATATATTAAAAGTGTTGTAAATATATTTTGAACATACTTTGATATATATGTATATATTGTTATAGGTTCGTGAATCAACCAGTGGCCAAGTCTTACTTCCCGACGAAGTAAAAATCTGTGAAAGTGAGTTATAGTCCCACTTTTAAAATCTAATATTTTGGGATGAGAATACATGCAGGTTTTATAAATGATTTACAAAATAGACACAAGTACGTGAAACTACATTCTATGGTTGAATTATCGAAATCGAATATGCCCCTTTTTATTAAGTCTGGTAATCTAAGAATTAGGGAACAGACACCCTAATTGACGCGAATCCTAAAGATAGATCTATTGGGCCTAACAAACCCCATCCAAAGTACCGGATGCTTTAGTACTTCGAAATTTATATCATATCCGAAGGGTGTCCCGGAATGATGGGGATATTCTTATATATGCATCTTGTTATTGTCGGTTACCAGGTGTTCACCATATGAATGATTTTTATCTCTATGTATGGGATGTGTATTGAAATATGAAATCTTGTGGTCTATTGTTACGATTTGATATATATAGGTTAAACCTATAACTCACCAACATTTTTGTTGATGTTTTAAGCATGTTTATTCTCAGGTGATTATTAAGAGCTTCCGCTGTCGCATACTTAAATAAGGACAAGATTTGGAGTCCATGCTTGTATGATATTGTGTAAAAACTGCATTCAAGAAACTTATTTTGTTGTAACATATTTGTATTGTAAACCATTATGTAATGGTCGTGTGTAAACAGGATATTTTAGATTATCATTATTTGATAGTCTACGTAAAGCTTTTTAAACCTTTATTGATGAAATAAAGGTTATGGTTTGTTTTAAAAATGAATGCAGTCTTTGAAAAACGTCTCATATAGAGGTCAAAACCTCGCAACGAAATCAATTAATATGGAACGTTTTTAATCAATAAGAACGGGACATTTCAGTTGGTATCCGAGCGTTGGTCTTAGAGAACCAGAAAATTTGCATTAGTGTGTCTTATCGAGTTTGTTAGGATGCATTAGTGAGTCTGGACTTCGACCGTGTTTTCTTTAAAAATGATTGCTTAACATTTTTGTTGGAAACTATATATTTTTAACATATGAATATTATGTGATATATTAATCTCTTAACGTGTTTGATATTATGTGATAGATGTCTACCTCTAGAACAAGTCCCATTGACTCACCTAATAATAATGAAGAGTCAAATGTAAATTGGAATGATTTGTGGACTGATTCACAAGTTCCCGAAGAGGAACCGGAAGAAGAGTCGGAACCGGAAGAAGAATCGGAACCGGAAGAAGAATCGGAACCGGATGAAGAAATAGAACCGGTGGGGGAAATAATAAAACGGTTAAGTAAAAGAAAATCCTCAACCAACCGACCAAAGTTAATTATGGTCAATGGTGTTTCCGCCAAGGAAGCAAAATATTGGGAGGATTACCAATTCTCCGATGAATCGGATTCCGACGAGAATTCCGATGATGTTATAGAAATTACCCCAACTGAATTTAAAAAGGCAAAAGAAAATAATAAGGGAAAGGGCATAAAAATAGAGAAATCTAATTCCAACCCCGATGAACTTTATATGTATCGTCAACCCCCGAAGTCCTTAAGTTGTAACAATGACCCGGGAACCTCTAAACCACCAGGTTTTTCTAAACCAATGTGGACAACGACGGCTCGTATTAGGGGAACATCATATATCCCTAGAAACTTGGCAAAACGAACCAAAACCGAAGAAGAAGAAACGAGCGAGTCGGAATAAGATAGTTGTATTCGTGTGGTGTAATATATGTAATATAGTGTTCTTATGCTTTATGATATATGTAAAAATTGCTTGTATTAATAAGTATTTTTTTTATGAATCTAACTCTTGTCTATTTTACAGTTTAAAAACACAAAATGGATAGACAACCCAATATTTTAAGAGACCTACCCGGAGACATGATTGATGAAATCTTGTCTAGAGTCGGCCAGAATTCTTCGGCACAACTATTTAAGGCGAGATCAGTTTGTAAGACATTCGAAGAACGTTCCAAGAATGTCTTGGTTTATAAGAGACTTTCGTTTGAAAGATGGGGGATATCACATTGGGAAACCCATAAGTTACGATGTGTTTACTTTGACGCATATATTGCGGGGAACCCAAATGCTATTTTACGCAACGGGTTAAGAAATTATTTTGACTCAATATATCCGAATATTGGACTTCGTGATTTAGAAAAAGCGGCTAACATGCAACATAAAGAAGCATGTTATGCTTACGGATTAGTAATGTTCGCTTCTCACCAAAGTGAGAACAAGAACATCGGGCTACAACTATTAAACAAAACGTTCCCTCAAGTGACGGAGTCGGTAATTGGGGTAAGAAATGAGGTTTTTAGGTTATTACGAGACTGTTGGTCATTACGTAACCCTCGTCCCTTTGACGACGTTACAACACGCTGTCTTATCAACGGCCATAACGGTTATGTTCCACAAGACCAAGGATGGGAAGTAATCCTAGTAAAACCAGAATGCATGACTTGTTTCTGGACGTATGAATTACGTGTCTTTATTGCCTTTGCTGAACGACTTGTGTACTAGCTAGAATTGTCTTCACAACTATCTTGTATCAAAGTTATTGTGTGCTATATTTCATGCTTTATGTAAAATAAGCGGTATTGTAAGTTTGTAAAATATTGTATAAAAGTTTGAACGCGAAATATTATTATAATCAGTTTTTCATATAGAATTGTAGTAGTTGAATTGTATATTAGCTACTAAGTATGAACTTAACGGGTAGGTACTACCCGAATTTAAACTTATAAAACGCTAATATGAAGAAAAAGCTTTTATAAATGAGTTCATATTATGCTACGAAATACTATTAACTACTCTTAATATTCTGTATGATTAACTTGTTCCATTTAACTATTTTGAAGGAAATGGCACCAACTACTCGACACACCGTGAATATGAATGAAGAGGAATTCCGTACTTTTCTAGCTTCAAACATAGCCGCAGTACAGGCTGCGCTACATACCAACAATAACCTTGGATCTAGCAGTACAGGAAATCGTGTAGGATGCACCTACAAAGAATTCACTGCCTGCAAACCTTTGGAATTTGATGGAACCGAAGGACCGATCGGATTGAAACGGTGGACCGAGAAGGTTGAATCGGTGTTTGCCATAAGTAAGTGTACTGAAGAGGACAAAGTGAAGTACGCTACGCATACCTTCACAGGTTCTGCGTTAACATGGTGGAATACCTATCTAGAGCAAGTGGGACAAGATGATGCGTACGCACTACCGTGGTCAGCATTCAAGCACTTGATGAACGAGAAGTACCGTCCCAGAACCGAGGTCAATAAGCTCAAGATAGAACTTAGAGGGTTACGAACCCAAGGATTTGATATTACCACGTACGAAAGACGATTCACAGAATTGTGCCTATTGTGTCCGGGAGCATTCGAAGATGAGGAAGAGAAGATCGACGCGTTTGTGAAAGGATTACCGGAAAGAATCCAAGAAGATATAAGTTCACACGAGCCCGCCTCCATACAACAGGCATGTAGAATGGCTCACAAACTAGTGAACCAGATTGAAGAAAGAATTAAAGAACAGACTGCTGAAGAGGCCAATGTGAAGCAAGTCAAAAGAAAGTGGGAGGAAAACGGTGATAAGAATCACCAATACAACAACAACAGCAATTACAACAATAATCGCAACAATTATCCCAACAATCGCAACATCAATCGCAACTACAACAAACGGCCCAACAACAACAACAACAACAACAGCAACTACAACAATCATCCCAACAACAATAATAACCGCAACAACAACAACAATCAGAAGCAACTATGCCAAAGGTGTGAAAAGAATCACTCGGGGTTCTGCACCAAATTTTGCAACAAGTGTAAAAGAAATGGTCATAGCGCGGCGAAGTGTGAGGTCTACGGACCAGGGGTTAATAGAACGAAAGGAACAAATGGTGTCGGAACGAGTAATGGCGGAGCAAGTAGTGTCGGAGCAAGTTATGCCAATGTAGTTTGTTATAAATGTGGAAAACCAGGCCACATTATTAGAAATTGCCCGAACCAGGAGAACACGAATGGACAAGGCCGTGGAAGAGTTTTCAATATTAATGCGGTAGAGGCACAGGAAGACCCGGAGCTTGTTACGGGTACGTTTCTTATTGACAATAAATCTGCTTACGTTTTATTTGATTCGGGTGCGGATAGAAGCTATATGAGTAGAGATTTTTGTGCTAAATTAAGTTGTCCATTGACGCCTTTGGATAGTAAATTTTTACTCGAATTAGCAAATGGTAAATTAATTTCAGCAGATAATATATGTCGGAATCGAGAAATTAAACTGGTTAGCGAAACATTTAAGATTGATTTGATACCAGTAGAGTTAGGGAGTTTTGATGTGATAATCGGTATGGACTGGTTGAAAGAAGTGAAAGCGGAGATCGTTTGTTACAAAAATGCAATTCGCATTATACGAGAAAAAGGAAAACCCTTAATGGTGTACGGAGAAAAGGGCAACACGAAGCTACATCTTATTAGTAATTTGAAGGCACAAAAACTAATAAGAAAAGGTTGCTATGCTGTTCTAGCACACGTCGAGAAAGTACAAACTGAAGAAAAGAGCATCAATGATGTTCCCATTGCAAAAGAATTTCCCGATGTATTTCCGAAAGAATTACCGGGATTACCCCCACATCGATCCGTTGAATTTCAAATAGATCTTGTACCAGGAGCTGCACCAATAGCTCGTGCTCCTTACAGACTCGCACCCAGCGAGATGAAAGAACTGCAAAGCCAATTACAAGAACTTTTAGAGCGTGGTTTCATTCGACCAAGCACATCACCGTGGGGAGCTCCTGTTTTGTTTGTCAAGAAGAAAGATGGTACATTCAGGTTGTGTATCGACTACCGAGATTTGAACAAACTTACCATCAAGAACCGCTACCCACTACCGAGAATCGACGACTTATTTGATCAACTACAAGGCTCGTCTGTTTATTCAAAGATTGACTTACGTTCCGGGTATCATCAAATGCGGGTGAAAGAAGATGATATTCCAAAGACTGCTTTCAGAACACGTTACGGTCATTACGAGTTTATGGTCATGCCGTTTGGTTTAACTAATGCACCAGCTGTGTTCATGGACCTTATGAACCGAGTGTGTGGACCATACCTTGACAAGTTTGTCATTGTTTTCATTGATGACATACTTATTTACTCAAAGAATGACCAAGAACACGGTGAACATTTGAGAAAGGTGTTAGAAGTATTGAGGAAGGAAGAATTGTACGCTAAGTTTTCAAAGTGTGCATTTTGGTTGGAAGAAGTTCAATTCCTCGGTCACATAGTGAACAAAGAAGGTATTAAGGTGGATCCGGCAAGGATAGAAACTGTTGAAAAGTGGGAAACCCCGAAAACTCCGAAACACATACGCCAGTTTTTAGGACTAGCTGGTTACTACAGAAGGTTCATCCAAGACTTTTCCAGAATAGCAAAACCCTTGACTGCATTAACGCATAAAGGGAAGAAATTTGAATGGAATGATGAACAAGAGAAAGCGTTTCAGTTATTGAAGAAAAAGCTAACTACGGCACCTATATTGTCATTGCCTGAAGGGAATGATGATTTTGTGATTTATTGTGACGCATCAAAGCAAGGTCTCGGTTGTGTATTAATGCAACGAACGAAGGTGATTGCTTATGCGTCTAGACAATTGAAGATTCACGAACAAAATTATACGACGCATGATTTGGAATTAGGCGCGGTTGTTTTTGCATTAAAGACTTGGAGGCACTACTTATATGGGGTCAAAAGTATTATATATACCGACCACAAAAGTCTTCAACACATATTTAATCAGAAACAACTGAATATGAGGCAGCGTAGGTGGATTGAATTATTGAATGATTACGATTTTGAGATTCGTTACCACCCGGGGAAGGCAAATGTGGTAGCCGATGCCTTGAGCAGGAAGGATAGAGAACCCATTCGAGTAAAATCTATGAATATAATGATTCATAATAACATTACTACTCAAATAAAGGAGGCGCAACAAGGAGTTTTAAAAGAGGGAAATTTAAAGGATGAAATACCCAAAGGATCGGAGAAGCATCTTAATATTCGGGAAGACGGAACCCGGTATAGGGCTGAAAGGATTTGGGTACCAAAATTTGGAGATATGAGAGAAATGGTACTTAGAGAAGCTCATAAAACCAGATACTCAATACATCCTGGAACGGGGAAGATGTACAAGGATCTCAAGAAACATTTTTGGTGGCCGGGTATGAAAGCCGATGTTGCTAAATACGTAGGAGAATGTTTGACGTGTTCTAAGGTTAAAGCTGAGCATCAGAAACCATCAGGTCTACTTCAACAACCCGAAATCCCGGAATGGAAATGGGAAAACATTACCATGGATTTCATCACTAAATTGCCAAGGACTGCAAGTGGTTTTGATACTATTTGGGTAATAGTTGATCGTCTCACCAAATCAGCACACTTCCTACCAATAAGAGAAGATGACAAGATGGAGAAGTTAGCACGACTGTATTTGAAGGAAGTCGTCTCCAGACATGGAATACCAATCTCTATTATCTCTGATAGGGATGGCAGATTTATTTCAAGATTCTGGCAGACATTACAGCAAGCATTAGGAACTCGTCTAGACATGAGTACTGCCTATCATCCACAAACTGATGGGCAGAGCGAAAGGACGATACAAACGCTTGAAGACATGCTACGAGCATGTGTTATTGATTTCGGAAACAGTTGGGATCGACATCTACCGTTAGCAGAATTTTCCTACAACAACAGCTACCATTCAAGCATTGAGATGGCGCCGTTTGAAGCACTTTATGGTAGAAAGTGCAGGTCTCCGATTTGTTGGAGTGAAGTGGGGGATAGACAGATTACGGGTCCGGAGATTATACAAGAAACTACCGAGAAGATCATCCAAATTCAACAACGGTTGAAAACCGCCCAAAGTCGACAAAAGAGCTACGCTGACATTAAAAGAAAAGATATAGAATTTGAAATTGGAGAGATGGTCATGCTTAAAGTTGCACCTTGGAAAGGCGTTGTTCGATTTGGTAAACGAGGGAAATTAAATCCAAGGTATATTGGACCATTCAAGATTATTGATCGTGTCGGACCAGTAGCTTACCGACTTGAGTTACCTCAACAACTCGCGGCTATACATAACACTTTCCACGTCTCGAATTTGAAGAAATGTTTTGCTAAAGAAGATCTCACTATTCCGTTAGATGAAATCCAAATCAACGAAAAACTCCAATTCATCGAAGAACCCGTCGAAATAATGGATCGTGAGGTTAAAAGACTTAAGCAAAACAAGATACCAATTGTTAAGGTTCGATGGAATGCTCGTAGAGGACCCGAGTTCACCTGGGAGCGTGAAGATCAGATGAAGAAGAAATACCCGCATCTATTTCCAGAAGATTCGTCAACACCTTCAACAGCTTAAAATTTCGGGACGAAATTTATTTAACGGGTAGGTACTGTAGTGACCCGAACTTTTCCATGTTTATATATATTAATTGAGATTGATGTTTACATGATTAAATGTTTCCAACATGTTAAGCAATCAAACTTGTTAAGACTTGATTAATTGAAATATGTTTCATATAGACAATTGACCACCCAAGTTGACCGGCGATTCACGAACGTTAAAACTTGTAAAAACGACTTGACGATATATATATGGATATACATATGGTTAACATGAGATTATGATAAGTAAGTATCTCCATAAGTATAATAACAATGAGTTATATACATATAAACAAGACTACTAACTTAAGGATTTCGAAACGAGACATATATGTAACGATTATCGTTGTAACGACATTTAAATGTATATATATCATATTAAGATATATTAAAATATCATAATATCATGATAATATGATAATTTAACATCTCATTAGATATAATAAACAATGGGTTAACAACATTAATTGAGATCGTTAACTTAAAGGTTTCAAAACAACACTTACATGTAACGACTAACGATGACTTAACGACTCCGTTAAAATGTATATACATGTAGTGTATTTAGATGTATTAAAATACTTTTGGAAGACTTCAAGACATATATCAAAACACTCATACTTAACGAAAATGGTTACAGTTACTTTCCCATTCTTTTCTTTCATCAAGAATTCTAGTCGTATTCTTACCCGTATTATACACAGCTTCAAAACGTACTTACTATGGGTATATACCAATAGGAACTAGCATGGGATTCCACTCTTGATTATGTCATGTATGACTAATCAATTTTAACTTCTACCATGAGCTAGTCAACTAACTAGAACTCCTTTTAACCCCACTCACCACTCACCAATTAACACTCATCATTCACTCCATTTCACTTCCAAATCTCTTTCTAATTCTCTCTCAACACACCCACACTATTATGAACGTATTTTTCCAGTAGTTAATCATCATCTTCATCAAAAATCACTTCAAGAATCAAGCTATAATCATCATAGGAAGAACACTTCAAGAATACTTCAAAAATCCCTTCAAGTTTACTAATTTACTTCCAAGCTTTCTAATCCATTCCAAGTAATCATCTAAGATCAAGAAACCTTTGTTATATACAGTAGGTTATCTTTCTTATTCAAGGTAATATTCATATTCAAACTTTGATTCAATTTCTATAACTATAACAATCTTATTTCAAGTGATGATCTTACTTGAACTTGTTTTCGTGTCATGATTTTGCTTCAAGAACTTTGAGCCATCCAAGGATCCATTGAAGCTAGATCCATTTTTCTCTTTTCCAGTAGGTTCATCCAAGGAACTTAAGGTAGTAATGATGTTCATAACATCATTCGATTCATACATATAAAGCTATCTTATTCGAAGGTTTAAACTTGTAATCACTAGAACATAGTTTAGTTAATTCTAAACTTGTTCGCAAACAAAAGTTAATCCTTCTAACTTGACTTTTAAAATCAACTAAACACATGTTCTATATCTATATGATATGCTAACTTAATGATTTAAAACCTGGAAACACGAAAAACACCGTAAAACCGGATTTACGCCGTCGTAGTAACACCGCGGGCTGTTTTGGGTTAGTTAATTAAAAACTATGATAAACTTTGATTTAAAAGTTGTTATTCTGAGAAAATGATTTTTATTATGAACATGAAACTATATCCAAAAATTATGGTTAAACTCAAAGTGGAAGTATGTTTTCTAAAATGGTCATCTAGACGTCGTTCTTTCGACTGAAATGACTACCTTTACAAAAACGACTTGTAACTTATTTTTCCGACTAGAAACCTATACTTTTTTGTTTAGATTCATAAAATAGAGTTCAATATGAAACCATAGCAATTTGATTCACTCAAAACGGATTTAAAATGAAGAAGTTATGGGTAAAACAAGATTGGATAATTTTTCTCATTTTAGCTACGTGAAAATTGGTAACAAATCTATTCCAACCATAACTTAATCAACTTGTATTATATATTATGTAATCTTGAGATACCATAGACACGTATACAATGTTTCGACCTATCATGTCGACACATCTATATATATTTCGGAACAACCATAGACACTCTATATGTGAATGTTGGAGTTAGCTATACAGAGTTGAGGTTGATTCCAAAATATATATAGTTTGAGTTGTGATCAATACTGAGATACGTATACACTGGGTCGTGGATTGATTCAAGATAATATTTATCGATTTATTTCTGTACATCTAACTGTGGACAACTAGTTGTAGGTTACTAACGAGGACAGCTGACTTAATAAACTTAAAACATCAAAATATATTAAAAGTGTTGTAAATATATTTTGAACATACTTTGATATATATGTATATATTGTTATAGGTTCGTGAATCAACCAGTGGCCAAGTCTTACTTCCCGACGAAGTAAAAATCTGTGAAAGTGAGTTATAGTCCCACTTTTAAAATCTAATATTTTGGGATGAGAATACATGCAGGTTTTATAAATGATTTACAAAATAGACACAAGTACGTGAAACTACATTCTATGGTTGAATTATCGAAATCGAATATGCCCCTTTTTATTAAGTCTGGTAATCTAAGAATTAGGGAACAGACACCCTAATTGACGCGAATCCTAAAGATAGATCTATTGGGCCTAACAAACCCCATCCAAAGTACCGGATGCTTTAGTACTTCGAAATTTATATCATATCCGAAGGGTGTCCCGGAATGATGGGGATATTCTTATATATGCATCTTGTTATTGTCGGTTACCAGGTGTTCACCATATGAATGATTTTTATCTCTATGTATGGGATGTGTATTGAAATATGAAATCTTGTGGTCTATTGTTACGATTTGATATATATAGGTTAAACCTATAACTCACCAACATTTTTGTTGATGTTTTAAGCATGTTTATTCTCAGGTGATTATTAAGAGCTTCCGCTGTCGCATACTTAAATAAGGACAAGATTTGGAGTCCATGCTTGTATGATATTGTGTAAAAACTGCATTCAAGAAACTTATTTTGTTGTAACATATTTGTATTGTAAACCATTATGTAATGGTCGTGTGTAAACAGGATATTTTAGATTATCATTATTTGATAGTCTACGTAAAGCTTTTTAAACCTTTATTGATGAAATAAAGGTTATGGTTTGTTTTAAAAATGAATGCAGTCTTTGAAAAACGTCTCATATAGAGGTCAAAACCTCGCAACGAAATCAATTAATATGGAACGTTTTTAATCAATAAGAACGGGACATTTCAATCCGCCCCAATGCAATACAAATCCGGGTCATCCCAAAAATAATACCTAAGGTCATTGAAAAATTTCTTCTTTTGTTGATATGAAAGACCTTTTCGTAAAACATTTGAAGCTAAGTAGTTTGCAAAATCGCAAACCATGGGATCTCATCTACTAACTCAATTCTCATCAAGTGTTCATCCGGGAAAGTATCCCGAATTTTGGACTCATCTAAGGGTTGCGACCTGGGATTGTCTAACCTAGACAAATGATCGGCCACCACATTCTCAGCCCCCTTCTTATCTTTGATTTCTATGTCAAACTCTTGCAAGAGAAGAACCCACCTAATCAACCTATGTTTTGAATCTTGTTTTTGAAAGAGGTATCGTAACGCAGAATGGTCTGTGTATACGACTGTTTTTGAAAGCACAAGGTAAGAACGAAATTTGTCAAAAGCAAACACTACCGCGAGAAGTTCTTTCTCGGTAGTAGTATAGTTTAATTGTGCTCTGGTCAACGTCTTATTAGCATAATAAATCGGTTGAAAATGTTGGTCAACTCTTTGACCAAGGACCGCCCCGAGCGCATAATCGCTCGCGTCACACATCAATTCAAAATCTTTATCCCAATCGGGAGAGATTAGAATTGGAGGGTTAATGAGCTTTCCCTTAAGCAAGTTAAAAGCCTCGATACAAGCATCGTCAAACAAGAAAGGTTGGTCCTTTTCTAGAAATTTGGTCATGGGTCGAGCGATTTTAGAAAAATCCTTTATAAATCGGCGGTAAAATCCCGCGTGTCCAAGAAAACTTCGGATTGCCTTGACATTCGAGGGTATGGGTAAGTCTTTTATGGCGGTAACCTTGGCTTTATCGACCTCGATTCCCGCTTTAGAAATTTTATGTCCCAAAACCACCCCTTCATTTACCATGAAATGGCATTTTTCCCAATTAAGCACTAAATTAGCCTTCTCACATCGTGTCAACATTTTATCAAGGTTGTGGAGGCAATGGTCGAAAGAGTCTCCAAAAACCGAGAAGTCATCCATGAAAACCTCCATGGAGTCCTCAATCATATCCAAGAAAATCGCTATCATACACCTTTGGAATGTTCCCGGGGCGTTACATAACCCGAAGGGCATTCGGCGATATGCAAAAGTACCATATGGGCAAGGTCATTTTTTCTTGGTCCATGGGGTCAATGGGGATTTGGAAGTACCCCGAAAACCCATCGAGAAAACAATAGAATTCCTTCCCGCTTAAACGCTCTATCATCTGATCGATGTACGGGAGCGGGAAATGATCCTTCCTCGTGACGTCGTTCAAACGCCTATTGTAAAAACCCTGGATTTTCCAACATTAATTATTAATAATTATTATTATTAATACTTGTGATTAAATGAATGTACGTTATTACATTTACATGTTGCCATGATTGCCCGTACTTGACTTTAATTGCCCGAAACTTCTTTGTGACACACGAAACTTTCACGAATAATATTTTTAGAATATTATTTACATTCGTGATTGATTTTATTAATCATTTTAATTAACTATGGTTATTAGTTAATTACTTGGGCTTTAATTGGATTAACTTGTTAAATACTTGAACTTGGGCCTTGTTAAGGTTATGAACTCATGATATTGGGCTTATAAGCCCACCCTACATTTTAAATGGACTAACTAGCCCACTCTTCCATGTAAGTATCACTTTTATATGGAACTAGTTAGTTAACTTTGTTGAGAATCTAGTTACTGCCATAATCCCCATGAAAACACCTCATTTATCCACCTTTTAAGGCTTTACCATGCAAGACCTCATGGACATCTCCCTCCCCCCTTTGTGTTGAGTAAAACCGACGGCCAAGGAGGCCTTTAGGGGAGTTGTTTCATTTTTTTTACTACTTCACTCACTTATACTCTTTCACTAGTTTTCATTTCTCACACACACACAAAATACTTGCAACATTTCTCTCATTTCTCTCTCAAGTCTTGTAAGTAATATGAGCAAACTTCTTCTCTTTTTCTCTTGTCTAAACCGTGACCAAACACCCCTTTAATCATCATCATCTTTGTTCTTTGATGTTGTATAATTACTTGATACTTGTTGTTGTTGTTGTTATTACTTAGTTACATGAACTTTGTTGTTGTAATTACTTACTAGTCATTATGAATCAAACTCTTTAGTTTGTTCATCATTTATCTTGTATTTACAAGAACAAACAAGAACATAAGCTTTCTAGTTATGTTCTACACTTGTTGTTTTAAAAAGATTTAAGTTCATGTGTTGTGAAAGCATACTTGTAATTCATGTTAGTAAACTTTAAAGTTTACTTTCTTAAAGATCAAACTTTGGTTTGAATCTTTAAAGTATGAACAACCCATGAACTAGTTACATGTTTACTTAGTTTATTTCTTCATATTATGCACTTTAATTTCATATTTGTTGGTTGTTATTGGTCAAGTGTTACTAGTTAACTTTGATCTCATTAATCTTGAACTAAAAGTTAACTTTCAAAGTTCAAGAACACATAAGTAAGCTTTCTTTAACTATAACTTTGTACACTTGTGTTAGATTTAACTTAATAAATTTAGATCTAGACTTTTGGATCTTGAATCTTCAAGATATAACTAAGAACTATGTTCTACATCTTAAGATCTTGATTAGTTAGTTTACTTTCAAGTTTGTAACTTATTATTAGTTTTAAAGTTCATGTATGTGTTAAATCTAAGACTTTGATGTAACCTTGGTTCATCAAAACACTTGCAACACTTAAGTGAGTTGTGCTTCATGTCTTAGACTTACACTTGGGTTATGATGGTCAAACCTTGGTGAAAATGATGCAAACACATCAACGAGTTGTACACTTGAAGCTATATGCATCAAGGATGAGAACCATGATAAGCATCGAGCAACAAGAACCACCGGAACCTACTGACCCTACTGTTTTACTGTTTCTGTGTCTGACCCGTATGACCTGGGCTACTGTAATTATGATTTTCAGATAGCTCTGTTCGAGTAGATAACTTTTCATATAGGACTCGTCTTAATCCGAGTTACGGTTTAGGATTTATGGCCCCCCGATCGTCCCTATGTCCTTTTAACGTTGTGCTGAAAATTCTGACCTACTCGCACTTAGACCGTCGCCACGGTCAAACGAAGACGAGTTTGCTTCTGGAATTTTTACCACAATTAAAGGACTCATATATGGAGCCATGGCCACTGGTCTCTTCTTATTTCAGTAGGTATTGAGACCGAGGTGACTGACCGAACTCAGCCTTTGTTTTAAACTCTTTTCATGAACGAAACTTACTTTACACCTTTTGTTTGATGATGAATGATGATGACCCTTAAGACCTTATTTACATACTTTTAAACCTTTTGGGATGAATTACTGACTTAGTACTATTTGACTTAGGTTGAGTGAAATGTCCCGTTTGTAGTGACCCGAACTTTTCCATGTTTATATATATATTAAATGAAATTGTTATTTACATGATTAAGTGTTTCCAACATGTTAAGCAATCAAACTTGTTAAGACTTGATTAATTGAAATAGGTTTCATATAGACAATTGACCACCCAAGTTGACCGGTGATTCACGAACGTTAAAAATTGTAAAAACTATACGATGACATATATATGGTTATATATATAGTTAACATGATTTTATTATAAGTATGTATCTCATTAGGTATTTTAACAATGAGTTATATACATAAAAATGAGACTATTAATTTAAGAAACTCGAAAACGATATATATAACGATTATCGTTATAACAACGTCTTACTAGGTACATATGAATCATATTAAGATATTGATACACTTGGTTAATTATTTTAAATGATAAGTAAATATATTATTAAGTGTATTAACAATGAAATACATATGTAAAAATAAGACTACTAACTTAACGATTTCGAAACGAGACATATATGTAACGATTATCGTTGTAACGACATTTAACTGTATATATATCATACTAAGATATATTATATATAATAATATCATGATAATATAACAATTTAACATCTCATTTGTTATAATAAACAACGGGTTAACAACATTCAACAAGATCGTTAACCTAAAGGTTTCAAAACAACATTTACATGTAACGACTAACGATGACTTAACGACTCAGTTAAAATGTATATACATGTAGTGTTTTAATATGTATTCATACACTTTTGAAAGACTTCAAGACACTTATCAAAATACTTCTACTTAACAAAAATGCTTACAATTACATCCTCGTTCAGTTTCATCAACAATTCTACTCGTATGCACCCGTATTCGTACTTGTACAATACACAGCTTTTAGATGTATGTACTATTGGTATATATACTCCAATGATCAGCTCTTAGCAGCCCATGTGAGTCACCTAACACATGTGGGAACCATCATTTGGTAACTAGCATGAAATATCTCATAAAATTACAAAAATATGAGTAATCATTCATGACTTATTTACATGAAAACAAAATTACATATCCTTTATATCTAATCCATACACCAACGACCAAAAATACCTACAAACACTTTCATTCTTCAATTTTCTTCATCTAATTGATCTCTCTCAAGTTCTATCTTCAAGTTCTAAGTGTTCTTCATAAATTCCAAAAGTTCTAGTTTCATAAAATCAAGAATACTTCCTAGATTGCAAGTTTACTTCCAAGTTTTCTAAATCCATTCCAAGTAATCATCCAAGATCAAGAAACCTTTGTTACTTACAGTAGGTTATCTTTCTAATACAAGGTAATAATCATATTCAAACTTTAATTCAATTTCTATAACTATAACAATCTTATTTCGAGTGGAAATCTTACTTGAAATTGTTTTCGTGTCATGATTCTGCTTCAAGAACTTTCAAGCCATCCAAGGATCCTTTGAAGCTAAATCTATTTTTCTCATTTACAGTAGGTTTATCCAAGGAACTTGAGGTAGTAATGATGTTCATAACATCATTCGATTCATACATATAAAGCTATCTTATTCGAAGGTTTAAACTTGTAATCACTAGAACATAGTTTAGTTAATTCTAAACTTGTTCGCAAATAAAAGTTAATCCTTCTAACTTGACTTTTTAAATCAACTAAACACATGTTCTATATCTATATGATATGCTAACTTAATTATTTAAAACCTGGAAACACGAAAAACACCGTAAAACCGGATTTACGCCGTCGTAGTAACACCGCGGGCTGTTTTGGGTTAGTTAATTAAAAACTATGATAAAATTTGATTTAAAAGTTGTTATTCTGGGAAAATGATTTTTATTATGAACATGAAACTATATCCAAAAATTATGGTTAAACTCAAAGTGGAAGTATGTTTTCTAAAATGGTCATCTAGACGTTGTTCTTTCGACTGAAATGACTACCTTTACAAAAACGACTTATAACTTATTTTTCTTACTATAAACCTATACTTTTTATGTTTAGATTCATAAAATATAGTTCAATATGAAACCATAGCAATTTGATTCACTCAAAACGGATTTAAAATGAAGAAGTTATGGGTAAAACAAGATTGGATAATTTTTCTCATTTTAGCTACGTGAAAATTGGTAACAAATCTATTCCAACCATAACTTAATCAATTTGTATTGTATATTATGTAATCTTGAGATACCATAGACACGTATACAATGTTTCGACCTATCATGTCGACACATCTATATATATTTCGGAACAACCATAGACACTCTATATGTGAATGTTGGAGTTAGCTATACAGGATTGAGGTTGATTCCAAAATATATATAGTTTGAGTTGTGATCAATACTGAGATACGTATACACTGGGTCGTGGATTGATTCAAGATAATATTTATCGATTTATTTCTGTACATCTAACTGTGGACAACTAGTTGTAGGTTACTAACGAGGACAGCTGACTTAATAAACTTAAAACATCAAAATATATTATGTCATAACCCGTCCTTAACCGTAAGAACGTGTTAGATAACGTATGATTTCATTGCGAGGTATTGACCTCTATATGCGACATTTTTAAAAGAAAAACTGCATATATTATACATTACAAACCATGATTCTTATTTTTGATACAAGCTTTGGAAGAAATAAAGATGATTATCGTTTAGCGATAATCTTCGACTTACAAACTTTACAAATGATGATAACAACACGATTTCTAGCATATTTTACAACACAAGTTCTTGGATATGCAGTCTTATTTTTGACACAAATATGCGTACGCAAGATCCTGCTCAAATTCAACATAATGCAGCGGAAACTTCTAATTATCACCTGAGAATAAACATGTTTAAAACGTCAACATAAAGTTGGTGAGATATAGGTTTAGTGCCGGCAGCAATATATATATAGACCACAAGATTTCATATATAAACAGTTTAATAAAAATATTCTAAGTGGTTGAGCACTTGGTAACCATACTTAACATTTAATCACGTCGCATATTCCCTTTATTATGAAATCTTACTACACCGTACCAAGTGTAGTCACGAAACGAAGTACTGTGCAACCGTTGAATACTGGTCGTCCAGTCCGGTTGGGGTTGTCAGGCCCGATAGATCTATCAACAGGATTCGCGTTTACAATACCGCTGTAAATATTAGTTACCAAGCTACAGGGAAGTATGCCAGTGGTACAACTCAACGTAGAATATATTTTTCAGTTACTTGTGTCCATAACGTAAAACATAAAATACATGTATTCTCATCCCGAAATAGTTAGAGTTTAAAAGTGGGACTATATACTCACTTTCGTCTTGAAGATATGTAATTTCGACTTGGTCTCCGATTGATATCACGAACCTATCCATATATAGTTTATTTCTATTTTAAACAATCGTCACATATATATACTTTTTATACTTTTAATAGTTTTAATAATTTCTTAGTCCGTAGTTAGCAGTCCGATGTTAGTAATTCAATTTTAATGGTTCATTTTTTTTAGGTGTTTAATAAACCCCCAATGAAATAAATAAAAACCCCCATCGTATATGTATTGGTCGAGATTAATCTTGACCCATGGTACCGGTGTTGTCAAATGACGTGTTGCGTACATAAAGTACCGGTGTTGTCAAATGACGTGTTGCGTACAATCATGGGATCTTATGATTAATCTTCTCGTATTGTTTACGGGTGATCCTGAACCATATAAAATTAAATTATGAGTACATATATATAAAATATCATGTTATTTTAAAAAGATATGATTTATTTAATTTTCTCCAATTATTTTCGTAGCCAAACTAGTCTTAGATATCCGATCTCGTTTTGGTCATAGTTTCTTCGTTACAACTCCGTTTTCGTTGATTCAACTTGCCACTTCCTTGGATCGAGTCCCTCTTTAAGACTATGAACTGTAAATACCTTAGTTTGTATTCGAAATCACAGGTCATAGGTCAAACTTTAGTGAAACTTATGAAGTTAATCATTTTCCATCATGTAAACAACCTTAAATGATTATTTTTCTAAAAATACTTATACTTTGAGTTAAATCATGAAATTTTTATGTGTTATCATATTCATAGTAAAAATCATTTTTCCAGAAAATAAACCTCCAATTCAAAGTTTAAGATGGTTTTTAATTATCCAACCCAAAACAGCCCCCGGTTGCACTCCGACGTCGTAAAAACAGTTTTTAAGGTGTTCTTTGAAAAACCATGTTATACCTTGTTAAATTAGCATATATTTAAGTTATATTACAGGTCTTGAAGTATTTTAAAAGTTAAGTTAGAAGGATCTATTTAGTTTGCAAACAAGTTTGAAAACATTCAAACTATGTTCTTGTTGTTAAAATTGTATACCACAAAATATGATAGCTATATATATATGAATCGAATAAGGTTATGAACATAGATACTACCTCAAGTTCCTTGGACAAGGTTTCTGTAAAAGAGGAGTAAGAACCTAGAACCAAAAGGGTGATGGAATTGGATGAAAGATTGGAAGTAAGTTTGTGTTCTTGGAAGGATTTCTTGAAGTGTTTTTGTAAGGTTTTCTTATGAGATTTAAGTGTTGTTTTTGAAGCTAAATGATGGAGAAAATGCTTGGAGATGATCAAGTATGATGTTAAGAGTATTTTGAGAGAGAAATGGAAGTGTAAGTATGAGAAAATGGGGTGAAGAAATGGTGTGCATGCATAAAAACGTTTTTAGGTTATAAAGGAAAAAAAAAATACCTAACTTTGTTTTCTTGCTAAATAATTCATGCTACTTGACAAATGGTTGGTTCCACATGTTTCTTAATCATTTAAGGCTGCTAAGGAGCAGATTTTTATTGGTATATACCAATAGTAAATACATCTAGAAGCTGCGTATGATACGAGTACATATACTCTAGATATACGTATAGAAATTTTGTGAAAAATGGAATGAGGATTCAAATATAGCTATCTTTTGTGAATACACTTATATGGTTTTATGTATTTAAGTTCTTAAAAGTGATTAAATTCATTACTTATACGATATATGTATAAACATTATAGGTCATAAGTATTTAAGTCAAATAACGTTGCGTATGGTTATCGTTTTGAAAACTTAAGTTAGTAGTTTCAAAATATACATATAACTTATTGTTATTAATACAAAATGAGATATTAAAACATTCTTAGATCATGTTAAATATGTATATATACATATATATACACAAACGTATAATTATCATATGTTATATAGTTCGTGATATCATCGGTCAAACTAGACGGTCAAACGTTGTGTAAAACTCTTTTCAAAAACATAAATCTCAACAATTTGGATTGCTTATCATGTTGGTAAGGTTTAATTTATGTAAATATTAATCTTACAAGTATAGAATGATCGAAAAAGTGCGGGTCATTACAGTACCTACCCGTTAAATAAATTTCGTCCCGAAATTTTAAAATTGTACCTATTTTGCGTCATCGGGAAACAAGTGTGGATACTTTTGTTTCATTTGATCCTCTCGTTCCCAAGTAAACTCGGGACCCCTTCGAGCATTCCAACGAACCTTAACGATCGGTATGTTGCTCTGCTTGAGCCGTTTAACTTCACGATCCATGATTTCGATTGGTTCTTCGATGAATTGTAGTTTCTCGTCGACATGGATTTCTTCAAGAGGAATGGTGAGGTCTTCCTTTGCAAGACACTTCTTAAGGTTTGAGACGTGAAAGGTATTATGTACTCCGGCGAGTTGTTGCGGTAACTCGAGTCGATAAGCTACCGGTCCAATGCGTTCGATGATCTTGAATGGGCCTACATACCTTGGGTTTAGTTTACCCCTTTTTCCAAAACGTATTACACCTTTCCAAGGTGACACCTTTAACATAACCATGTCACCGATCTGAAACTCTAATGGTTTCCTTCGAACATCGGCGTAGCTCTTTTGGCGACTACGGGCTGTTTTCAATCTCTCCTTGATTTGTACTATCTTCTCAATCGTTTCGTGTATGATCTCGGGACCAGTTAATTGTCGATCTCCTACTTCATTCCAACAAATAGGAGATCTACACTTCCTTCCGTACAATGCTTCGAATGGCGCAGCTTTAATGCTCGCATGATAACTATTATTATACGAGAATTCTGCTAATGGTAGATATTTATCCCATCCGTTTCCAAAATCGATCACACATGCCCTGAGCATGTCTTCAAGAGTCTGAATCGTTCTTTCACTCTGCCCGTCGGTTTGCGGATGATACGCGGTACTCATATCCAAACGAGTTCCTAGGGCCTCCTGTAGTGATTGCCAGAACTTTGATGTAAATCTACTATCACGATCGGATATAATGGAAATAGGTATTCCATGCCTTGAAACAACTTCCTTTATATACAATCGTAATAGTTTCTCCATTCTATCCGTTTCCTTTATAGGCAAGAAGTGTGCAGACTTGGTGAGACGATCAACAATCACCCAAATGGTGTCGTATCCCCAGGCAGTCTTTGGTAACTTCGTGATGAAATCCATGGTAATACCATCCCATTTCCATTCTGGGATTTCTGGTTGTTGAAGTAACCCTGATGGCTTCTGGTGTTCAGCTTTGACTTTGGAACAAGTTAAACATTCCCCAACATATGTTGCAACGTCTGTCTTTAAATTAGGCCACCAATAATGTGTCTTAAGATCTTGGTACATCTTTCCAACTCCAGGATGTATCGAGTATCTTGTCTTATGTGCCTCATTTAATATCAACTTCCTTAATCCACCCAACTTCGGTACCCAAATACGATTTGCAAAATATCGAATTCCATCTTCCCGCATAACGAGTTGCTTCTCATACTTCTTCATTATTTCATTTCCTATATTTTCTTTAGTAAGTGCTTCTCGTTGAACTTCTTTGATTTGTGAGTTGAGATTCATGCGAATTTTTATGTTCATCGCTCGTACTCGAATTGGTTCTCGTTCCTTTCTGCTTAAAGCATCGGCCACCACGTTCGCCTTCCCGGGATGATAACGAATTTCACAATCATAGTCGTTTATTAACTCGACCCACCTACGTTGTCTCATGTTCAGCTGTTTCTGATCAAAAATATGTTGAAGGCTTTTATGATCAGTAAACACAGTGCATTTAACCCCATACAAGTAGTGTCTCCATATCTTTAATGCAAACACGACTGCTCCCAGTTCTAGATCATGCGTCGTATAATTCCGCTCGTGAATCTTCAATTGTCGGGATGCGTATGCAATAACTTTCTTTCGTTGCATAAGAACGCAACCAAAACCTTGTCGCGAAGCGTCACAATATATTTCAAAATCATCGTTCCCTTCTGGTAACGATAAAATAGGCGCCGTAGTTAACTTCTTCTTTAGTAATTGAAATGCACTCTCCTGCTCAGAAGTCCATTCATATTTCTTCCCTTTTTGCGTTAACGCTGTCAACGGCTTAGCTATTCGGGAAAAATCTTGAATAAACCTTCTATAATAACCGGCTAAACCCAAAAATTGACGTATCTGCATTGGTGTCTTAGGAGTCTCCCATTTTTCAATGGCTTCAATTTTTGCTGGATCAACCTGAATTCCTTTGCTACTAACAACGTGGCCAAGAAATTGCACTTCTTTCAACCAGAAAGCACATTTAGAAAATTTAGCATATAGCTGTTCTTTTCTCAACAACTCTAATATCAACCTTAAATGCTGCTCATGCTCTTGCTCACTCTTGGAATAGATAAGAATATCATCAATGAAAACGATAACAAACTTATCTAAATATGGACTACAAACTCGATTCATGAGGTCCATGAATACAGCTGGCGCATTTGTCAACCCAAACGGCATGACCAAAAATTCGTAATGACCATAACGTGTCCGAAAAGCAGTTTTCGGAATGTCCTCTTCTTTGACACGTAATTGATGATAGCCCGACCTTAAGTCAATTTTTGAGTACACACATGATCCTTGGAGTTGATCAAATAAGTCGTCAATTCTCGGTAGTGGATACCGATTCTTGATAGTTAACTTATTTAATTCACGATAATCTATACACATCCTAAAAGATCCATCTTTCTTTTTAACAAATAGAATCGGAGCTCCCCACGGTGAAGTACTTGGTCGTATGAATCCATGATCCAGTAATTCTTTTAACTGACTCTGAAGTTCTTTTAACTCGGACGGTGCAAGTCTATATGGAGCACGTGCCACTGGTGCAGCTCCTGGTACTAAATCTATTTGAAATTCTACAGATCTAAATGGAGGTAATCCCGGCAACTTTTCCGGAAAGACTTCAGGAAAATCTCTTGCCACCGGCACGTCATTGATGCCCTTCACTTTTTCCTTTGTTTCGACTTTATTAACATGTGCTAAGATAGCATAGAACCCTTTCTTCAAGCACTTTTGAGCTTTCAAATAACTAATGAGTTTTAGCTTTGAGTTACCCTTCTCTCCATAAATCATTACTGGCGTTTTATCCTTACGAGGAATGCGAATTGCCTTCTTGGCGCACACAACTTCAGCTCCTATTTTGGACATCCAGTCCATGCCGACTATTACATCAAAACTTCCTAATTCTACGGGTATCAAGTCAATTTTAAACGTTTCTCCGGCTAAATTTATTTTACAATCACGGCAAATTTTATCGGCTTTAATTAGTTTACCATTAGCTAACTCAATCATGTACTTAGCATCGAGAGGTAATGATGAACAATTCAATTTAGCGTGAAAGTCTCTACACACGTAACTTCTATCAGCACCAGTATCAAATATAATAGATGCGGATAAGTTATTAATGGTAAACGTACCCGTAACAAGCTCCGGGTCTTCACATGCCTCTTTAGCATTAATAACAAATGCTCTTCCACGTGCAGGTCCGATATTCTTCTCTGGATTCGGGCACTGGCTCTTATAGTGACCTTGTTTTCCACACCCAAAACAAGTAATGGTAGCCAAAGCAGTTCTATTTGCATTGGTGGCAGGAGTCTTGGTACCATTTGTATTTGTAACAAGAGCCCTACAATCTTCAGCAAGATGACCCTTTCGATTACATTTGTTGCATACCACATTACAGTAACCAGAGTGATGTTTGTGGCATCGGTTGCATAAAGGATTTTGTCCTTTATAACCAAAGCTTAAACCACTACCCGTACCTTGCGTGTTTTCTTGTTTCTTAAAAGATTGTTGTTGGTTACCTCGATCATAATTTCCATTCCACTTTCTTTTGTTACCTGATACCTTCACATCAGTATTGGATACTTTCTTATCCATGATGACCTGATCCATTAGCTCGTTTGCCATGGTTATAGCTTCATGAATTGTCTTAGGTTTCGATGCTGTAACATTTGCCTTGACCTTTTTGGGCAAACCATCTTTGTACATTTCAATCTTCCGTTCTTCGGTTGGAACCAATTCAGGACATAGCAAAACTAATTCCATGAATCGCTGATTGTAGTTGGTGATTTCAGTACCAATAACCTTCAGACTTCGTAACTCATCTTCCAACTTCCTAACCTCGTTCCTTGGACAATATTCGTTGATTAACATTGTTTTGAATTCTTCCCACGGAGTATCATAAGCTACATCTCCTCCTACAGCCTTCACATAATTTTTCCACCACGTGAGTGCACTATCTTGTAAAGTACACGATGCGTATTTGGTCATGTCCTTTTCAACACAACCACTGATTTTGAACACAGTTTCCATCTTTTCTATCCACCGGGTTAAACCGATCGGTCCTTCTGTTCCACTGAATGATGAGGGCTTGCAAGCTTGAAAAGTTTTGTAAGTGCACCCCACACGAGGATTTGGGTTAACTGCAGCACCTCTTGCAGCCTCGACCCATAACATTCTGTCGTTCACTCGCTGATTGATGAGTTCCTGGATTTCTTGTTCCGTCATTCGGTTCAATCGCGCCATATTCTTCTATAAGAATGAAAAGAAAATAATTATTCACATGGAATATTATAGATGTAGTGTATATTTACAGTACATTATAGCTTATTAATAATATGAACCAGGTATTATTATAAAAGCCTTTTCTTCTTATTAGCGTTTTATAATTATATCTAGGGTAGTACCTACCCGTTAATGTTCATACTTAATAGCTTAGTACAGAATCAATTACTACCATCTAAATAATACTTAACCATGGAAAATTATTGAATTTCACACTTCACTATTTTTACATATGCTTATCTTACATCGAACATTAAGCAAACCACACTGATAATATTATACAAAACATTATATGATCCCATGGTTTAATACGGCAGCGCATCGTTTGGTCTATTTTCTAGGACGTTTAGGTTCAGAGAATCGCTTAACGCTTATCCTGGCTGTCTGCCTATATTTTGGCTGTGGGACTGAGGAACTGGATGCCGGGATAGAATGAATAGGAATAGCGGGAATAGGGGTGGTAGTGTCTAGTGGAGTTGGTGCCACATCATCCTTATTAAACTCAGGATTTGAATTTTCTAATTCATTAGCCTTTCGTTTCTTTCCTAGTTCGAACTCTTCTTTTGTAATTTCCTGTATTTCTTCCTCGGGTTCACTTTCCTCCTCGGGTTCACTTTCCTCCTCGGGTTCACTTTCCTCCTCGGGTTCACTTTCTGGGTTCTCTATAGTCGGTTCATCCGGAATTTGTGAGTCTTCCCCAAAGATATTATTTTCGTCATCGGATAGGTTAATGACTGGAACACCATCTGAAGATTCTGGTTCGGAGTCGCTGAATGTGATAACAAGTTTTGAGCCCGACATCTATCACACAACAACTAACCCATTAGTACTACATAATATTTACATATAAATTTTAACCAACAATGATAAGCAATGGTTTTTAAATCAGACCCGGTCAAAGTCCAGACTTACTAATGTATCCTAACGACTTATCAGTTAGACACACTAATGCAAACCTGGTTCGCTAAGACCACCGCTCTGATACCACATGTCATAACCCGTCCTTAACCGTAAGAACGTGTTAGATAACGTATGATTTCATTGCGAGGTATTGACCTCTATATGCGACATTTTTAAAAGAAAAACTGCATATATTATACATTACAAACCATGATTCTTATTTTTGATACAAGCTTTGGAAGAAATAAAGATGATTATCGTTTAGCGATAATCTTCGACTTACAAACTTTACAAATGATGATAACAACACGATTTCTAGCATATTTTACAACACAAGTTCTTGGATATGCAGTCTTATTTTTGACACAAATATGCGTACGCAAGATCCTGCTCAAATTCAACATAATGCAGCGGAAACTTCTAATTATCACCTGAGAATAAACATGTTTAAAACGCCAACATAAAGTTGGTGAGATATAGGTTTAGTGCCGGCAGCAATATATATATAGACCACAAGATTTCATATATAAACAGTTTAATAAAAATATTCTAAGTGGTTGAGCACTTGGTAACCATACTTAACATTTAATCACGTCGCATATTCCCTTTATTATGAAATCTTACTACACCGTACCAAGTGTAGTCACGAAACGAAGTACTGTGCAACCGTTGAATACTGGTCGTCCAGTCCGGTTGGGGTTGTCAGGCCCGATAGATCTATCAACAGGATTCGCGTTTACAATACCGCTGTAAATATTAGTTACCAAGCTACAGGGAAGTATGCCAGTGGTACAACTCAACGTAGAATATATTTTTCAGTTACTTGTGTCCATAACGTAAAACATAAAATACATGTATTCTCATCCCGAAATAGTTAGAGTTTAAAAGTGGGACTATATACTCACTTTCGTCTTGAAGATATGTAATTTCGACTTGGTCTCCGATTGATATCACGAACCTATCCATATATAGTTTATTTCTATTTTAAACAATCGTCACATATATATACTTTTTATACTTTTAATAGTTTTAATAATTTCTTAGTCCGTAGTTAGCAGTCCGATGTTAGTAATTCAATTTTAATGGTTCATTTTTTTTAGGTGTTTAATAAACCCCCAATGAAATAAATAAAAACCCCCATCGTATATGTATTGGTCGAGATTAATCTTGACCCATGGTACCGGTGTTGTCAAATGACGTGTTGCGTACATAAAGTACCGGTGTTGTCAAATGACGTGTTGCGTACAATCATGGGATCTTATGATTAATCTTCTCGTATTGTTTACGGGTGATCCTGAACCATATAAAATTAAATTATGAGTACATATATATAAAATATCATGTTATTTTAAAAAGATATGATTTATTTAATTTTCTCCAATTATTTTCGTAGCCAAACTAGTCTTAGATATCCGATCTCGTTTTGGTCATAGTTTCTTCGTTACAACTCCGTTTTCGTTGATTCAACTTGCCACTTCCTTGGATCGAGTCCCTCTTTAAGACTATGAACTGTAAATACCTTAGTTTGTATTCGAAATCACAGGTCATAGGTCAAACTTTAGTGAAACTTATGAAGTTAATCATTTTCCATCATGTAAACAACCTTAAATGATTATTTTTCTAAAAATACTTATACTTTGAGTTAAATCATGAAATTTTTATGTGTTATCATATTCATAGTAAAAATCATTTTTACAGAAAATAAACCTCCAATTCAAAGTTTAAGATGGTTTTTAATTATCCAACCCAAAACAGCCCCCGGTTGCACTCCGACGTCGTAAAAACAGTTTTTAAGGTGTTATTTGAAAAACCATGTTATACCTTGTTAAATTAGCATATATTTAAGTTATATTACAGGTCTTGAAGTATTTTAAAAGTTAAGTTAGAAGGATCTATTTAGTTTGCAAACAAGTTTGAAAACATTCAAACTATGTTCTTGTTGTTAAAATTGTATACCACAAAATATGATAGCTATATATATATGAATCGAATAAGGTTATGAACATAGATACTACCTCAAGTTCCTTGGACAAGGTTTCTGTAAAAGAGGAGTAAGAACCTAGAACCAAAAGGGTGATGGAATTGGATGAAAGATTGGAAGTAAGTTTGTGTTCTTGGAAGGATTTCTTGAAGTGTTTTTGTAAGGTTTTCTTATGAGATTTAAGTGTTGTTTTTGAAGCTAAATGATGGAGAAAATGCTTGGAGATGATCAAGTATGATGTTAAGAGTATTTTGAGAGAGAAATGGAAGTGTAAGTATGAGAAAATGGGGTGAAGAAATGGTGTGCATGCATAAAAACGTTTTTAGGTTATAAAGGAAAAAAAAAATACCTAACTTTGTTTTCTTGCTAAATAATTCATGCTACTTGACAAATGGTTGGTTCCACATGTTTCTTAATCATTTAAGGCTGCTAAGGAGCAGATTTTTATTGGTATATACCAATAGTAAATACATCTAGAAGCTGCGTATGATACGAGTACATATACTCTAGATATACGTATAGAAATTTTGTGAAAAATGGAATGAGGATTCAAATATAGCTATCTTTTGTGAATACACTTATATGGTTTTATGTATTTAAGTTCTTAAAAGTGATTAAATTCATTACTTATATGATATATGTATAAACATTATAGGTCATAAGTATTTAAGTCAAATAACGTTGCGTATGGTTATCGTTTTGAAAACTTAAGTTAGTAGTTTCAAAATATACATATAACTTATTGTTATTAATACAAAATGAGATATTAAAACATTCTTAGATCATGTTAAATATGTATATATACATATATATACACAAACGTATAATTATCATATGTTATATAGTTCGTGATATCATCGGTCAAACTAGACGGTCAAACGTTGTGTAAAACTCTTTTCAAAAACATAAATCTCAACAATTTGGATTGCTTATCATGTTGGTAAGGTTTAATTTATGTAAATATTAATCTTACAAGTATAGAATGATCGAAAAAGTGCGGGTCATTACATATTAAAAGTGTTGTAAATATATTTTGAACATACTTTGATATATATGTATATATTGTTATAGGTTCGTGAATCAACCAGTGGCCAAGTCTTACTTCCCGACGAAGTAAAAAATCTGTGAAAGTGAGTTATAGTCCCACTTTTAAAATCTAATATTTTTGGGATGAGAATACATGCAGGTTTTATAAATGTTTTGCAAAATAGACACAAGTACGTGAAACTACATTCTATGGTTGAATTATCGAAATCGAATATGCCCCTTTTTATTAAGTATGGTAATCTAAGAATTAGGGAACAGACACCCTAATTGACGCGAATCCTAAAGATAGATCTATTGGGCCTAACAAACCCCATCCAAAGTACCGGATGCTTTAGTACTTCGAAATTTATATCATATCCGAAGGGTGTCCCGGAATGATGGGGATATTCTTATATATGCATCTTGTTAATGTCGGTTACCAGGTGTTCACCATATGAATGATTTTTATCTCTATGTATGGGATGTGTATTGAAATATGAAATCTTGTGGTCTATTGTTACGATTTGATATATATAGGTTAAACCTATAACTCACCAACATTTTTGTTGACGTTTAAAGCATGTTTATTCTCAGGTAAATACTAAGAGCTTCCGCTGTTGCATACTAAAATAAGGATAAGATTTGGAGTCCATGTTTGTATGATATTGTGTAAAAACTGCATTCAAGAAACTGATTTCGGTGTAACATATTTGTATTGTAAACCATTATGTAATGGTCGTGTGTAAACAGGATATTTTAGATTATCATTATTTGATAATCTACGTAAAGCTTTTTAAACCTTTATTTATGAAATAAAGGTTATGGTTTGTTTTAAAAATGAATGCAGTCTTTGAAAAACGTCTCATATAGAGGTCAAAACCTCGCAACGAAATCAATTAATATGGAACGTTTTTAATCAATAAGAACGGGACATTTCAGTTAGTATCCGAGTGTTGGTCTTAGAGAACCAGAAATTTGCATTAGTGTGTCTTATCGAGTTTGTTAGGATGCATTAGTGAGTCTGGACTTCGACCGTGTTTCTTTAAAAATGATTGCTTAACATTTTTGTTGGAAACTAT
This sequence comes from Rutidosis leptorrhynchoides, assembly GCF_046630445.1. Lineage (NCBI taxonomy): Eukaryota > Viridiplantae > Streptophyta > Magnoliopsida > Asterales > Asteraceae > Rutidosis > Rutidosis leptorrhynchoides. Next base: position 57,838,011 of record NC_092338.1, on the reverse strand, counting down.
ATATTATTAACATGTAAATATTATGTGATATATTAATCTCTTAACGTGTTTGATATTATGTGATAGATGTCTACCTCTAGAACAAGTCCCATTGACTCACCTAATAATAATGAAGAGTCAAATGTAAATTGGAATAATTCGTGGACTGATTCACAAGTTCCCGAAGAGGAACTGGAAGAAGAGTCGGAACCGGAAGAAGAATCGGAACCGGAAGAAGAATCGGAACCGGATGAAGAAATAGAACCGGTGGGGGAAATAATAAAACGGTTAAGTAAAAGAAAATCCTCAACCAACCGACCAAGGTTAATTATGGTCAATGGTGTTTCCGCCAAGGAAGCAAAATATTGGGAGGATTACCAATTCTCCGATGAATCGGATTCCGACGAGAATTCCGATGATGTTATAGAAATTACCCCAACTGAATTTAAAAAGGCAAAAGAAAATAATAAGGGAAAGGGCATAAAAATAGAGAAATCTAATTCTAACCCCGATGAACTTTATATGTATCGTCAACCCCTGAAGCCCTTAAGTTGTAACAATGACCCGGGAACCTCTAAACCACCAGGTTTTTTCTAAACCGTTGTGGAAAACGACAGCTCGTATTAGGGGAACATCATATATCCCTAGAAACTTGGCAAAATGAACCAAAACTGAAGAAGAAGAAACGAGCGAGTCGGAATAAGATAGTTGTATTCGTGTGGTGTAATATATGTAATATAGTGTGCTTATGCTTTATGATATATGTAAAAATTGCTTGTATTAATATGTATTTTTTTTATGAATCTAACTCTTGTCTATTTTATAGTATAAAAACACAAAATGGATAGACAACCCAATATTTTAAGAGACCTACCCGGAGACATGATTGATGAAATATTGTCTAGAGTCGGTCAGAATTCTTCGGCACAACTATTTACGGCGAAATCAGTTTGTAAGACATTCGAAGAACGTTCCAAGAATGTCTTGGTTTATAAGAGACTTTCGTTTGAAAGATGGAGGATATCACATTGGGAAACCCATAAGTTACGATGTGTTTACTTTGACGCATATATTGCGGGGAACCCAAATGCTATTTTACGCAACGGGTTAAGAAATTATTTTGACTCAATGTATCCGAATATAGGACTTCATGATTTAGAAAAAGCGGCTAACATGCAACATAAAGAAGCATGCTATGCTTACGGGTTAGTAATGTTCGCTTCTCACCAAAGTGAGAAAAAGAACATCGGGCTACAACTATTAAACAAAATGTTCCCACAAGTGACGGAGTCGGTAATTGGGGTAAGAAATGAGGTTTTTAGGTTATTACGAGACTGTTGGTCATTACATAACCCTCGTCCCTTTGACGACGTTACAACACGCTGTCTTATCAACGGCCATAACGGTTATGTTCCACAAGACCAAGGATGGGAAGTAGTCCTAGTAAAACCAGAATGCATGACTTGTTTCTGGACGTATGAATTACGTGTCTTTATTGCCTTTGCTGAACGACTTGTGTACTAGCTAGAATTATCTTCACAACTATCTTGTATCAAAGTTATTGTGTGCTATATTTCATGCTTTATGTAAAATAAGCAGTATTGTAAGTTTGTAAAATATTGTATAAAAGTTTGAACGCGAAATATTATTATAGTCAGTTTTTCATATAGAATTGTAGTAGTTGAATTGTATATTAGCTACTAAGTATGAACTTAACGGGTAGGTACTACCCGAATTTAAACTTATAAAACGCTAATATGAAGAAAAAGCTTTTATAAATGAGTTCATATTATGCTACGAAATACTATTAACTACTCTTAATATTCTGTATGATTAACTTGTTCCATTTGACTATTTTGAAGGAAATGGCACCGACTACTCGACACACCGTGAATATGAATGAAGAGGAATTCCGTACTTTTCTAGCTTCAAACATAGTCGCAGTATAGGCTGCGCTACATACCAACAATAACCTTGGATCTATAAGTACAGGAAATCGTGTAGGATGCACCTACAAAGAATTCACTGCCTGCAAACCTTTGTAATTTGATGGAACCGAAGGACCGATCGGATTGAAACGGTGGACCGAGAAGGTTGAATCGGTGTTTGCCATAAGTAAGTGTACTGAAGAGGACAAAGTGAAGTACGCTACACATACCTTCACAGGTTCTACGTTAACATGGTGGAATACCTATCTAGAGCAAGTGGGACAAGATGATGCGTACGCACTACCGTGGTCAGCATTCAAGCACTTGATGAACGAGAAGTACCGTCCCAGAACCGAGGTCAATAAGCTCAAGACAGAACTAAGAGAGTTACGAACCCAAGGACTTGATATTACCACGTACGAAAGACGATTCACAGAATTGTGCCTATTGTGTCCGGGAGCGTTCGAAGATGAGGAAGAGAAGATCGACGCGTTTGTGAAAGGATTACCGGAAAGAATCTAAGAAGATATAAGTTCACACGAGCCCGCCTCCATACAACAGGCATGTAGAATGGCTCACAAACTAGTGAACCAGATTGAGGAAAGAATTAAAGAACAGACGGCTGAAGAGGCCAATGTGAAGCAAGTCAAAAGAAAGTGGGAGGAAAACGGTGATAAGAATCACCAATACAACAACAACAGCAATTACAATAATAATCGCAACAATTATCCCAACAATCGCAACATCAATCGCAACTACAACAAACGGCCCAACAACAACAACAACAACAACAACAACAACAATCATCCCAACAACAATAACAACCGCAACAACAACAACAATCAGAAGCAGCTATGCCAAAGGTGTGAAAAGTATCACTCGGGGTTCTGCACTAAATTTTGCAACAAGTGTAAAAGAATGGTCATAGCGCGGCAAAGTGTGAGGTCTACGGACCAGGAGTTAACAGAACGAAAGGAAAAAATGGTGTCGGAATGAGTAATGGCGGAGCAAGTAGTGTCGGAGCAAGTAGTGTCAGAGCAAGTTATGCCAATGTAGTTTGTTATAAATGTGGAAAACCGGGCCACATTATTAGAAATTGCCCGAACCAGGAGAACACGAATGGACAAGGCCGCGGAAGAGTTTTCAATATTAATGCGGCAGAGGCACAGGAAGACCCGGAGCTTGTTACGGGTACGTTTCTTATTGACAATAAATCTGCTTACGTTTTATTTGATTCGGGTGCGGATAGAAGCTATATGAGTAGAGATTTTTGTGCTCAATTAAGTTGTCCATTGACGCCGTTGGATAGTAAATTTTTACTCGAATTAGCAAACGGTAAATTAATTTCAGCAGATAATATATGCCGGAATCGAGAAATTAAACTGGGTAGCGAAATATTTAAGATTGATTTGATACCAGTAGAGTTAGGGAGTTTTGATGTAATAGTTGGCATGGACTGGCTGAAGAAGGTGAAAGCAGAGATCGTATGTTATAAAAATGCAATTCGCATTGTACGAGAAGAAGGAGAACCCTTAATGGTGTACGGAGAAAAGGGCAACATGAAGCTACATCTTATTAGTAATTTGAAGGTACAAAAACTAATAAGAAAATGTTGCTATGCTGTTCTAGCACACATCAAGAAAGTACAAACTGAAGAAAAGAGCATCAATGATGTTCCCGTCGCAAAAGAATTTCCCGATGTATTTCTGAAAGAATTACCGGGACTACCTTCACAGCTGTTGAATTTCAAATAGATCTTGTACCAGGAGCTGCACCAATAGCTCGTGCTCCTTATAGACTCGCACCCAGCGAGATGAAAGAACTGTGTTACATTTAATTTGTGTATTGACTACAGAGAGTTGAACAAACTTACCATCAAAAACCGTTATCTACTGCCGAGAATTGACGATTTATTTGATCAACTACAAGGCTCGTCGATTTATTCGAAGATCGATTTACGTTCTGGATATCATCAAATGTGAGTAAAGGAGGATGATATTCCAAAAACTGCTTTTAGGACGCGTTATGGTCATTACGAGTTTATGGCTATGCTGTTTGGATTGACTAACGCACCAGCTGTGTTCATGGACCTTATGAACCGAGTGTGTGGGCCATATCTTGACAAGTTTGTCATTGTTTTCATCGATGACATACTTATTTACTCAAAGAATGATCAAGAGCACGAAGAACATTTGAGAAAAGTGCTAGAAGTATTGAGGAAAGAAAAACTGTACGCTAAGTTTTCAAAGTGTGCATTTTGGTTGGAAGAAGTTCAATTCCTCGGTCACATAGTGAAAAAGAAGGTATCCAGGTGGACCCGGCAAAGATCGAAACCGTTGAAAAGTGGGAAACCCCAAAAACTCCGAAGCATATACCCTTGACTGCATTAACGCATAAAGGGAAGAAATTTGAATGGAAGGAAGAACAAGAGAAGGCGTTTCAATTATTGAAGAAAAAGCTAACTACGGCACCTATATTGTCATTGCCTGAAGGGAATGATGATTTTGTGATTTATTGTGACGCATCAAAGCAAGGTCTCGGTTGTGTATTAATGCAACGGACGAAGGAGATTGCTTATGCGTCTAGACAATTGAAGATTCACGAGCAAAATTATGCGACGCATGATTTGGAATTAGGCGCAGTTGTTTTTGCATTAAAGACTTGGAGGCACTACTTATATGGGGTCAAAAGTATTATATATACCGACCACAAAAGTCTTCAACACATATTTAATCAGAAACAACTGAATATGAGGCAGCGTAGTGGATTGAATTGTTGAATGATTACGACTTTGAGATTCGTTACCACCCGGGGAAGGCAAATGTGGTAGCCGACGCCTTGAGCAGAAAGGACAGAGAACCCATTCGAGTAAAATCTATGAATATAATGATTCACACTAACCTTACTACTCAAATAAAGGAGGCGCAACAAGGAGTTTTAAAAGAGGGAAATTTAAAGGATGAAATACCCAAAGGATCGGAGAAGCATCTTAATATTCGCGAAGACGGAACCCGGTATAGGGCTGAAAGAATTTGGGTACCAAAATTTGGAGATATGAGAGAAATGGTACTTGGAGAAGCTCATAAAACCAGATACTTAATACATCCTGGAACGGGGAAGATGTACAAGGATCTTAAGAAACATTTTTGGTAGCCAGGTATGAAAGCCGATATTGCTAAATATGTAGGAGAATGTTTGACGTGTTCTAAGGTCAAAGCTGAACATCAGAAACCATCAGGTCTACTACAACAACCTGAAATCCCGGAATGGAAATGGGAAAACATTACCATGGATTTCATTACTAAATTTCCAAGGACTGCAAGTGGTTATGATACTATTTGGGTAATAGTTGATCGTCTCACCAAGTCAGCACACTTCCTGCCAATAAGAGAAGATGACAAGATGGAGAAGTTAGCACGACTGTATTTGAAGGAAGTCGTCTCCAGACATGGAATACCAATCTCTATTATCTCTGATAGGGATGGCAGATTTATTTCAAGATTCTGGCAGACATTACAGCAAGCATTGGGAACTCGTCTAGACATGAGTACTGCCTATCATCCACAAACTGATGGGCAGAGCGAAAAGACGATACAAACGCTTGAAGACATGCTACAAGCTTGTGTTATTGATTTCGGAAACAGTTGGGATCGACATCTACCGTTAGCAGAATTTTCCTACAACAACAGCTACCATTCAAGCATTGAGATGGCACCGTTTGAAGCACTTTATGGTAGAAAGTGCAGGTCTCCAATTTTTTGGAGTGAAGTGGGGGATAGACAGATTACGGGTCCGGAGATAATAAAAGAAACTACCGAGAAAATCATCCAAATTCAACAAAGATTGAAAACAGCCCAGAGTCAACAAAAGAGCTACGCGGACAGTAAAAGAAAAGATATAGAGTTTGAAATTAGAGAAATGGTCATGCTTAAGGTTTCACCTTGGAAAGGCGTTGTTCGATTTGGTAAACGGGGGAAACTAAATCCAAGGTACATTGGACCATTCAAGATTATAGATCGTGTCGGACCAGTAGCTTACCAACTGGAGCTACCTCAACAACTTGCAGCTGTACATAACACATTCCACGTCTCAAATTTGAAGAAATGTTTTGCTAAAGAAGATCTCACTATTCCGTTGGACGAAATCCAAATCAATGAAAAACTTCAATTCATTGAAGAACCCGTCGAAATAATGGATCATGAGGTTAAGAGACTTAAACAAAACAAGATACCGATTGTTAAGGTTCGATGGAATGCTCGTAGAGGACCCAAGTTCACCTGGGAGTGTGAAGATCAGATGAAGAAGAAATACCCGCATTTATTTCCAGAAGATACGTCAACACCTCCAACTGCTTAAAATTTCGAGACGAAATTTATTTAACGGGTAGGTACTGTAGTGACCCGAACTTTTCCATGTTTATATATATATTAAATGAAATTGTTATTTACATGATTAAGCGTTTCCAACATGTTAAGCAATCAAACTTGTTAAGACTTGATTAATTGAAATAGGTTTCATATAGACAATTGACCACCCAAGTTGACCGGTGATTCACGAACGTTAAAACTTGTAAAAACTATACGATGACATATATATGGTTATATATATAGTTAATATGATTTTATTATAAGTATGTATCTCATTAGGTATTTTAACAATGAGTTATATACATAAAAATGAGACTATTAATTTAAGAAACTCGAAAACGATATATATAACGATTATCGTTATAACAACGTCTTACTAGGCACATATGAATCATATTAAGATATTGATACACTTGGTTAATTATGTTAAATGATAAGTAAATATATTATTAAGTGTATTAACAATGAAATACATATGTAAAAATAAGACTACTAACTTAACGATTTCGAAACGAGACATATATGTAACGATTATCGTTGTAACGACATTTAACCGTATATATATCATACTAAGATATATTATATATCATAATATCATGATAATATAACAATTTAACATCTCATTTGTTATAATAAACAATGGGTTAACAACATTCAACAAGATCGTTAACCTAAAGGTTTCAAAACAACATTTACATGTAACGACTAACGATGACTTAACGACTCAGTTAAAATGTATATACATGTAGTGTTTTAATATGTATTCATACACTTTTTAAAGACTTCAAGACACTTATCAAAATACTTCTACTTAACAAAAATGCTTACAATTACATCCTCGTTCAGTTTCATCAACAATTCTACTCGTATGCACCCGTATTCGTACTCGTACAATACACAGCTTTTAGATGTATGTACTATTGGTATATACACTCCAATGATCAGCTCTTAGCAGCCCATTTGAGTCACCTAACACATGTGGGAACCATCATTTGGCAACTAGCATGAAATATCTCATAAAATTACAAAAATATGAGTAATCATTCATAACTTATTTACATGAAAACAAAATTACATATCCTTTATATCTAATCCATACACCAATGACCAAAAATACCTACAAACACTTTCATTCTTCAATTTTCTTCATCTAATTGATCTCTCTCAAGTTCTATCTTCAAGTTCTAAGTATTCTTCATAAATTCTAAAAGTTCTAGTTTCATAAAATCAAGAATACTTCCAAGATTGCAAGTTTACTTCCAAGTTTTCTAAATCCATTCCAAGTAATCATCCAAGATCAAGAAACCTTTGTTACTTACAGTAGGTTATCTTTCTAATACAAGGTAATAATCATATTTAAACTTTAATTCAATTTCTATAAATATAACAATCTTATTTCGAGTGGAAATCTTACTTGAAATTGTTTTCGTGTCATGATTCTGCTTCAAGAACTTTCAAGCCATCCAAGGATCCTTTGAAGCTAAATCTATTTTTCTCATTTCCAGTAGGTTTATCCAAGGAACTTGAGGTAGTAATGATGTTCATAACATCATTCGATTCATACATATAAAGCTATCTTATTCGAAGGTTTAAACTTGTAATCACTAGAACATAGTTTAGTTAATTCTAAACTTGTTCGCAAATAAAAGTTAATCCTTCTAACTTGACTTTTAAAATCAACTAAACACATGTTCTATATCTATATGATATGCTAACTTAATGATTTAAAACCTGGAAACACGAAAAACACCGTAAAACCGGATTTACGCTGTCGTAGTAACACCGCGGGCTGTTTTGGGCTAGTTAATTAAAAACTATGATAAACTTTGATTTAAAAGTTGTTATTCTGGAAAATGATTTTTATTATGAACATGAAACTATATCCAAAAATTATGGTTAAACTCAAAGTGGAAGTATGTTTTCTAAAATGGTCATCTAGACGTTGTTCTTTCGACTGAAATGACTACCTTTACAAAAACGACTTATAACTAATTTTTCCGACTATAAACCTATACTTTTTATGTTTATATTCATAAAATATAGTTCAATATGAAACCATAGCAATTTGATTCACTCAAAACGGATTTAAAATGAAGAAGTTATGGGTAAAACAAGATTGGATAATTTTTCTCATTTTAGCTACGTGAAAATTGGTAACAAATCTATTCCAACCATAACTTAATCAATTTGTATTGTATATTATGTAATCTTGAGATACCATAGACACGTATACAATGTTTTGACCTATCATGTCGACACATCTATATATATTTCGGAACAACCATAGACACTCTATATATATTTCGGAACAACCATAGACACTCTATAAATCCGTTTTGAGTGATTCCAGTGGCCACGGTTTCGTATTGAACTTAAATTTATGAATCTAAATAGAAAAAGTATAAGTTTATAGTCAAAAATACAAGTTACAAGTCGTTTTTGAAAGAGGTAGTCATTTCCGTCGAAAGAACGACATCTTGATGACCATTTTGAAAAACATACTTTCACTTTGAGTTTAACCATGATTTTTGGATATAGTTTCATGTTCATAAGAAAAATCATTTTTCCAGAAGTATAGCTTTTAAATCAAAGTTCTTCTTAGCTTTTAATTATCCCAACCAAAACAGCCCACGGTTTTACTACGACGACGTATATCCAGTTTTATGGTGTTTATCGTGTTTCCGGGTTTTAAATCATTAAGTTAGCATATCATATAGATATAGAACATGTGTTTAGTTGATTTTAAAAGTCTAGTTAGAATGATTAACTTTATTTGCGAACAAGTTTAGAATTAACTAAACTATGTTCTAGTGATTACAAGTTTATAACGTTGAATAAGACAGCTTTTTATGTATGAATTGAATGATGTTATGAACATCATTACTACCTCAAGTTCCTTGGATAAACTTACTGGAAGTGAGAAAAATGGATCTAGCTTCAAAGGATCCTTGGATGGCTTGAAAGTTCTTGAAGAAGAATCATGACACGAAAACAATTTCAAGTAAGATTTCCACTCGAAATAAGATTGCTATAGTTATAGAAATTGAATTAAAGTTTGAATATGATTATTACCTTGTATTAGAAAGATAACCTACTGTAATTAACAAAGGTTTCTTGATCTTGGATGATTACTTGGAATGGATTTAGAAAACTTGGAAGTAAACTTGCAATCTTGGAAGTATTCTTGATTTTATGAAACTAGAACTTTTGGAATTTATGAAGAACACTTAGAACTTGAAGATATAGCTTGAGAGAGATCAATTAGATGAAGAAAATTGAAGAATGAAAGTGTTTGTAGGTGTTTTTGGTCGTTGGTGTATGGATTAGATATAAAGGATATGTAATTTTGTTTTTATGTAAATAAGTCATGAATGATTACTCATATTTTTGTAATTTTATGAGATATTTCATGCTAGTTGTCAAATGATGGTTCCCACATGTGTTAGGTGACTCACATGGGCTGCTAAGAGCTGATCATTGGAGTGTATATACCAATAGTACATACATCTAAAAGCTGTGTATTGTACGAGTACGAATACGGGTGCATACGAGTAGAATTGTTGATGAAACTGAACGAGGATGTAATTGTAAGCATTTTTGTTAAGTAGAAGTATTTTGATAAGTGTCTTGAAGTCTTTCAAAAGTGTATGAATACATATTAAAACACTACTTGTATATACATTTTAACTGAGTCGTTAAGTCCTCGTTAGTCGTTACATGTAAATGTTGTTTTGAAACCTTTAGGTTAACGATCTTGTTGAATGTTGTTAACCCATTGTTTATTATAACAAATGAGATGTTAAATTGTTATATTATAATGATATTATGATATATAATATATCTTAGTATGATATATATACAGTTAAATGTCGTTACAACGATAATCGTTACATATATGTCTCGTTTCGAAATCGTTAAGTTAGTAGTCTTATTTTTACATATGTATTTCATTGTTAATACACTTAATAATATATTTACTTATCATTTAACATAATTAACCAAGTGTATCAATATCTTAATATGATTCATATGTACCTAGTAAGACGTTGTTATAACGATAATCGTTATATATATCGTTTTCGAGTTTCTTAAATTAATAGTCTCATTTTTATGTATATAACTCATTGTTAAAATACCTAATGAGATACATACTTATAATAAAATCATGTTAACTATATATATAACCATATATATGTCATCGTATAGTTTTTACAAGTTTTAACGTTCGTGAATCACCGGTCAACTTGGGTGGTCAATTGTCTATATGATGTAGTGACCCAAACTTTTCCATGTTTATATATATTAATTGAGATTGATATTTACATGATTAAATGTTTCCAACATGTTAAGCAATCAAACTTGTTAATACTTGATTAATTGAAATATGTTTCATATAGACAATTGACCACCCAAGTTGACCGGCGATTCACGAACGTTAAAACTTGTAAAAATGACATGATGATATATATATGGATATACATATGGTTAACATGAGATTATGATAAGTAAGTATCTCCATAAGTATATTAACAATGAGTTATATACATATAAACAAGACTACTAACTTAAGGATTTCGAAACGAGACATATATGTAACGATTATCGTTGTAACGACATTTAAATGTATATATATCATATTAAGATATATTAATATATAATAATATCATGATAATATAATAATTTAACATCTCATTAGATATAATAAACAATGGGTTAACAACATTAATTGAGATCGTTAACTTAAAGGTTTCAAAACAACACTTACATGTAACGACTAACGATGACTTAACGACTCAGTTAAAATGTATATACATGTAGTGTATTTAGATGTATTAAAATACTTTTGGAAGACTTCAAGACATATATCAAAACACTCATACTTAACAAAAATGGTTACAGTTACTTTTCCATTCTTTTCTTTCATCAAGAATTCTAGTCGTATTCTTACCCGTATTATACACAGCTTCAAAACGTACTTACTATGAGTATATACCAATAGGAACTAGCATGGGATTCCACTCTTGATTATGTCATGTATGACTAATCAATTTTAACTTCTACCATGAGCTAGTCAACTAACTAGAACTCCTTTTAACCCCACTCACCACTCACCAATTACCACTCATCATTCACTCCATTTCACTTCCAATTCTCTTTCTAATTCTCTCTCAACACACACACACACTATTATGAACGTATTTTTACAGTAGTTAATCATCATCTTCATCAAAAATCACTTCAAGAATCAAGCTATAATCATCATAGGAAGAACACTTCAAGAACACTTCAAAAATCCCTTCAAGTTTACTAATTTACTTCCAAGCTTTCTAATCCATTCCAAGTAATCATCTAAGATCAAGAAACCCTTGTTATATATAGTAGGTTATCTTTCTTATTCAAGGTAATATTCATATTCAAACTTTGATTCAATTTCTATAACTATAAACTATCTTAATTCGAGTAAAAATCTTACTTGAACTTGTTTTTGTGTCATGATCCTACTTCAAGAACTTTCAAGCCATCCAAGATCCTTTGAAGCTAGATCATTTCTTGTCACTTCTAGTAGGTTTACTACTAAACTTGAGGTAGTAACAATGTTCATAACATCATTCGATTCATATATATAAAACTATCTTATTCGAAGGTTTAAACTCGTAATCACTAGAACATAGTTTAGTTAATTCTAAACTTGTTCGCAAACAAAAGTTAATCCTTCTAACTTGACTTTTAAAATTAACTACACACATGTTCTATATCTATATGATATGCTAACTTAATGATTTAAAACCTGGAAACACGAAAAACACCGTAAAACCGGATTTACGCCGTCGTAGTAACAACGCGGGCTGTTTTGGGTTAGTTAATTAAAAACTATGATAAACTTTGATTTAAAAATTGTTATTCTGAGAAAATGATTTTTATTATGAACATGAAACTATATCCAAAAATTATGGTTAAACTCAAAGTGGAAGTATGTTTTCTAAAATGGTCATCTAGACGTCGTTCTTTCGACTGAAATGACTACCTTTACAAAAATGACTTGTAACTTATTTTTCCGTCTATAAACCTATACTTTTCGGTTTAGATTCATAAAATAGAGTTCAATATGAAACCATAGCAATTTGATTCACTCAAAACGGATTTAAAATGAAGAAGTTATGGGTAAAACAAGATTAGATAATTTTTCTCATTTTAGCTACGTGAAAATTGGTAACAAATCTATTCCAACCATAAATTAATCAACTTGTATTTTATATTATGTAATCTTGAGATACCATAGACACGTATACAATGTTTCGACCTATCATGTCGACACATCTATATATATTTCGGAACAACCATAGACACTCTATATGTGAATGTTGGAGTTAGCTATACAGGGTTGAGGTTGATTCCAAAATATATATAGTTTGAGTTGTGATCAATACTGAGATACGTACACATTGGGTCGTGGATTTATTCAAGATAATATTTATCGATTTATTTCTGTACATCTAACTGTGGACAACTAGTTGTAGGTTACTAACGAGGACAGCTGACTTAATAAACTTAAAACATCAAAATATATTAAAAGTGTTGTAAATATATTTTAAACATACTTTGATATATATGTATATATTGTTATAGGTTCGTGAATCAACCAGTGGCCAAGTCTTACTTCCCGACGAAGTAAAAATCTGTGAAAGTGAGTTATAGTCCCACTTTTAAAATCTAATATTTTTGGGATGAGAATACATGCAGGTTTTATAAATGATTTACAAAATAGACACAAGTACGTGAAACTACATTCTATGGTTGAATTATCGAAATCGAATATGCCCCTTTTTATTAAGTCTGGTAATCTAAGAATTAGGGAACAGACACCCTAATTGACGCGAATCCTAAAGATAGATCTATTGGGCCTAACAAACCCCATCCAAAGTACCGGATGTTTTAGTACTTCGAAATTTATATCATATCCGAAGGGTGTCCCGGAATGATGGGGATATTCTTATATATATGCATCTTTTTAATGTCGGTTACCAAGTGTTTACCATATGAATGATTTTTATCTCTATGTATGGGATGTGTATTGAAATATGAAATCTTGTGGTCTATTGTTACGATTTGATATATATAGGTTAAACCTATAACTCCCCAACATTTTTGTTGACGTTTAAAGCATGTTTATTCTCAGGTGAATACTAAGAGCTTCCGCTGTTGCATACTAAAATAAGGACAAGATTTGGAGTCCATGTTTGTATGATATTGTGTAAAAACTGCATTCAAGAAACTAATTTCGATGTAACATATTTGTATTGTAAACCATTATGTAATGGTCGTGTGTAAACAGGATATTTTAGATTATCATTATTTGATAATCTACGTAAAGCTCTTTAAACCTTTATTTATGAAATAAAAGTTATGGTTTGTTTTAAAAATGAATGCAGTCTTTGAAAAACGTCTCATATAGAGGTCAAAACCTCGCAACGAAATCAATTAATATGGAACGTTTTTAATCAATAAGAACGGGACATTTCATATGAAACCTATTTCAATTAATCAAGTCTTAACAAGTTTGATTGCTTAACATGTTGGAAACACTTAATCATGTAAATAACAATTTCATTTAATATATATATAAACATGGAAAAGTTCGGGTCACTACAGTACCTACCCGTTAAATAAATTTCGTCTCGAAATTTTAAGCAGTTGGAGGTGTTGACGTATCTTCTGGAAATAAATGCGGGTATTTCTTCTTCATCTGATCTTCACGCTCCTAGGTGAACTCGGGTCCTCTACGAGCATTCCATCGAACCTTAACAATCGGTATCTTGTTTTGTTTAAGTCTCTACCTCACGATCCATTATTTCGACGGGTTCTTCAATGAATTGAAGTTTTTCATTGATTTGGATTTCGTCCAACGGAATAGTGAGATCTTCTTTAGTAAAACATTTCTTCAAATTTGAGACGTGGAAAGTGTTATGTACAGCCGTGAGTTGTTGAGGTAGCTCCAGTTGGTAAGCTACTGGTCCGACACGATCTATAATCTTGAATGGTCCAATGTACCTTGGATTTAGTTTCCCCCGTTTACCAAATCGAACAACGCCTTTCCAAGGTGAAACCTTAAGCATGACCATTTCTCCAATTTCAAACTCTATATCTTTTCTTTTACTGTCCGCGTAGCTCTTTTGTCGACTCTGGGCGATTTTCAATCTTTGTTGAATTTGGATGATTTTCTCGGTAGTTTCTTGTGTTATCTCCAGACCCGTAATCTGTCTATCCCCCACTTCATTCCAATAAATCGGAGACCTGCACTTTCTACCATAAAGTACCTCAAATGGCGCCATCTCAATACTAGAATGATAACTGTTGTTGTAGGAAAATTCTGCTAACGGTAGGTGTCGATCCCAACTGTTTCAGAAATCAATAACACATGCTCGTAGCATGTCTTCAAGCATTTGTATCGTCCTTTCGCTCTGCCCATCAGTTTGTGGATGATAGGCAGTACTCATGTCTAGACGAGTTCCTAATGCTTGCTGTAATGTCTGCCAGAATCTTGAAATAAATCTGCCATCCCTATCAGAGATAATAGAGATTGGTATTCCATGTCTAGAGACGACTTCCTTCAAATACAGTCGTGCTAACTTATCCATCTTGCCATCTTCTTTTATTGGCAGGAAGTGTGCTGATTTGGTGAGACGATCAACTATTACCCAAATGGTATCAAAACCACTTGCAGTCCTTGGCAATTTAGTGATGAAATCCATGGTAATGTTTTCCCATTTCCATTCTGGGATTTCGGGTTGTTGAAGTAGACCTGATGGTTTCTGATGCTCAGCTTTTACCTTAGAACACGTTAAACATTCTCCTACGTATTTAGCAACATCGGCTTTCATACCCGGCCACCAAAAATGTTTCTTGAGAACCTTGTACATCTTCCCCGTTCCAGGATGTATTGAGTATCTGGTTTTATGAGCTTCTCTAAGTACCATTTCTCTCATATCTCCAAATTTTGGTACCCAAATCCTTTCAGCCCTATACCGGGTTCCGTCTTCCTGAATATTAAGATGCTTCTCTGATCCTTTGGGTATTTCATCCTTTAAATTTCCCTCTTTTAAAACTCCTTGTTGCGCCTCCTTTATTTGAGTAGTAAGGTTATTGTGAATCATTATATTCATAGATTTTACTCGAATGGGTTCTCTGTCCTTCCTGCTCAAGGCGTCGGCTACCACATTTGCCTTCCCCGGGTAGTAACGAATCTCAAAGTCGTAATCATTCAACAATTCAACCCACCTACGCAGCCTCATATTCAGTTGTTTCTGATTAAATATGTGTTGAAGACTTTTGTGGTCGGTATATATAATACTTTTGACCCCATATAAGTAGTGCCTCCAAGTCTTTAATGCAAAAACAACCGCGCCTAATTCCAAATCATGCGTCGTATAATTTTGTTCGTGAATCTTCAATTGTCTAGACGCATAAGCAATCACCTTCGTTTGTTGCATTAATACACAACCGAGACCTTGCTTTGATGTGTCACAATAAATCACAAAATCATCATTCCCTTCAGGCAATGACAATATAGGTGCCGTAGTTAGCTTTTTCTTCAATAACTGAAACGCTTTCTCTTGTTCATCCTTCCATTCAAATTTCTTCCCTTTATGCGTTAATGCAGTCAAGGGTTTTGCTATTCTGGAAAAGTCTTGGATGAACCTTCTGTAGTAACCAGCTAGTCCTAAAAACTGGCATATGTGTTTCGGAGTTTTCGGGGTTTCTCACTTTTCAACAGTTTCTATCTTTGCCGGATCCACCTTAATACCTTCTTTGTTCACTATGTGACCGAGGAATTGAACTTCTTCCAACCAAAATGCACACTTTGAAAACTTAGCGTACAATTCTTCCTTCCTCAATACTTCTAACACCTTTCTCAAATGTTCACCGTGTTCTTGGTCATTCTTTGAGTAAATAAGTATGTCATCAATGAAAACAATGACAAACTTGTCAAGGTATGGTCCACACACTCGGTTCATAAGGTCCATGAACACAGCTGGTGCATTAGTTAAACCAAATGGCATGACCATAAACTCGTAATGACCGTAACGTGTTCTGAAAGCAGTCTTTGGAATATCATCTTCTTTCACCCGCATTTGATGATACCCGGAACGTAAGTCAATCTTTGAATAAACAGACGAGCCTTGTAGTTGATCAAATAAGTCGTCGATTCTCGGTAGTGGGTAGCGGTTCTTGATGGTAAGTTTGTTCAACTCTCGGTAGTCGATACACAACCTGAATGTACCATCTTTCTTCTTGACAAACAAAACAGGAGCTCCCCACGGTGATGTGCTTGGTCGAATGAAACCACGCTCTAAAAGTTCTTGTAATTGGCTTTGCAGTTCTTTCATCTTGCTGGGTGCGAGTCTGTAAGGAGCACGAGCTATTGGTGCAGCTCCTGGTACAAGATCTATTTGAAATTCAACGGATCGATGTGGGGGTAATCCCGGTAATTCTTTCGGAAATACATCGGGAAATTCTTTTGCGATGGGAACATCATTGATGCTCTTTTCTTCAGTTTGTACTTTCTCGACGTGTGCTAGAACAGCATAGCAACCTTTTCTTATTAGTTTTTGTGCCTTCAAATTACTAATAAGATGTAGCTTCGTGTTGCCCTTTTCTCCGTACACCATTAAGGGTTTTCCTTTTTCTCGTATAATGCGAATTGCATTTTTGTAACAAACGATCTCTGCTTTCACTTCTTTCAACCAGTCCATACCAATTATCACATCAAAACTCCCTAACTCTACTGGTATCAAGTCAATCTTAAATGTTTCACTAACCAGTTTAATTTCTCGATTCCGACATATATTATCTGCTGAAATTAATTTACCATTTGCTAATTCGAGTAAAAGTTTACTATCCAAAGGCGTCAATGGACAACTTAATTTAGCACAAAAATCTCTACTCATATAGCTTCTATCCGCTCCCGAATCAAATAAAACGTAAGCAGATTTATTGTTAATAAGAAACGTACCCGTAACAAGCTCCGGGTCTTCCTGTGCCTCTGCCGCATTAATATTGAAAACTCTTCCGCGGCCTTGTCCATTTGTGTTCTCCTGGTTCGGGCAATTTCTAATAATGTGGCCCGGTTTTCCACATTTATAACAAAATACATTGGCATAACTTGCTCCGACACTACTTGCTCCGCCATTACTCGTTCTGACACCATTTGTTCCTTTCGTTCTGTTAACCCCTGGTTCGTAGACCTCACACTTCGCCGCGCTATGACCATTTCTTTTACACTTGTTGCAAAATTTGGTGCAGAACCCCGAGTGATACTTTTCACACCTTTGGCATAGCTGCTTCTGATTGTTGTTGTTGTTGCGGTTATTATTGTTGTTGGGATGATTGTTGTAGTTGCTGCTGCTGTTGTTGTTGTTGTTGTTGTTGTTGTTGTTGTTGTTGTTGTTGTTGTTGTTGGGCTGTTTGTTGTAGTTGCGATTGTTGTTGCGATTGTTGGGATAGTTGTTGCGATTATTGTTGTAATTGCTGTTGTTGTTGTATTGGTGATTCTTATCACCGTTTTCCTCCCACTTTCTTTTGACTTGCTTCACATTGGCCTCTTCAGCCGCCTGTTCTTTAATTCTTTCCTCAATCTGGTTCACTAGTTTGTGAGCCATTCTACATGCCTGTTGTATGGAGGCGGGCTCGTGTGAACTTATATCTTCTTGGATTCTTTCCGGTAATCCTTTCACAAATGCGTCGATCTTCTCTCCCTCATCTTCGAACGCTCCCGGACACAATAGGCATAATTCTGTGAATCGTCTTTCGTGTGACAACCCGGAAATTTCCAACCAAATTTAAACTTTATCTTTATATTATTCCGACACGATAAGCAAAGTTTGTTAAGTTAAATCTCAAGAATTTTAAATTGTGTTCATACATTCATTATAACCTCGACCAAATTCCGACGATTCACGAACCGTTATATATAAATAAATATGTATATATATGTGTATATATATATTATAACTTGAGAATATTAATAAAGTATTAAACGTATAATACTTTACATGAACGTATTTGTTTCAATATGTTTATCGATGGAATTAGAAGATAATATCAAATGATTGATTTATCAGATACATTATGATATGATTACGGGTCTATGTTATGAGATTCACTGTGATTTAAGAAATCTATTCTTTTTGACAACATTCGGAAAATGGTAAAGTGATTTATAAGTAAGAACGTGAAGTGTAAATAACTTAGATGTTGGATATCGACAAGTTATGTAACTCGACATTTTTCATTAAGATGATTTCATACGTTTATTTAACCTTTGAACTTTATCCCATGCTTCACCAACAAACTGTAATTTAAAAACTTGAAACCTATTATGAACATATATGATTCTACTTTTCTAAAACATTTTATGATATAACGATTTCCATTATTTTAACCTTTAAACAAAATGATTCTTAAAAATATATTTGGTTTTGGAAAACAAAATTATTATATTTATTTGATTTAGTTTCAAACGTACAAAAACATTTTCAGTTTAAAAAGAACTTTATTATTAAAACGTATATAACTTTTATAAATATCTAGAACCACTTTTGATAACTCATTACTTAACCAGTATGATAAAGATAACGATATTTATATTTTATTTTATTAAATATATATAACGATTTAAATTAATATTATATATATTTATACGCGTATTATGCGTACATAGTTTTATACTTTTACTACACTTAAACTTTACCTTTACTTTATTTTTACTTTACTTTAACTTTAATAATTCACTTTAATAATTCATACTTTAATAATTCACTTTAATAATTCATACTTTAATAATGCACTTTAATAATTCATACTTTAATAATTCACTTTAATAATTCATACTTTAATAATTCACTTTAATAATACATACTTTAATAATTCACTTTAATAATTCAAAAATCTATTATAAATAGAATTCAATAGGTTTCATTATTTCATAAGAAACTTGAAAATATTTTTCTCTAAACTCTCTCAATCGATTTACATATATATATTTACTCCGTATTATTTCAAGATATTATTAGTATACATAAAATATTACGTCAGAGTGCTGTCCGAGTGATTTCGAAATTGTTTTTCGAGTGGGATTGGATTAAGGAAATTATGGGTTATAGCTATGGAGGTGATTGGGTATGGTTCATGGGTATGCTCGTGAGATCAATATAGTGTTTATCATCTCCGTTGCGTCTACGTACCTTTTCTGCAATATTGAATCTCAATATTGATACGTGAGTACTCATAATTTAACTTTTACATACTAATAGTGTATCCCTGACTAGTGCTCGAGTATATAGGATTATGCATGTTTGTAATTTTGATATTGCCTTTAGTTAGGTTATGTTGAATCCTGAATTAGTTATATATGCGACTGAGATAAGGTATAAGATATGCATGTCGTTGGAAAGCTAGCGAAAAATTAAGAACTTTTCATTTAGATATCGAATGATTTCGATGAACGGATTTGAAGTTATAGTCCATCGAATTTTTGTATTATTATTAAAAATGATCATTATTATCGTCGTTATTATCGTCGTTCTAGTTTTATCTTATTATTATTATTATTATCTTTATCAATAAAAGGATTTATCATTAAAAATTGTTATTTTTTATTATTATTACTATCGTTATTATCGTTAAAGTTATAATTAGTATTATTATTATTATCCAATTATTATTATTATTATTATTATTATTATTATTATTATTATTATTATTATTATTATTATTATTATTATTATTATTATTGGTATTATTATTATTATCATTATTAATATATATATCATTATTTAAAAATAGTTATTGCTATTGTTATTATTATTATTACTATATTATCATTAAGATAATTATTAGTATTATCGTTAATAATGTTATAGTAACTATAACTATCATTATTAATATTAGTGTAATTAAAATAAATATTTGTAACACCTAATTATTTTGATTACTATTATTATCATTATTACGAACACGATATAAAAGACGATTAAAAGCTATTAAACGAAACGATTAGGAAATAATGGGTAAGAGTATCATGATGAAATTAAAATATTATAAGATATTGATTTAGATAAAATTATCGTTCTTATTATTTTTATCATTACTATTATTATTAAAATTATCGTTAGTATTAAAACTATTATTTTAATAAAAATTATCATTTTAATAGAAATGTCATTGTTACTATAAAATATCATTATTATTATTATTATTTTAAATAGAATTATTATTTTAAAGATAATGTTAAAAATTATCGTAAATATTAAAGTTATCATAATTAGAATTATCGTTTTATCATAATGTCATCTTAGTAATTATAAATATTGATATTTTTATAATAATAATTATTATTACAAAATAATACAACTTTTACTTACTATCATTATAGATTTTATTATATCAAATAAATATTTGATACAAACATATTTTACTACGTGTAATAACTTACTTTAATAATATCTATCATATTATCTTTATAATATTAAATGAACCCTATAAATTTTATTACTTAATATATATAAAAGTATATTTTATTATATAAATATAATATAGAATTTTATTTATTAATAAATAAATTATATTATTTACTCTAATAAATCTTTTAAAAATATTTAAAAATATAAAACGACGATATTTAAACTATATATTAATCATGTATAGATTTTTTGGAAATTATTTTGAGTCAAATTTACTTTTGTTTACTTTTGCATATTAGTCTCGAGCATTAGGATTGTGGTACACTATGACTTGACCTAATTTGTTAGACAAATATTGACCAACACATAAATATATATAATTAATTTAGGTTCGTGAATCCGAGGCCAACCTTGCACTTGTTCAATGACGTTATATGTATTTTTACTACGAAATACAGTATGGTGAGTTTCATTTGGCTTTTTACCCTTTATATTTTTGGGCTGAGAATACATGCGCAACTTTTATAAATGTTTTACGAAATAGACACAAGTAATCAAAACTACATTATATGGTTGAATTATCGAAATCGAATATGCCCCTTTTTATTAAAGTCTGGTAATCTAAGAATTAGGGAACAGACACCCTAATTGACGCGAATCCTAAAGATAGATCTATTGGGCCTAACAAACCCCATCCAAAGTACCGGATGCTTTAGTACTTCGAAATTATATCATGTCCGAAGGAGGATCCCGGAATGATAGGGGATATTCTTATATGTATCTAGTTAATGTCGGTTACCAGGTGTTCACCATATGAATGATTATTTTTTTGTCTCTATGCATGGGACGTATATTTATGAGAACTGGAAATGAAATTCTTGTGGTCTATTAAAATGATGAAAATAAATGATTATGATAAACTAATGAACTCACCAACCTTTTGGTTGACACTTTAAAGCATGTTTATTCTCAGGTGTTAAAGAAATCTTCCGCTGTGCATTTGCTCATTTTAAAGATATTACTTGGAGTCTTTCATAGCATATTTCGAAGAACGTTGCATTCGAGTCATTGAGTTCATCAAAGATTATTATTAAATCAATTTATAGTTGGATAGTGGATATTATGAAATGGTATGCATGCCTGTCAATTTTTGATGTAAAGAAAGATTGTCTTTTAAAAACGAATGCAATGTTTGTAAAATGTATCATATAGAGGTCAAATACCTCACAATGTAATCAACTATTGTGAATCGTTTATAATGTATATGAACGGGTCCTTTCAGTTGGTATCAGAGTGGTGGTCTTAGCGAACCAGGTCTGCATTAGTGTGTCTAACTGATAAGTCGTTAGGATGCATTAGTGAGTCTGGACTTCGACCGTGTCTGCATGTCAAAAGTTTTGCTTATCATTTCTAGTCGGAAATCATCTGCTTATCATCCATAGGAAATTACCTGCTTATCATTATTAGTCTAGACACATCTTGCTACATTAATTGCATGAGTAGTGTATAGACAAAATTCATATCTTAGCGTATCTGCTAAATCATATCTTATCGTATCTGTTACTTTAAACTTTGCCTGACATATCCCGTAAATTCCTCCGTAATCTATGAAATCTTTTGATCTCTATATATAGATATCCTATGTAAATAGAATACCACCCGATAGCCGAAAAATCATTTTATATCAAAAATCCTTTATCCAATCGTACGAAATGGAATTTGTCATCAGTTCAAGTCACTCGGATTCCGAAATGGAATCTCACTCAAGCTACGAAAGCAGTGTGACCGGAATGGATCAACCAATCAGTCATCACCTATTCTGGATGAATTGGGGATGGATTCGTAGCCTCCTCAATCATTGGAAACAAGAAGAAGGCGATCCTTTCCATCTACCACATTGCCCTCTTGGCGAAGAACCTGAAGCACTTACCGGCGAACCTGTTAGAGACACCATTTTCTCTCTCATTTCCAGGGTATCTCGTCACGATTATATACTACATCAAATTCTAGATTTTATTTATCCGCTCGTTTCGACCGACAATCATCCTGGAATAATAGAAGAAGTCAACGAACTTCGCGCTCGGGTAGTGGCTTTGGAGAATATGGTGCAGAGATTACAAACACCAGCAGCAGCACCAGCAGCATAACCAGTACCACCATCATCAACGCCAACAGTACCATTACCACCTCCAACCACAACTGCGTTGTAAACCTCAACTTCACAATCTGTCCCACGAGCATCAACGTCATACGCACCATAGATACCAAGGAGCACCAACAACAATAACTGACGAAGTATTAATTCATAACTTCATTGGAGAAACATTCCGCGGCGATTATATAATCTCTAAAGTCTTAGAGATTATCTAATCTAACCCTAACCATAAATCAGTTAAGCGAACCAAAATGATAGAAGGAAGAGTAGAAACCCTGACAAAAATGGTGTGTGATTAACAAGTTAAACTTGTTTTACCAACAGCATCAATAGTACCGTCAACGTCACCAGCATCTTCAGTACAGTCAACATCAGAATCAACAATACCTATAACATCACAAACTCCGTCAGTTCAAGAATCACTGTGGACATCATTACAAATCAATAACGTGTATATTGTATCAACAAGTTATGAAGAATTAACTCATTCCCTCTGAAGAAATTATATATATATTTTATATATATATATATATATTTTGAAATAAAAAAAAATAAATCTTTCCGTGCTAAGCTATTATGTGTGAATCTTAACTACTCGGTTAATTCATATTACAAATATGCAATAATGTATGTCCCTCGCCCGCAACTTAACCATCGTTAACTACAATCTCTGTCTCAATTCAACAAGTTCCAATTCCTAATAAATCAAGTATATATTTGATTTTACACTTCATCATTGATGTAACCGAAACTTTTCAGATAACATCATTCGTACTTTGCGAAGTTCCCAAGAATTTAACGAAAACCAACATCACATCTCAACAAATAACGAAGTATTGATTCATAATTTCAATATTATTGAAGAAATACTTATGTAACCTCTAAAGCCTTCAAGGAATTATTCAATTCTAGTTCCAACCGTAAATCGAATGAGTTTAATTTAGTATTAACTCATTAAAATCTATGTTACATCTGAGGAGAATATATACATATATATTTTTATAAAGACTGTAATAAAATTCTTATGTACAAAATATTAATTGTGAAAATTTTTTAACGGGTAGGTAATATCCGAGAGATATATATAAATTCACAATTAATATGTTACATTCTTCGAATCAGATTAAGCAAATTATCAATTATACTTCCTACTTTCACAATAATATACATTCTTTCATAGAAATCAAAACAACCATACTCATTCAAACCCAATTACATATTCTGATTTTAAAATCTCAGAATTCAATTCGAGATATAACCGGTACCATCACTTTTAGATTCCTACATCTTTCAAAGCTATACTTTGACTTCAAAAGTGTGTTAGAATATCAAATGTATACAAACGATTACAATCTGTGTTCAAACCCTTCAAAAATCTCTGAAGACGCTTCAAATAATGAGCAATCGAGATGATGATCCAACCACATATTACCCACAGTTATGTACTTAAAAAGCTCTCGAAACCAAAGTCATAATTCAACACATATATGTGTCAGATCTCTTGGCATTTATTAGCCAAAATAACCTTGCAATTCCTTTGCAAAGTAGCAAATTATATCACAGCTCCAACAAGACAACTTCAATTTTTTCATTCGGAGTAGCCTTATCATAATTTTGATATATGTGATTACCCTTTTGTTACCGGAGAACCTTTCATATTCCACCACATTAGCAATAAACTTACCAACAACTTCACTGATCTTGGGCATTCCGAAGAATCTTTATATTTATCGAAACCTCATCATTTACTCATCTGCCTCTTGTAAAGAGAATTACCATACGAATTATTGGGAATTAGCAATCAGTATTGTGAAATCTCACAGCATGTTGACGCCAACAGTTATACATAACGTCTATTTCTAAGGCTTACATACTTCGAATGTGAAGTTTTTGAAAAACACTCTGAACGCGAACTAGTTCTCGAAATGCTGATGAAGCAACAAAAACTATAAACGACCTTAGCAGTAAAAAGTTTGATGATAAAGATTAGTGTATTAACAAAGCTCAGAAATAGAGAAGTTTTGGAACTAGAAAACGGATTGAGCAAAGTATGAAGGAGGCTGTGGACAAATCACAAAGACTGAACCTGCCTTCAAAGAATCCAAATGATTCAGTGTCTGCTGAAGTCATTAACGAATACCTTGCTCCTGACACTAAACCCTTACAGACAATATTCTTCATCATCCTCTGATATTAGAAATTCTAAGATATCATTGTATCTTTCATTATAAATATCCTCCATATTTCTGAAGATATTTCCATAACTATTCTTATCTGGAATCATTTATCTCTTTGCGCTATCTGTATTACATCAAAAAGGAAACTGTTTAGTTCCTATACTCTGTAAACCTTTGAGTTTAAAATATGAATGTTTTTGAAGTAGTATTGGAAACTGAAGCATGAGTTAGTATAATATAATGACACTTGATCAACGTGATTATATTACAGTAATTCATGCTGAGTTTCTAAATGGAACATGATGATTCACAGATCATAACATCATCATGTGCCATGTTATACGACTCTTGTATTCTATTTAACCTCTAAAATATCAAGAAAATATTTCTTGATGATTCGGCCTTTTCCAAGGTATTCTAGTAATTTGACAAGTCAAGATCGTGCCATCACAATTTCCTTCCTAGAACATTAACAATGTTCATTCCGAAATTCATATCTGTGAATTCTGGACCATTACAAGCGGTGCTTAATCGCAAGAAGAAGAAACGAAAGGACAAAACTCCAAAATAGAAATTGGGGTATAAATTGCAGCAAATAAAAGAGAGCATTAACTGTGGATGACAATGATTATAGAAGATAGAAACAAAGACTTTGAAATATAAGGGAAGATATAAAGCCCAACGACAAACCAAAAATTATAAACCATATATATCGATGCATATAGCAATATAAAGACACGGGAGAACTAGAAACACTATAAACCCAAGAGTATAGTAGAAGTAAATAGATTCTTCCGGCGGTAGATGAAAAAGAAGAATGACCGATATGAAAGTTATAAGTATTTCGAGAATCAGAACTGGATGGAGCATATTGATGAATACTTTAAAATATGAGTTGAGGGGGAAAGAATAGAAGGTGATGAAACATGACTAGGAACTTAGAAATCAACAGATTTAACTCACACAATAATGGAATAAGTGAATCAAACCCTCTAGTGAATAGGTTAACCTTTTTGGGATTAATTTAGTCATACCACAACTAAATCAAGTGTGATTAGATCAACACCTAGAGCTATTATTCACCACCTGGGTGATTTGGGTTGAGAGAGAATTGGAGGAGCTCACCTGATCTGAGTGTGTGTAACAAATGAGATTCTTAACCTAAAATGAAGAACATAAGACTTTATATACCCCTGCTGTTGACTCACCCGTACGATTCATCCATCACACATACGAGTTGCCTTCATCAGCCGTACGGGTGATCACTCACTCGTGTCTTCTCATTTAGGTTGTAATTGTCACTTAGCTCAGCAGCAACCGTGCGTATGAGCCTGTCAGCCATACGAGTGAGGCTTCACTCGGACGTCTGACTAAGTCTAACATAGTCAAACATCCAAATCTCGTTCCTGCAGTTGCTGTAACCACATACAAACACGGATATGATAATAACGAACGATCATGGTGGCCT
The DNA here is from genome assembly GCF_046630445.1 of Rutidosis leptorrhynchoides. NCBI lineage: Eukaryota > Viridiplantae > Streptophyta > Magnoliopsida > Asterales > Asteraceae > Rutidosis > Rutidosis leptorrhynchoides. Next base: position 57,811,478 of record NC_092338.1, on the reverse strand, counting down.
GTAATTTGTTGTATCTGCAATGGACGTGGGTAGATGTCTAGGGACTTGCATAAAATGCATCAACAGAAGGTGTGAGTTGTAAGGAAACGAAGGAGGTGAATTTATAAGAAAATCTCCGACAGAACAATTAAAATGGACGATCGCATTTAAAGCGGATCCTAATTCCCTTGATTACCGGAGAGTCAAATCTTATTACGAAGATTTTCTTCAAATCCCTTGAAATCTGGAAATCAATCATATCTACGTCAAATGATAAGATGAATCTACACTTACTCATTTCACTCTTCTATGTTAGCTTCATTCGTACTCTTCATATAAATGGATTATTTATCCAAATTATTCGCTGATGATAAAACTCCAATTTTCAGCCCGTATGCATCATGAAAACATACTTATTATCATTCACGACCTTCCACTCAAATTTCGAGACGAAATTTCTTTAACGGGTAGGTACTGTGACAACCCGAAAATTTCCAACCAAATTTAAACTTTATCTTTATATTATTCCGACACGATAAGCAAAGTTTGTTAAGTTAAATCTCAAGAATTTTAAATTGTGTTCATACATTCATTATAACCTCGACCAAATTCCGACGATTCACGAACCGTTATATATAAATAAATATGTATATATATGTGTATATATATATTATAACTTGACAATATTAATAAAGTATTAATCGTATAATACTTTACATGAACGTATTTGTTTCAATATGTTTATCGATGGAATTAGAAGATAATATCAAATGATTGATTTATCAGATACATTATGATATGATTACGGGTCTATGTTATGAGATTCACTGTGATTTAAGAAATCTATTCTTTTTGACAACATTCGGAAAATGGTAAAGTGATTTATAAGTAAGAACGTGAAGTGTAAATAACTTAGATGTTGGATATCAACAAGTTATGTAACTCGACATTTTTCATTAAGATGATTTCATACGTTTATTTAACCTTTGAACTTTATCCCATGCTTCACCAACAAACTGTAATTTAAAAACTTGAAACCTATTATGAACATATATGATTCTACTTTTCTAAAACATTTTATGATATAACGATTTCCATTATTTTAACCTTTAAACAAAATGATTCTTAAAAATATATTTGGTTTTGGAAAACAAAATTATTATATTTATTTGATTTAGTTTCAAACGTACAAAAACATTTTCAGTATAAAAAGAACTTTATTATTAAAACGTATATAACTTTTATAAATATCTAGAACCACTTTTGACAACTCATTACTTAACCAGTATGATAAAGATAACGATATTTATATTTTATTTTATTAAATATATATAACGATTTAAATTAATATTATATATATTTATACGCGTATTATGCGTACATAGTTTTATACTTTTACTACACTTAAACTTTACCTTTACTTTATTTTTACTTTACTTTAACTTTAATAATTCACTTTAATAATTCATACTTTAATAATTCACTTTAATAATTCATACTTTAATAATTCACTTTAATAATTCATACTTTAATAATTCACTTTAATAATTCATACTTTAATAATTCACTTTAATAATTTATACTTTAATAATTCACTTTAATAATTCAAAAATCTATTATAAATAGAATTCAATAGGTTTTATTATTTCATAAAAAACTTGAAAATATTTTTCTCTAAACTCTCTCAATCGATTTACATATATATATTTACTCCGTATTATTTCAAGATATTATTAGTATACATAAAATATTACGTCAGAGTGCTGTCCGAGTGATTTCGAAATTGTTTTTCGAGTGGGATTGGATTAAGGAAATTATGGGTTATAGCTATGGAGGTGATTGGGTATGGTTCATGGGTATGTTCGTGAGATCAATATAGTGTTTATCATCTCCGTTGCGTCTACATACCTTTCTTGCAATATTGAATCTCAATATTGATACGTGAGTACTCATAATTTAACTTTTACATACTAATAGTGTATCCCTGACTAGTGCTCGAGTATATAGGATTATGCATGTTTGTACTTTTGATATTGCCTTTAGTTAGGTTATGTTGAATCCTGAATTAGTTATATATGCGACTGAGATAAGGTATAAGATATGCATGTCGTTGGAAAGCTAGCGAAAAATTAAGAACTTTTCATTTAGATATCGAATGATTTCGATGAACGGATTTGAAGTTATAGTCCATCGAATTTTTGTATTATTATTAAAAATGATCATTATTATCGTCATTATTATCGTCGTTATTATCGTCGTTCTAGTTTTATCTTATTATTATTATTATTATCTTTATCAATAAAAGGATTTATCATTAAAAATTGTTATTTTTTATTATTATTACTATCGTTATTATCGTTAAAGTTATAATTAGTATTATTATTATTATCCAATTATTATTATTATTATTATTATTATTATTATTATTATTATTATTATTATTATTATTATTATTGGTATTATTATTATTATTATCATTATTAATATATATATCATTATTTAAAAATGGTTATTGCTATTGTTATTATTATTATTACTATATTATCATTAAGATAATTATTAGTATTATCGTTAATAATGTTATAGTAACTATAACTATCATTATTAATATTAGTGTAATTAAAACAAATATTTGTAACACCTAATTATTTTGATTACTATTATTATCATTATTACGAACACGATATAAAAGATGATTAAAAGCTATTAAACGAAACGATTAGGAAATAATGGGTAAGATTATCATGATGAAATTAAAATATTATAAGATATTGATTTAGATAAAATTATCGTTCTTATTATTTTTATCATTACTATTATTATTAAAATTATCGTTAGTATTAAAACTATTATTTTAATAAAAATTATCATTTTAATAGAAATGTCATTGTTACTATAAAATATCATTATTATTATTATTATTTTAAATAGAATTATTATTTTAAAGATAATGTTAAAAATTATCGTAAATATTAAAGTTATCATAATTAGAATTATCGTTTTATCATAATGTCATCTTAGTAATTATAAATATTGATATTTTTATAATAATAATTATTATTACAAAATAATACAACTTTTACTTACTATCATTATAGATATTATTTTATCAAATAAATATTTGATACAAACATATTTTACTACGTGTAATAACTTACTTTAATAATATCTATCATATTATCTTTATAATATTAAATGAACCCTATAAATTTTATTACTTAATATATATAAAAGTATATTTTATTATATAAATATAATATAAAATTTTATTTATTAATAAATAAATTATATTATTTACTCTAATAAATCTTTTAAAAATATTTAAAAATATAAAACGACGATATTTAAACTATATATTAATAATGTATAGATTTTTTGGAAATTATTTTGAGTCAAATTTACTTTTGTTTACTTTTGCATATTAGTCTCGAGCATTAGGATTGTAGTACACTATGACTTGACCTAATTTGTTAGACAAATATTGACCAACACATAAATATATATAATTAATTTAGGTTCGTGAATCCGAGGCCAACCTTGCACTTGTTCAATGACGTTATATGTATTTTTACTACGAAATACAGTATGGTGAGTTTCATTTGGCTTTTTACCCTTTATATTTATGGGCTGAGAATACATGCGCAACTTTTATAAATGTTTTACGAAATAGACACAAGTAATCAAAACTACATTATATGGTTGAATTATCGAAATCGAATATGCCCCTTTTTATTAAAGTCTGGTAATCTAAGAATTAGGGAACAGACACCCTAATTGACGCGAATCCTAAAGATAGATCTATTGGGCCTAACAAACCCCATCCAAAGTACAGGATGCTTTAGTACTTCGAAAGTATATCATGTCCGAAGGAGGATCCCGGAATGATAGGGGATATTCTTATATGTATCTAGTTAATGTCGGTTACCAGGTGTTCACCATATGAATGATTATTTTTTTGTCTCTATGCATGGGACGTATATTTATGAGAACTGGAAATGAAATTCTTGTGGTCTATTAAAATGATGAAAATAAATGATTATGATAAACTAATGAACTCACCAACCTTTTGGTTGACACTTTAAAGCATGTTTATTCTCAGGTGTTAAAGAAATCTTCCGCTGTGCATTTGCTCATTTTAAAGATATTACTTGGAGTCTTTCATAGCATATTTCGAAGAACGTTGCATTCGAGTCATTGAGTTCATCAAAGATTATTATTAAATCAATTTATAGTTGGATAGTGGATATTATGAAATGGTATGCATGCCTGTCAATTTTTGATGTAAAGAAAGATTGTATTTTAAAAACGAATGCAATGTTTGTAAAATGTATCATATAGAGGTCAAATACCTCGCAATGTAATCAACTATTGTGAATCGTTTATAATGTATATGAACGGGTCCTTTCATTTCGTACGTGGTAATATCAAATCCTTGGGTTCGTAACCCTCTAAGTTCTGTCTTGAGCTTATTGACCTCAGTTCTGGAACGGTACTTCTCGTTCATCAAGTGCTTGAATACTGACCACGGTAGTGCGTAAGCATCATCTTGTCCCACTTGCTCTAGATAGGTATTCCACCATGTTAACGCATAACCTGTGAAGGTATGCGTAGCGTACTTCACTTTGTCCTCTTCAGTACACTTACTTATGGCAAACACCGATTCGACCTTCTCAGTCCACCGTTTCAATCCGATCGGTCCTTCCGTTCCATCAAATTCCAAAGGTTTGCAGGCAGTGAATTATTTGTAGGTGCATCCTACACGATTTTCTGTACTGCTAGATCCAAGGTTATTGTTGGTATGTAGCGCAGCCTGTACTGCGGCTATGTTTGAAGCAAGAAAGGCACGAAATTCCTCTTCATTCATATTCAAGGTGTGTCGAGTAGTCGGTGCCATTTCCTTCAAAATAGTCAAATGAAACGAGTTAATCATATAGAATATCAAGAGTAGTCAATAGTATTTCGTAGCGTAATATGAACTTATTTATAAAAGCTCTTTCTTCATATTAGCGTTTTATACTCTTTAATTCGGGTAGTACCTACCCGTTAAGTTCATACTTAGTAGCTAACATACCATTTCAACTACTACAATTCTATATGAAAAACTAATCACAAAAAAATATATATCATATTCAAACCTTTATACAATAACTTGCAAACTTACAATACCGCTATTTTACATATAGCATGAAATATAGCACATAAAACTTTGATACAGAGTAGTTGCGAAGATAATTCTAGTTAATAAATAAGGCGTTCAGCAAAGGCAACAAAGACACGTAATTCATACGTCCAGAAACAAGTCATGCATTCTGGTTTTACTAATACCACTTCCCATCCTTGGTCTTGTGGAAAGTAACCGTTGTGACCGATAGTATGACAACGTGTTGTAACTTCGTCAAAAGGACGAAGGTTACGTAATGACCAACAGTCTCGTAATAACCTAAAAACCTCATTTCTTACCCCAATTACCGACTCCGTCACTTGTGGGAACGTTTTGTTTAATAGTTGTAGCCCGATGTTCTTTTTCTCACTTTGGTGAGAAGCGAACATTACTAACCCGTAAGCATAACATGCTTCTTTATGTTGCATGTTAGCCGCTTTTTCTAAATCATGAAGTCCTATATTCGGATACATTGAGTCAAAATAATTTCTTAACCCGTTGCGTAAAATAGCATTTGGGTTCCCCGCAATATATGCGTCAAAGTAAACACATCGTAACTTATGGGTTTCCCAATGTGATATCCCCCATCTTTCAAATGAAAGCCTTTTATAAACCAAGGCATTCTTGGAACGTTCTTCGAATGTCTTACAAACTGATTTTGCCATAAATAGTTGTGCCGAGGAATTCTGATCGACTCTAGACAAGATTTCATCAATCATGTCTCTGGGTAAGTCTTCTAAAATATTGGGTTGTCTATCCATTTTGTTTTTTTATACTGTAAAATAGACAAGAGTTAGATTCATAAAAGATACTTATTAATACAAGCAATTTTTACATATATCGTAAAGCATAAGCACACTATATTACATATATTACACCGCACAAATACAACTATCTTATTCCGACTCACTCGTTTCTTCTTTTTCGAACTTGGTTCTTTTTGCTAAGTTTTTAGGGATATATGATGTTCCCATAATACGAGCCGTCGTTTTTCACATTGGTCTAGAAAAACTTGGTGGTTTAGAGGTTCCCGGGTTATTGTTACAACTTAAGAAATACGGGTGTTGACGATACATATAAAGTTCATCGGGGTTGGAATCAGATTTCTCTATTTTTATGCCCTTTCCCTTATTATTCTCTTTTGCCTTTTTAAATTCAGTTGGGGTAATTTCTATAACATCATCGGAATCCTCGTCGGGATCCAATTCATCGGAGAATTGGTAATCCTCCCAATATTTTGCTTCCATGGCGAAAACACCGTTGACCATAATTAACCTTGGTCGGTTGGTTGAGGATTTTCTTTTACTTAACCGTTTTATTATTTCCCCCACTGGTTCTATTTCTTCTTCCGGTTCCTCCTTCTCCGGTTCCGATTCTTCTTCCGGTTCCGATTCTTCTTCCGGTTCCGATTCTTCTTCCGGTTCCTCTTCGAGAACTTGTGAATCAGTCCACGAATCATTCCAAATTACATTTGACTCTTCATTATTATTAGGTGAGTCAATGGGACTTGTATTAGAGGTAGACATCTATCACATAATATCAAACACGTTAAGAGATTAATATATCACATAATATTCACATGTTAAAAATATATAGTTTCCAACAAAATTTGTTAAGCAATCATTTTTCAAGTAAACGCGGTCGAAGTCCAGACTCACTAATGCATCCTAACAAACTCGATAAGACACACTAATGCAAAATTCTGGTTCTCTAAGACTAACGCTCTGATACCAACTGAAATGTCCCGTTCTTATTGATTAAAAACGTTCCATATTAATTGATTTCGTTGCGAGGTTTTGACCTCTATATGAGACGTTTTTTCAAAGACTGCATTCATTTTTAAAACAAACCATAACCTTTATTTCATAAATAAAGGTTTAAAAAGCTTTACGTAGATTATCAAATAATGATAATCTAAAATATCCTGTTTACACACGACCATTACATAATGGTTTACAATACAAATATGTTACATCGAATTCAGTTTCTTGAATGCAGTTTTTACACAATATCATACAAACATGGACTCCAAATCTTGTCCTTATTTTAGTATGCAACAGCGGAAGCTCTTAGTATTCACCTGAGAATAAACATGCTTTAAACGTCAACAAAAATGTTGGTGAGTTATAGGTTTAACCTATATATATCAAATCGTAACAATAGACCACAAGATTTCATATTTCAATACACATCCCATACATAGAGATAAAAATCATTCATATGGTGAACACCTGGTAACCGACATTAACAAGATGCATATTTAAGAATATCCCCATCATTCCGGGACACCCTTCGGATATGATATAAATTTCGAAGTACTAAAGCATCCGGTACTTTGGATGGGGTTTGTTAGGCCCAATAGATCTATCTTTAGGATTCACGTCAATTAGGGTGTCTGTTCCCTAATTCTTAGATTACCAGACTTAATAAAAAGGGGCATATTCGATTTTGATAATTCAACCATAGAATGTAGTTTCACGTACTTATGTCTATTTTGTAAATCATTTATAAAACCTGCATGTATTCTCATCCCAAAAATATTAGATTTTTAAAAGTGGGACTATAACTCACTTTCACAGATTTTTACTTCGTCGGGAAGTAAGACTTGGCCACTGGTCGATTCACGAACCTATAACAAATATGTACATATATATCAAAGTATGTTCAAAATATATTTACAACACTTTTAATACATTTTGATGTTTTAAGTTTATTAAGTCAGCTGTCCTCGTTAGTAACCTACAACTAGTTGTCCACAGTTAGATGTACAGAAATAAATCGATATATATTATCTTGAATCAATCCACGACCCATTGTATACATATCTCAGTATTGATCACAACTTAAACTATATATATATTTTGGAATCAACCTCAACCCTGTATAGCTAACTCCAACATTCACATATAGAGTGTCTATGGTTGTTCCGCAATATATATATATATAGATGGGTCGACATGATAGGTCAAAATATTGTATACGTGTCTATGGCATCTCAAGATTACATAATATACAATATAAGTTGATTAGGTTATGGTTGGAATAGATTTATTACTAACTTTCACGTAGGTAAAATGAGTAGTTTTTATCAATCTTGTTTTACTCGCCATTTCTTCGTTTCTAATCCGTTTTGAGTGATTCCAGTGGCCACGGTTTCGTATTGAACTTAAATTTATGAATCTAAATAGAAAAAGTATAAGTTTATAGTCGGAAATACAAGTTACAAGTCATTTTTGAAAGAGGTAGTCATTTCCGTCGAAAGAACGACATCTTGATGAGCATTTTGAAAAACATACTTGCACTTTGAGTTTAACCATGATTTTTGGATATAGTTTCATGTTCATAAGAAAAATTATTTTTCCAGAAGTATAGATTTTAAATCAAAGTTCTTCTTAGCTTTTAATTATCCCAACCAAAACAGCCCCCGGTTTTACTACGACGGCGTATATCCAGTTTTATGGTGTTTATCGTGTTTCCGGGTTTTAAATCATTAAGTTAGCATATCATATAGATATAGAACATGTGTTTAGTTGATTTTAAAAGTCTAGTTAGAAGGATTAACTTTATTTGCGAACAAGTTTAGAATTAACTAAACTATGTTCTAGTGATTACAAGTTTCTAACGTTGAATAAGACAGCTTTTTATGTATGAATCGAATGATGTTATGAACATCATTACTACCTCAAGTTCCTTGGATAAACCTACTGGAAGTGAGAAAAATGGATCTAGCTTCAAAGGATCCTTGGATGGATTGAAAGTTCTTGAAGCAGAATCATGACACGAAAACAATTTCAAGTAAGATTTCCACTCGAAATAAGATTGTTATAGTTATAGAAATTGAATTAAAGTTTGAATATGATTATTACCTTGTATTAGAAAGATAACCTACTGTAATTAACAAAGGTTTCTTGATCTTGGATGATTACTTGGAATGGATTTAGAAAACTTGGAAGTAAACTTGCAATCTTGGAAGTATTCTTGATTTTATGAAACTAGAACTTTTGGAATTTATGAAGAACACTTAGCACTTGAAGATATAACTTGAGAGAGATCAATTAGATGAAGAAAATTGAAGAATGAAAGTGTTTGTAGGTGTTTTTGGTCGTTGGTGTATGGATTAGATATAAAGGATATGTAATTTTGTTTTCATGTAAATAAGTCATGAATGATTACTCATATTTTTGTAATTTTATGAGATATTTCATGCTAGTTGCCAAATGATGGTTCCCACATGTGTTAGGTGACTCACATGGGCTGCTAAGAGCTGATCATTGGAGTGTATATACCAATAGTACATACATCTAAAAGCTGTGTATTGTACGAGTACAAATACGGGTGCATACGAGTAGATTTGTTGATGAAACTGAACGAGGATGTAATTGTAAGCATTTTTGTTAAGTAGAAGTATTTCGATAAGTGTCTTGAAGTCTTTCAAAAGTGTATGAATACATATTAAAACACTACATGTATATACATTTTAACTGAGTCGTTAAGTCATCGTTAGTCGTTACATGTGAGTTATAGCATTCCCTTTTTACTTTAACTTATTTTGGGAACTGAGAATACATGCGGATTTTATGTTTTACATACTAGGCACGAGTACTTAAACTTTATATATGTGTGGGTTATACAACGGCATAAACATTCCCTTTAGCTCGGTAATGTTTAGTCATTGGTTTTTGAACCGGTGAACGCGAATCTTAGATATGGATCCATAGGGTTTGACATCCCCACTCGGGCTAGTAGCGCTAGCATTTAACGAGTGTTTAATACTTCGTAAACATACGCACTTGCCAAGTGTACTTTCAGGGGGTATAAACATTAAGTTAGTTACCAAGTGCCCACGGTTAACATATACTTTATCATACTGTTTTGAAATGCCCTTTGTAGCACTGAAATCTCGTGGCCTACCTTACATACTGTTATACTTAAACTATAGCTTACCAACCTTTGTGTTGACATTTTAAGCATGTTTTTCTCAGGTGCTTAAGGTTAGCTGCTTCCGCTGTGTACTAGTCTTGCTGTAGACACCCGCTGCTCTAGAGTTATCCCGCATGAACTACTTTATAATGCATTCAAACTTTAATACATTTGAAACTATATTTTGTAATGACCTAAGGGTCACATACATTTATTCATGCCTGCTATTCGTAGAAGCATACTGTTGGTGTAAAACAATTGACGTCGGTTATGACATCATCTTTTTATCGTGAATGCAACTTCTTTTATTACAGCATGTAGTACTTAACCTTGTAATGATCCTGTTATTGATGATTCGTACACGATGGTTTTGTACGGGGCATCACACCTATAGTCAATACATACACGCCATCCCGTGATGGTTCGGGTTGGGACAAGTTCATTTTGGTCGTTAACAATCACCGTGGTCCCACCCTTTGTGGGAACCACTTGCACGGGAATCACCCATGGTGAGTCCGAGATGGGGTAAATTAGGCCCACTTCTAATAACTTAATAACCTCCTTTTTCACAACATCCTTCATATTAGGGTTTATCCTTCGTTGTCGTTGGACAACCGGTTTGTAGTTCTCTTCCATAAGGATTTTGTGAGTGCAAAATGATGGATTTATCCCGGGATATCCGTGGTTTTCCATGCAATTGCTTTATGGTGATACTTGAGAAGTGAAACAAGCTTAGACTTTTGGTCAACGGTGAGTCCCTTAGAGATGATCACCAGTAATTGACCCGACTCTTTTAGAAAAGCATACTCAAGATGCTCGGGGAGCTCTTTAAGCTCGAGAGTGGGAGGTTCTTCCCATGAGGATTTGATTCGAAATCTATCCTCATTAGGAATAGCCTCAAATGACTCTTCCCGAATTGTTGCACCTTCAAGCTCATTATCATCGACACTAACATTCATCAATTCATTAAAATCGGCTTCTAAGTCCACAATATCACTTTCAAAAACTTAGTTAAATCCCGAAGTATCAACCCCCAAGAGCTTTTAAAGCTCTTCATTCACATAAAGGTTTATATGGTCTAGGGCATAGCACTCATCATCATCGGTGTTGCTTGGTTGCTTCATAGCTTCCAGAATGTTTATGGTCACACGCTCATCGCCAACTCCAATTTTGAGTTGGTTGCGTTGTACTAAGATGATGGTGTCGGCGGTGGTAAGAAATGGTCTACCTAAGATGATGGGGACTTGAAGGTCCTCCTTCATCTCCATGATAACAAAATCAACCGGGAACACCAAGGAGTCAATGCTAACCAAGATGTCCTCGGCTATTCCGATTGCAGTGTCAAGCGAATGGTTGGCCAATCTTATATGAATTTTGGTTGGTTTGAGAGGTCCAAGGCCAAGTCTTTCATAAAGTGAGTGGGGCATTAAGTTAATGCTTGCTCCCAAGTCGGCTAGTGCATTGAACACTTCCGATTCACCAAACTTGCATGGGAAAACAAATTTTCCCGGATCACCTAACCTTTTAGGGATCCTTGGCCTTGATGCAAGTATCTTGTTGCACTCCTCTTCGATAAAGAAGAACGTTTCCTCATGATATTTACCCTTTTGAGAGATTAACTCTTTGATGAAGCGTCCATAGTTGGGCATTCCTTTGAGCACATCGGTAATAGGCAAGTTGACCGACACATTCTTCATCATGTCTTGGAACTTTTTATATTGAGCCGCCAACTTGTCCTTCCTTAAAGCTTTTGGATATGGAACCGGCCTTGTGACCTTCGAAGACTCTTTACCCTTATCCTTACCCTTTTCATTGTCACCCTTTTCATCATTACCATTGACCCCGATTGCATCACCCTTGTATTTACCCTTCTCATTACTAACCCCGATTTCTTCCTCAATGAAGCTTGGTAGTGGTTCTTGGGTGATAAAGGTTTATGGTTGTGGTTCTTCAACTCCTTGAGTGGTGATACCGCTATGAGTGGTTATGGCATTGACGTTTTCATTTCGGTTTGGGTAGCTAGGGTTTTGGTTGTTGTTGCCTTCAATAGGAATAACCCTTGTAGTGTTGTTGTTTTAGTTTTGGTGTTGTTGACGGTTATTGTTGTAGGTGTTTGGGTTAACTTGAGTGTTGGGTGGTAAAGTTCCTTGAGGTCTTTCGGAAACATAACTTGAAAGTCTCCCAACGGTGCTCTCTAAGGTTTGGAATGAGGTTTGTTGTTGCTTAAGTTGTTGCTTCAAGAACTCGTTCTCCTTTAACAAAAATGCTTCGGTTGATTCTACCTTTTTGATATAGGTTTGCATAAGCTCTTCTAGTCCTTTAGAAGATTGGGAAGGTTGGTTATTTGGTTGAGTTTGTTGCGGTTGTTGATTGTAACCTTGGTTGTTTTGGGGTTGACTATAACCTTGGTTTTGATAACTTTGGTTTCCTTGGTAATTTGGGTTGGATTGGTGGTTGTAAGATTGGTTGTTATAATTTTGTTGGTTGTGGGATTGGAAGTTATTTTGGCGATTTTGGTTATAGTTGGAATTGTAGCCTTGGTTTCGGTTTTGGTTGGAGAATCCGGGAGGTGTGTTGGATTGAGTGTTGAATGACACTTGCTTTTAGTTAGGGTTGTAGTAGCTATTGTTTGATTGGAAAGAGTTGTTGCCTTGGTTAGAAGTTCCTCCTCTTTGAAAGTTTTGGTTGCTCACAAAGTTCACATGAGCTTCCGAATTCATAGGAATGTCATCCAAGTCAATGTGAGTACATCGATTAACTTGGGGACAATTTTTGGTGAGGTGTGGTCCTTCACACCTTTGACAACTGACTTGCATAGCCACTAGCGTTTGTTGTATCTTTTTCAATTCTTTCCCATATAATTGAAATTGGTTATTCAAGCTTGCCAAGGTAACTTGCCCATCTTCACTCTCCACTTGAGCTACATTCTTTCTCGTCAAATCTCTTGGTGAAGGTGCCCATTCGTATGTATTAACCGCGATGTCCTCTAGTAACTTTTCAGCCGCATTGGGTGAGTTGTACATAAACACTCCACCCGAAGATGAATCAAGATATTGCTTAGTTTGAAAATTGGTACCCCGGTAGAACGTATTGATGAACTCCTTCTTGGTTAGACCATGCGATGGGCAAGCTCTTAATAGCTTCTTGAAACGCACCCACTCATCATACAAAGACTCATCTCCTCTTTGCGTGAACCCATTAATTTCCATTCTTAAACGCTCCACCTTTGAAGGTGGGAAAAAGTGATTGATAAATGCTTCATTCAAATCTTGAAAAGACCTAATCGAATCTGATGGCAAGTTCCTTAACCAAGCCTTAGCTTCTCCATCAAGCGTGAATGGGAATGCCCTTAGCTTAAAAGCATCTTCGGTGACATCTTTGTTCTTATAGATATCACAAATATCGTTAAAATATTGAATGTGATCAAAAGGGTTTTCATCTATAAGCCCGCGAAAAAGTCTATCCTTGAACATTGTGAAAAAGTTACCCTCGATCTTCCAATTTTCCGCTTCGATTGGTGGTTTTGTGATAGCCGGAGGCACAAACGTTTGTGCCACCGTTCTAACATTCCACATCGGAGTGTCATTTGGATCATTTGCAACTACTTCATTAACAACTGGTGGAGGATTACCATGTGGATTACCCTCTTCTTCTCCGTCCATTTCTATCAAACAAAATGGCAAAACCTCAAAATTCTTCCTTAATTCTCGTTCTTCTCTATGCTTATAAACCCCGTGTATATGTTTCTCCGGATCGGAAAATGGTTATGTAAAATCTTGATCCTTGTGGGATCTTCTTATCATACACCAATAGACCTAATCTTCAAAGACAACGAAAACACAAGTGATTATCCAATACAAAATAATAAATAAAAGACAATAAAAGTAACTTTTGTAAGGACGAATCCTTACAAAAGGATCGAATAACTAAAAGCTTGTACCAAATACACAACCTAACTTAACTAACCGTTCCCCGGCAGTGGCGCCAAGAAAGTGTGACGTGGCGTGGATATACCATACATAACTTCCTAAATTTATACAAGATTCAAATATCACAAAAAGCACGCACAATCTATCGAGCACTTAAAACCCGGTTGCTATAGTACTTAATGTAAGTATTTTTATCAAGTTCGTCCCGTGAGAGCGGTGTAGATTTGTATTTGAAACTAATAGTTATCCTAGGGGTTTTGTTTGATTGGGGGGGGGGGGGGTTTGCGAGAGATATTGACTAATCAACTAAATTTGCGATAAACGAACTAAAACTTAACAAGTAACAAGTAATGAGTAATGAAGAAATGAGAAGTAATCAATATAATGAAGAGTGTTCACTTATCTAATCCTCTTTATGCTTAGATGGCCTTTGTTTTTCCCCAAATTGTTATCACTTAAGTTGTTTGAACTAGTAAATATTCTTAATCCAATTTTACCTTGCAAATTCACATAAGCTTAGCAACACTAGATCAAGTAATGTATGAGTTGATTATTGAGATTATGCCCGGGTTAAAATCACTTAAAACCCTTTAACCATCAAAGTCACCTAAGATAGTCAAACACCACTATGATGAACAAAGGTCAATTGAAAACTAACCTAGCCTAGAAACACAATCACTTGAAATTCCTATTCTAGTTGTCTAGATCACCAAAGGTGTTGAAGCACAAATTGATTCACTACTAAAATCACTTAAAGAGCTATTCAATTCATGTAATCAAAGTAAAACCAATATCAAACATAGCAATGGACCTCATGGCTAACTCAACAACACTAGCTCATGTATTTTCATTCAAAACAACTTTCATTCAATAGATTAAGGGCACATCATGCATTAAAGATTCATAGATAAGCAAACACAAGAGATTTAGCTACTCATAGCAAAGATTACACTAGCAATAATCATGAAAGCATCAATAAACATCATCTTGAGTGATTACAAGCTAAGATTCAAAGATAAATGATGATAAACAAAGATTACAAGTAAAGATTAAACTTAGATGAAGATTAAGTAAAGATTACAACTATTTGATTAAAAATAAGAAAGAGTAAAGTTAAGATTACAACCCAATTTGATAACAAAAGAAAGATCTAACACTAATGAAGATGAAACTTGAGCTTGCTTCCTCCAAATCACCTTAGAACTCTAATGGATGATGAAATTAGGGTTTTGTGTGTGTAATTCGGAGTAAAACTGCAGCTCTCCTGCCAAATGACCTATCATATTCTATTTATAGTGGCGAGGAAAGTGGGTTGAATCAGCGTCAGGAGCGCCGCTCTTGACATAGGTACGGCGCTCTTGGCTTCAATTGGTGCAGCGCTTTAGGCTCAGGTGCGGTGCTCTTGGCTTCATCTGGTGTGGCGCTGTTGACTTAGGTGCGGTGCTCTTGGAGCTGTAGAAGCGGCGCTTCTGCTAACTGTGAAGAAATTGAGACAAAACGTTGGTGATTGCGCTGCTTTCACCATAGGTGCGGCGCTCTTGGCTGTGAGGTGCGGTGCTCCTTAATCAGGAGCGGTGCTCTTGATGCTGTTTCCTGCACTTGTCATTTTCTTTGCACTATTTGAACATTTCTTGGTCAATTTTACACCAAGTTAGGCATTTTTCCTTGAGTGGACACTTTGGCACAGGGAAACAACTTTAAAGCCCTAACGATCATCAAAACCGAATAAAATGAAGTCGATATTGCGTAATAAATATGTCTAAATGGAGCAATATCAGTAATACCCGAAAGATATATAAATTCACAAGTAATATGTTACATTCTTCGATTCTGATTCAACAAATCATTAACTATACTCACTACTTTAACAACGATATACATTCTTTCCGAGAAATCAAAACAACCATTCACATCTAAATTTGATTACATATTCTGATTTTGAAAAAATCAGAATCCAAGCCAAGATTTAACAGAAAACATCACTCTTAGATTCTTACATCTTTCAAAGCTATACTTTGACTTCAAAACTGTGTTAGAACATCACTTCTATTCATAAACCCTGAAAAAAAATATTTGTATCATTCAAAAATTCTAGAACATCATATGTATCTTAACAATTACAATCTTCATGCAAACCCTTCAAACTTTTGAAAACACCTCGATTTGATAACCGATGATTCGGTTATGATAACTTTGAATGCTGATGAAGCAGCAAAAACTGTAAACGACTTTAACAGTCAAAAGTTTGATGATAAAGAATAGTGTGTTGGCAAAGCTCGGAAAATTTGAAACTGGAAAACGGATTGAGCAAACCATGAAGGAGGCTGTGGACAAATCACAAAGACTAAACCTGCCTACAAAGAATCCAAATGATTCAGTGTCTGCTGAAGTCATTAACGAATACCTTGCTCCTGACTCTAAACTTTTACAGACAAAATCTTCTTCATCATCTTTCGATATTAGAAATTCTAAGATATCATCATATCTTTCATTATAAATATCCTCGATATTTCTGAAGATATTTTCATAAATATTCTTATCTGAAATCATTTATCTCCTCTCGTTATCTGTATTACATCATGAAGGAAACTGTTTAGTTTCTATATTCTATAAACCTTCGAGTTCAAATTATGAATGTTTTTGAAGAAGCGTTGGGAATTGAAGCATGAGTTAGTATAATATAACGACACTTGATCAACGTGGTTATATTACAGTAAGTCATGCTGAGTTTCTAACGAAACATGATGATTCACAGACTATAACGTCATCATGTGCCATGATACATAACTCTTACATTCTATCTAATCTATAAACATATCAAGAACATATTTTCTTGATAATCCTATCTTTCCTTTGAATTCTGGTAATTTGACAAGTCAGATTGTGCTATTACCATTTCTTTCATAGAACATTAGTCATGTTCATCCGAAACTTCATACCTACAAATTCTGGACCATTGCTTGCTTTACACGAGGGTTGAGAAGAGAAGATAAAAGCATGAAGCTTCAAAGTAGCAATGGGGGTATAAATCACAGCAAATTGGAGAGAGTATTAACTGTAGATGTCAATGATTATAGAAAGACAGAAGCAGAGACATCGAAATATAAGGGAAGAAATAAAACCCAACAACAACTCAGAAATTACAAACCGTATATATCGATGCATATAGAAATATAAAGACACGGGAGAACTAAAAACACTATAAAACCAAGAGTATAATAGAAGTAAATAGATTCTTCCGGCGGCAGATGGAAAAGAAGAATGACAGATATGAAAGTTAGGAATATATCAAGAAGCAGAACTGGATGAAGCATATTGACGAATGCTTTAAAGTATGAGTTGAGAGAGAAAGAATAGAAAGTATGAGTTGTAGAAATAAGGAAACGAAGGGGGTGAATTTATAGTAAAATATCCGACAGAGCAATCGAGACAGATTACCGCATTTAATTAAAGAGATTTTAACTTCCTTTTTCGCCGAAGAATCAAATCTTATAGATTATGAAGATTTTCTTTAAATCCCTTGAACTCAGGAAATCAACACTATCTACGTCAAAAGATATGACGAATTTTTTTTTCCCATTTCAATTTTTCGTGATAGCTACACTCGTACTCTTCACCACATCAAATTGTTTTGTCTATATTATTCAATGATGATAAAACTCTAATTTTCAGCTCGTATGCGTCATGAAAACATAATTATTGTCGGCCATGACCATCCCAATCAAATTTCGGGACGAAATTTCTTTAACGGGTAGGTACTGTGACAACCCGGAAATTTCTGACCAAATTTAAACTTTATCTTTATATTATTCCGACACGATAAGCAAAGTTTGTTAAGTTGAATCTCAAGAAGTGTAAACTGTATTCATACATTCATTTAACCTTGACCAAACTCTGAGGATTCATGAACCATTATATTTGGATTGGAAAATATACGTATATATATACATATACATATACATATATATATATATATATATATATATATATATATATATATATATATATATATATATATATATATATATTTTTACAAAAATATAATATTAACTTAGTCGTAAAACGTTTTGGATTTAAATAGTATTATTATAATATATATTGGTAAGTAACGAGACGTCAATTTATAGAAGCAAATGACCAAAACACTCAAATGAATAAGTTACAATTTGAGTGGATAATTTTTCATTGATTTGAGTCTTATTATTGATAAAGGTATATTACACGAAACGTAAAGTACCAGTTTTCTAAGCGTACGAAAATGCGTTCGAAAAACCGGAACTGGTACTGAAGTCGAGGGTCAACGTACAACACATCGGTGTAAAAATTACAAGTCAACTATGCACGTGAATATAATATAATATTTAATTAATTCTAAAGATTAAATATATTATATATTAAATAATATTATTTATATTAATCATATGAGATATATGTGTCGACATGCATTCTGAGCTGTAATTTCAGGCCATGCGATCGTATGGCCATATAGGCAAAATCCCATGCGATCGCATGGGGGGTAGGTGGGCTGAACATCTCTTATAAATTGAACGCATTTCGATTTGTGATTCATTTCTTCACATACTTCGCTCAAATAAATGAATATATATACTATTATTATTATTATTATTATTATTAATATTAAGATTATTAATATTAATCTCATTATTATTATTATTAGTATTAGTAGGTAGCATTATTATTAGTATTATACAAAAAATACTACGACGAGATCATGAGCGAATTAATTCAAAACGGGTTTTTCGAGCGGGATAGAGCTAAGGAAATTATGGGTTATAGCTATGGAGGTTATGGGTATTGTTTGGAGGTATAGCTCGTAAGGTCAAACTAGTGTTTATCATCTCCGTTGCGTCTACGTACTTTTCTGCAATATTGAATCACAATATTGATACGTAAGCATTTATATCTTATCTTTTATATATTAATAGTGTATCCATGTCTAGTGCTCGAGTATATATGTTTATGCATGCTTGTATGCTTTAATTTTGTCGTTAGATAGTTTATGATGAATCACGAATTTGATACATATGCTACTGATATAAAGTATATGATATGCATGTTTTTGGAAAGCTGGCGAAAAATTATTAACTTTTCATTTAGAAATCGCGTGATTTCGATGAACGGATTAAAAGATATGGTCAACTGAATTATGGTTAACATTAGTTGAAATTGTGTTTGGAACTGTAAATTAATATTTAAACAACTTGTCTATGAGATTGATAATTTGGATTTTCAAATATTACTAATCGAGTAAATGAATTTCTGTATAAAGCACGTCTCGTTTTGTTGAACAATTGTCAAAGTTGACTGTCTTATCATGTTTTAAAGCTTTATAAACACTATAATCTGATTTTACAAGTATTGGAAAGCTATGTGAAATAATAAAATATTTTCGATTGCCATGATAATTCAAATATAATATAGTTCATGAAATAAATAATATTTTGAGTTTGATAAACTATAAATTTGTTCAATTATCAAGACTTATACTATGATAATAAACATGTATAGATGTAAAGATCATATTGGGTCAGGTTGACTTTTGAGATGACTTTTGTTAACTTTTGCATGTTGGTCTCGAGCATTAGGATTGTGATACACTATGACCACACCTAGCTTGTTAGACATGTATTGACCAATATATGTGAAATGTCTCGTTCTTATTGATTATAAACGTTCCATATTAATTGATTTCGTTGCGAGGTTTTGACCTCTATATGAGACGTTTTTCAAAGACTGCATTCATTTTAAAACAAACCATAACCTTTATTTCATCAATAAAGGTTTAAAAAGCTTTACGTAGATTATCAAATAATGATAATCTAAAATATCCTGTTTACACACGACCATTACATAATGGTTTACAATACAAATATGTTACAACGAAATAAGTTTCTTGAATGCAGTTTTTACACAATATCATACAAGCATGGACTCCAAATCTCGTCCTTATTTAAGTATGCGACAGCGGAAGCTCTTAATAATCACCTGAGAATAAACATGCTTAAAACGTCAACAAAAATGTTGGTGAGTTATAGGTTTAACCTATATATTATCAAATCATAATAATAGACCACAAGATTTCATATATCAATACACATCCCATACATAGAGATAAAAATCATTCATATGGTGAACACCTGGTAATCGATATTAACAAGATGCATATATAAGAATATCCCCATCATTCCGGGACACCCTTCGGATATGATATAAATTTCAAAGTACTAAAGCATCCGGTACTTTGGATGGGGTTTGTTAGGCCCAATAGATCTATCTTTAGGATTCGCGTCAATTAGGGTGTCTGTTCCCTAATTCTTAGATTACCAAACTTTAATAAAAGGGGCATATTCGATTTCGATAATTCAACCATAGAATGTAGTTTCACGTACTTGTGTCTATTTTGTAAATCATTTATAAAACCTGCATGTATTCTCATCCCAAAAATATTAGATTTTAAAAGTGGGACTATAACTCACTTTCACAGATTTTTTACTTCGTCGGGAAGTAAGACTTGGCCACTGGTCGATTCACGAACCTATAACAAATATGTACATATATATCAAAGTATGTTCAAAATATATTTACAACACTTTTAATACATTTTGATGTTTTAAGTTTATTAAGTCAGCTGTCCTCGTTAGTAACCTACAACTAGTTGTCCAAAGTTAGATGTACAGAAAAAAATTGATATATATTATCTTAAATCAATCCACGACCCAGTGTATACACGTCTCAGGCTAGATCACAACTCAAAGTATATATATTTTTGGAATCAACCTCAACCCTGTATAGCTAACTCCCACATTACTGCATATAGAGTGTCTATGGTTGTTCCAAATAATATATACACATGGGTCGATATGATATGTCAAAACATTTGCATACGTGTCGATGGTATCCCAAGATTACATAATATATTAGAATACATGTATAATACAATATAAGTTAGCTAGGATATGATTAATATAGATTTGTTACCAATTTTCACGTTGCTACAACAAGAAAAATTATCCAATCTTGTTTTACCCATAACTTCTTCATTTTAAATCCGTTTTGAGTGAATCAAATTGCTATGGTTTCATATTGAACTCTATTTTATGAATCTAAATAGAAAAAGTATAGGTTTATAGTCGGAAATATAAGTTACAGGTCATTTTTGTAAGAGGTAGTCATTTCAGTCGAAAGAACGACGTCTTGATGACCATTTTGAAAAACATACTTCCACTTTGAGTTTAACCATGATTTTTGGATATAGTTTCATGTTCATAAGAAAAATCATTTTCCCAGAAGAACAACTTTTAAATCAAAGTTTATCATAGTTTTTAATTAACTAACCCAAAACAGCCCACGGTGTTACTACGACGGCGTAAATCCGGTTTTATGGTGTTTTTCGTGTTTCCAGGTTTTAAATCATTAAGTTAGCATATCATATAGATATAGAACATGTGTATAGTTGATTTTAAAAGTGTAGTTAGAAGGATTAACTTTATTTGCGAACAAGTTTAGAATTAACTTAACTATGTTCTAGTGATTACTAGTTTACCACTTCGAATATGATAGCTTTATATGTATGAATCGAATGATGTTATGAACATCATTACTACCTTAAGTCCTTGGATAAACCTACTGGAAAATAGAAAAATGAATCTAGCTTCAACGAATCCTTGGATGGCTCGAAGTTCTTGAAGCAGAATCATGACACGAAAACAAGTTCAAGTAAGATTTCCACTCGAAATAAGATTGTTATAGTTATAGAAATTGAATCAAAGTTTGAATATGAGTATTACCTTGTATTAGAAAGATATCTTACTGTAAATAAGAAAGATTTCTTGAGGTTGGATGATCACTCTACAAGATTGGAAGTAAGCTAGCAAACTTGGAAGTATTCTTGATTTTATGAAACAAGAACTTGTAGAATTTATGAAGAACACTTAGAACTTGAAGATAGAGCTTGAGAGAGATCAATTAGATGAAGAAAATTGAAGAATGAAAGTGTTTGTAGGTGTTTTTGGTCGTTGGTGTATGGATTAGATATAAAGGATATGTAATTTTGTTTTCATGTAAATAAGTCATGAATGATTACTCATATTTTTGTAATTTTATGAGATATTTCATGCTAGTTGCCAAATGATGGTTCCCACATGTGTTAGGAGACTCACAGGGGCTGCTAAGAGCTGATCGTTGGAGTGTATATACCAATAGTACATACATCTAAAAGCTGTGTATTGTACGAGTACGAATACGGGTGCATACGAGTAGAATTGTTTATGAAACTGAACGAGGATGTAATTGTAAGCATTTTTGTTAAGTAGAAGTATTTCGATAAGTGTCTTGAAGTCTTTCAAAAGTGTATGAATACATATTAAAACACTACATGTATATACATTTTAACTGAGTCGTTAAGTCATCGTTAGTCGTTACATGTAAGTGTTGTTTTGAAACCTTTAGGTTAACGATCTTGTTAAATGTTGTTAACCCAATGTTTATAATATCAAATGAGATTTTAAATTATTATATTATCATGATATTATGATGTATGAATATCTCTTAATATGATATATATACATTAAATGTCGTTACAACGATAATCGTTACATATATGTCTCGTTTCAAAATCATTAAGTTAGTAGTCTTGTTTTTACATATGTAGTTCATTGTTAATATTCTTAATGATATGTTTACTTATCATAATATCATGTTAACTATATATATATATCCATATATATGTCACTTGGGTGGTCAATTGTCTATATGAAACCTATTTCAATTAATCAAGTCTTAACAAGTTTGATTGCTTAACATGTTGGAAACACTTAATCATGTAAATAACAATTTCATTTAATATATATATATATAAACATGAAAAAGTTCGGGTCACTACAATATGTTCTCTAGGTTGAGATCTACGGTTATTTTGCATTTCGAGTTTCGGTCACATTTCGGTGAATGACCTTATGTGCTGCTAAGGTGAGTTTCATATGCTCCCTTTTTAATTGCTTTTGCAATCTATATTTTTGGGCTGAGAATACATGCACTTTATTTTAAACGCAATGGATACAAGTACATACTAAATTTTACACCGAGTTTGAACCGAAAATCCCTTAGCTTTGGTAACTAGTAACTGCCGGTTATAAGAACTGGTGGGCGCGAGTAGTTGTATATGGATCCATAGGGCTTGACATCCTCGTCTGTACCAGGTATAGAAACCCTAGCCTGAACTATAAAACAGACGTATACTATTTGAGTTTAGTACACGTTGGTTTGCGTGTATTGTACATGTTGGTTGCATGTATGTTAAAACAGGGGTACTTATTATAACGTTAAAGTTTAGTGACCAGGGTGCTCAACTTCGTAGAATATTTTGATAAACGTTTCTGGATGAAACAACTGGAATCTTGTGATCCACCTTTATATACAGAATATGTGCAACATTAAAACTATGAACTCACCAACCTTTGTGTTGACACTTTTAAGCATGTTTATTCTCAGGTTCCTAGAAGTCTTCCACTGTTTGCTTATACGTTATACAAGCTATGTGAATGGAGTCATACATGCTTTATTCAAGAAAACTTTGCATTTACAAAATCATCACCATGTATCTTATTTTGACTACATTGTCAACGGATGTAGTATTGTAAACTATTATATACGGTAATTGTCTATACGTAGAAATCATCTGACGTCGAAAACCTTGGATTTATATATTCATTTATGGTGTGCCTTTTCAAAAGAATGCAATGTTTACAAAACGTATCATATAGAGGTCAAAACCTCACTATGAAATCAATGAATGATGTATTCGTTCAAATGAATTTGGACGGGTCATCACAACCCAGGTCGCCTTTCGCTTAGTGCGGGGGCAGCGGGGAGGGGGTTTTACGGTCATTCCCTCGGATTGGTCCGAGTATCCTCTAGGACATTAGTTGGGGCGGGTTATGCAATTACGGGAGATGAACGCGTGGGTGGTTAAGTCTCTCCCGGGTGATCCCAAACTGATGTCCAAAAAAAAAAGGTTAATAAGGTTATTTACAGTACATACAACAATAACAACATACCCAATCTCACATGTATGAGGTATGGGGGAAGTGAGACGTAGACAATCCTTCCTCTATCCTAGAATAAAGAAAAATCATTTCTCGACCCCGAGTTAAACACTCACAAGAGTAGGGAAAGTCTTCCCTCCCTCTATTCGACGGGTAAAGAGATTGCTTCCAGGAGGACCTCCGGCCCAAAAGGTAGAAGAAAATAAAATAAAACAAAAACAAATAAGAATAGAAATAAATAAAGAAAATACTTTAAATAAAATGAAATAAATAAATAAATACAGCGAATAAAATAGATACATACATAAAAAAAAAAAAAAAAAAAAAAGACGCCATGAAAATGGTAGAATCAAATTTCCATGGGTTTTAAATCAAGCCTGAACTTCAATTTAGCCACTAAGCGGCAGTCAAGTCGTCAATAAATCGACGCCTGCTGTTGCCTCGATTAATAGGACCGTAAAAAAAAGTAACAAAATAATATATATATATATATATATATATATATATATATATATATATATATATATATATATATATATATATATATATATATATATATATGAAAACGTACCTTAGGCTGCTGTGCGGAGCTCGAGACATAATGCTACACTAAAAGAACAATAAACAAATATGACCGCGTACCAACAACCAGACACACACCTAGACGTACTGTACATGTCTACAAAACATAAACCTACATACATACATACATACATACATACATACGAACCTACGAACCTACATACCTAAATCCATGCCTAATCAATACATAAAACATACATACAAGAAACATACATTCGTACATACATCCATACACACATTCACGCACACATACATATACATTAAAATACCTACATCCATGAACATACAAAAAAAACATAGAAACAAACATAAGTATAGTCACATTATTCGTTAAAAATGATTATCAAACAGATTATTGTTAATCATGGGTAACTTCATTAAGAACATTTGAATCATTCTATTCAGCGCTAAATCATTCATTTTTATCAAACGCGCCCTTAAAATAATTTTGATAAGTACCTACACGATACTAAAACATGATCAAAGCACGAACATACAACAACAAAATACCAGATAGTCCCAAAAAAATAAATAAATGTTGCAACCTTACAGGTAAGTTATAAGTAGGCGACATACGCATCAAAAGTTAAACTATACCCGGAATGTTACTTTTTCTGAGTGTGTCAAAAAATCAGCATACATATCTTTTTTTTTTTTTTTTTTTTTTTTTTGGAAAAAAAAACGAAAACTATATATAACAAATCCTTATCTCGAAATAGAGATAAGAAAAAACGAAGATACAAAAAAAAAAAAAAAAAAAGAAAAAGCCATGCCTGAGGCTCGAAAACATAAAACAAGACCCTACAAAGAAAACGACCTACCGCTAACTAAATCCGGGCCTCGCCAACAACCTAAACCAACACCTAACAAGTAGAAAAAGGAACGAAACTTGCAAGCGACCTACAAATAAAATCACAACAAACAAGCAAACACTCAAAGACCGATGTTGCCATTGACGCCACCATCCATCTTAGCCTTGAACTTAAAGGTCGACTCGATTCCAACCTCTTCACCGGTGGCGCTACCCGGCGATTGAGATTCCAAACCACCATTCCTAAATTGGTCGAAAAAGCCCCCCTCTCCCCCCGTCCCCGTCCCTATACGAGTCCAATTACAAGTTCCATCTTTTTTAGAGTCTTTGGAGATTTTTCTATTCACAAAATCCTTTTCTTCCTCGTCACTAGAATCTTGCAAAGAAAACGAACTAACTTTCTTGCTCTTCTTTTTTACCTTACTACGCATCTTGACTCCACAATTAATATTGTTCTTCTTCACCCCGACACCTCGAAATTTGCTAGCATACATATCTATCTTACATTACATCATCAAACTTACCAATTACAATCATTTTTACAGCAAGCCTTACACCTATGATACACTATATTTAAACCACTACAATGACGTCTATATTTCAGCTGTACTATTAAGTACAAAAAAAAAAAAAATGCACAAAACTAATCAGCATCAGCACTGAAATCAGGTTCCGGAGGCTTTTGCAATTTCACCAGTTCCCTAGCAGTCCTCAGGTTCCGATTCCGTTGGACCCCACGCATAGCATTAGCCGCAAACTTCGAAGCCAAAAAAGTAGCCCCAAGGCTGTAAGAAGAACTTCCAATACTACCACAACTATTACTCGTTGATTCCTCTTCTTCCTCCTTCCGCTTTTGCTCCAATATCTTCCGCTTCGAATATCTCCGCCAGGCTGCCTGAATGAAACATGCCGCCCATGTCCGTCACTCTTGTGAGTGAAACCTGAAAGTATGTTGTACCTGTCTACTGTGCAGCCGCCGAAATTGACCTGCAACGCAGTATGTTTGTTATTCATGCCTTTTTTGTGGGATAATACAAGATTAAGAAAGTTTTAGACTTTTGATTAAAATGTATGCCGTTTGTAGTGATTTGGTGGATGCATGCAAGGTGTTTGATGAAACGCCTGTGAGGGATTCTGTGTTATAGGAGTTCAGTAATAACTTAGGACAGGAAATTGTAAAATTACCCTTTTGACTAAAGCAAGACAAAGATGGCGCTTTATGTCCCGTCTGAGATCTTTGGGTAATGTTTGAACCAAATTTTCTTCATTGACACCACGAGTTTCTAAGCACTTGTACTGATCGTAACGTCTAACACGTTCTTGAAGATCATCGGGAAGTAGCCGATGATGCATCCACTGCTCTGAGTCACGTCTCTTAACTCTCATCTCTTCAAGACGAATGGTAAGAGATTGTAGGTACGTCTGTCATGCCCAAATAATACTCATTCAAATTTCAGCACTTAAAACTAATCCAATATGTAATATCTCAACATAATATAGTTGGGGCATAACATGCATGTTGCCAATTAATAGAGCAACTAGAATGAGTCCAGATATGGCTAGTGCAACTGAAAACACCCCTTTAATTTTATATGTACAACCGCCTACAACATTTTATTCAGAAATTTAAATCATTGTTTCTATTACACTGTTTTGTAGTTCCAGTTAGAGAATTTCATTTTTTGAATTAGCCCAAAAGGTAGACAACTAGGTGTTACTACTTCGACCCAACCCATTTTGACATGTACTTGTAAGTAGCATTCTTCAGCTTAAATCTGATTTGACTCATGAACCAACCCGCACATCTTGCCACTTCTAGTTGCAATGACATTAATGACCAGATTAAACAGTTGCTTACATGACTAGCAAGCATGTAGAGCAACAAATAATAAGCCGCCCCGGCCCAAGCAGTTTCAGCAAAAACACCAGCCGTCCTTTTTAATTCTGAAGTCAAAGGAACGAATCTTGCAAATCTAGGAGCATACTGAATCAACACAATGAACAATAAAGCTTCTTTGTAGCCAGTACATCTGAACCTTTAGATCTCTGTAGATATCTCCAGATAACAATCTGCATAACTAAAAAGTTAAGTTAAACTCCAATCAAACTTTCTCTACATCCTGCATATGTCTTAATACTAATACATGCATAATAGCAGGGCAGAAAAAGGTAAAGCATAATGACAGGTCAGGTAAAGGTACGTCAGTGTTTCAAGTTTTGACTTTTTAAGTGGTTAATAACTGGCCTAGTGCATAGAGATATATCAAAAATTGGTCTGAATTTTGTTGTGGGCAACACTCTTAATTTTCAGCCACGGAAATACTCAAACTTTCAAGTATCTTGCAAATGTATTTGTTATGGGTGAAAGATGAAAAACATTCATAATTTTTCTATACAGGTTTTGTAAATTATTTAATTGAAAATTAAATAGTATATGAGATATTAGTTTTCTGACCTGTGGCAGGGGAAGAATTGAAAGGATATCAATGATAAAATAACACTTCAAGTATCTCTTAGCTATTTATGCAGGATCAATTACAAGTTCACCGTGTCCAAAAACACGTGATGATGGAACAATAAAAGCAGTACGAAATTGAAGAGCCATGTGAAAAAGATAAAAAGCATCAACAACTGTCCTTAATGTTGTAGCAACAATGGCCAGCTTTCGATCTATACCAAGGCACGTATTGGTTTTATCAAATACTGGAAGATAAAAGAAAAGTGGATCTATAGATACAGCCAGAATACACGAGACAACAAAAAACTGGTTCCATTGTAACAGGAATTTGTCTTGAGGGTCTAAGATTTTTTTCTGACACTTTAAGATCTTCAGGGAAGACAGCTTGTAAAACACCAAATTCAAGTGATCGACCGATTGATTTAAGTCCTTCTTACCCCTTTTTAATTCCATTTTTGAAACAAGTGCTGGCCCTATAAAACCATGTTTGATGAATATGCAAGGCTAGTTTGACCCAAAAGATCCTGATTAAGGGTTGCCCGACCAAACAACCTTTTGTGAAAGCTATATATATAAACTTCATTTGAAGACCTTACAACATTATCGTTGAGAGGTATAAAAATCAAGGTGATGCACAAAATTAATCTTAAACTTAACCGTCACTTGTCACGAAGGGAGATATTTTTTACCTCATAAACTTTTCTTTCTGACCACCAACATATTGGGACTTCAATCCGCTGTTAAACAAAGAACTTGTCACAGGTCAACAAAGAACTTCTACTGCCACCGACAGATAAAGATAAACTTAAGGAACGTACATGCAGATCACATTATAACGTACGTTATAAAATATCAATAGTATAGCTAAGAATAAGAGAAACGGGCAGCTTAAGACAGTCAACATATTTTTTATGATTCTCAAACCCTAGATTTCATGTTATACAGAGCTTCATCATCTACAATCTGCTAACATCTACTCTACTGAGTTAGGTTCCAGTATACAGATGACCAGTCAAAAGTGTAACCACATCATTAGTATAAAAATACCTCGATTACACACAAGCAAAATCCAAATTCACAATTCTCACAAGTTTCATAAATTAGGCAAAAATTCATCTTCCCATAAACCTAATCCTCAAATTTATTTTCATCAAATAAATGATACATAATTTATATAATTCGTTACCAGAAGGATAAAATTAAATAAAGAGATCATTATCTATTCATAATCAAAACTTAATAAAATATAGTAACACAATTCATTCAACCATGATTACTACTGTACTATATTACAACACTTTCAACAAAATAAACAAAAGAATACCTAATTTACATATTAACTAATAGACAAAAGTTATGAATATTAACGGGGTTACTTTCGACTTTTCATTTTTTTTTTTTTTAATTTTAACTAAATTTCATTTTACCAACAAACGACCTCACATTTTTTTGAAAAATTCAAATCGACCCCCCAAACAGGGGGTAAAGTGTCAAATAACAATTTTCATAAAAAATCTTAAATAAACTCCACCCAAATATTCAACGGGTCATATCTTCTCGCTCGCCAACGAGTTAAATTTTTCCGACACCATCGTTAAACTCGAAATAATTTTAGGAACACAATGTCACTAGCTATACGTAAAACGGACGCTTTTTAAAAAACGCTAAATATTTGGGGTACTTTTCATACACGTTGATTTTGCGTTAAATTTTTAAAAGTCGACAATTCCATAGCGAAACGCGGAGATGCACATATATTGTTAATTTAAAATAACATTTAAATCTCTCACGAGTTATACCTTTTAGTTCGACTCGAGTTGCGCTTCAACGACATCATCGTTAGCCACAAAATAATTTTACTAATCGCAAAAAAATACATTAAAAATCGAACCCCGGCGCGAAGCGAGGGTTCAATAACTAGTTGAGCTACTAAAGACCAAAATTCACCTAACAAACTTGAGCTTTCAATATCAAATGCAACATCATCATCAATCACATGCATATAATACGGAGTATACAATAACAAAATAGTTTGACTTACGTCGAAAAAAATAACAAGCTTCACCGGACTAGGCCGTCATCGGAAGAGTGAAATTCGGAGGCGATTTAAGGAAAGAAAAAAAAAAAAAAAAAAAAGTAAAATGAAGGGCCCAAAATGGCGATAGAAAAATAGGAAAGGGGCCAAAATTATGAACCGAAATCGTCAAATTAATTTCCTTTATGAATACGAGTAGTAAAAAAATTAATCCAATATTAATACTGCAATGTTTCATTATAGTTCCCTTGAGTTCTGATTAGAAGTCATTAGCGACCTTAACTATTTGACATTTTAACCATCCAGGCATAGCCTGGGTGGCCACAGGACTTCCAATGAAGCAAGAGCGGTTCGATTCCCTTCAAGGCAAAATACCTTGAGCCGAGCTTCATTTAGTGACTGATTGACTAGAGGATGCTTTGCCTGGTAGCGGTGGAAGCCTGACTTGCCGTTTACCCGGGGTTTACCAACTAGAGGGAGCCATTATGGCTCGTCGCTAGGGGTTCCTCGTAAAAAAAAAAAAAAACTATTTGACATATTACTATTGACTCTGGTTTGACAAGTTGTATTAAGTTAAAAATTATAAAAAGTTATTTAAAAATTTTAAATATTATTTTTTACATCCAAAAAATTAATATTTAAAAGTTATAAATAATTGTTTTAAGGATAAATATTTCAAAAAGATAATATGAAAGACTAAATATGTAATATCACTTATATCATTGATGATTTGAATGTTAGGTTTGTAAATGATCCATTTCTTCGAAGCTTGAATTTAAGTTAATATTTGACATCTTTTAACTACGTGTACATCCATGCTAATACAGGTTAAGTCCTCGATTTGTATTATGACATGAGCGAGTTAACTAAAGAAATTTCCTTGCAAACAAATGACACATTTTATTTTATGAAAAGTTAACATTTTTTTTCACAAATAAAACTGCCTATCGAGCAACTACGAGAGCAGACCAAATTATAACGCCAATAAAAATCACTCATTCCATTTAAGATTACATTTACTTCTCGCAACCAATTATAAAATGAATTACGAATAGAATCGAAAACCAAATTTCCCTTCAATGGGTGGGACTGGAATAACATACTATTACGCAATCTCCATAAATGTCAACATGCGGAAGCCACGATGATATATAACCTATTCTTCAAATCAGAGTTCCCATGCAATTTTCGAACCAAACTATTCATTCAGACCAAGCTGAAAATACCAGGAGAGAAACATCAACCCAAACTCTGACTTTCCTCCAAAACTCAAGAGCAACTTCACAAATCGAATAAAACATGGTTTATGTATCATTACTACATTTCGGTTCATTTAGAGCCCGTCATTTAGATGTGTTCACTAAATAACACGTCTAATTTATCACACGGAACACGTCTAATTTAGATTTCTACAAAAAAAAAAAAAAAACCGGAACACGTCTAATTAAAATTCGCAACACGTCTAATTAGATATCTTCAACACGTCTAAATAAGTTTAACACCTCTAATTGGTAACCACGTCTAATTACTTTTACCGGGAACACATCTAATTGACAACACGTCTAACAAATATTCCAAATTACACGTCTAATTAACAACACGTCTAATTATGTATACCAGGAACACGTCTGAATGAAACAAGAACACGTCTAATTGGCAACACGTCTTATTAGATTTGCCGGGAACACGTCTAAATGCTTAACACGTCTAATAAGTTTCAAAACACACGTCTAATTAGTTTTTAACTAACGCCTTTAACTGTGACACGTCTAAATAAGTTAACGGGATATATATGTTAACGATCTCCGTTTAATCAACCTAACCCTTAAAGTTCTGTTAATATTAGTCTACCGAAATTACCGATCACGTCTAATTAAACAAACAATGTAACGGGTTATATATTTAGGGTTCCATATTGAACGGGTTAATAAACAAACACGTCTAATTAATAGGAAGTTAGTTAGTTACAGAAGAGTTAGAAAATAATTTGATAACTAGGAATGGATTTTGATAAGTATATATAATATAATTATAATACTATAAAATTTTATATACCTTAAATAAATAAGATTATTATTGAAGTTATAAATAATATAAAATATAAAAAATCTTTTCAGAAATATAAAAACACACGTTTTTTAGTTTTTTTTCCGGCTTGCTCTTGTTTGCTTGTTTAGCTTCGTCGCATGATTAAAAGATAATGGAGACTTCAAAATCATCAGAGGTAATTCAATATTTCTTTTTCTTTATATCTTAAGTCGTTTGTTATGAAAGTTTGTATAAATCTGGTTTACATGAACGTTAATAATATCACATGATTCACACATGTTTGAATCGGGTTTATAAATCAGGTTTATAACATATGTTTGATTGGATCTATAGCACAACAATTTGACTATATAACACACCATGATTCACACGATTACCCAACACGATTGTAGACATGTAGTGCAGACCTGGAGCAGAACTTGACAAACAAACGACACACAACTATCTCACTGTTTTAACACGCCATGATTGACGCGATTACACAACACGATTCTAAACATCATACAACACTATATTAACATCATATAAACTTTATTAACATCATATAAACACACTATATATAACCTATAACATATAAACCCTTATTATGCAATGAAAGAAAGTTATACTATATAGTAACAATAGGCAAACACAACCTGATAGTAGTAGCAGAACCAACCGGGTCAACTTAGACAAAACATGGATAACAACTCAATGCTATGTTTGGTGAAGTAATAACAACTCAAAACCTGGATAACAAAACTTGAATAACCTGATTATTTACGTGCTGCACACTATGGCAACCAAAAGAAAACCAAACATACAAACCTAGTCTATTATATATATGTCTAATTCAGAAACCAACCTATGTTTGGTGAAGTAATAACAACTCAACGCTCACTCCAATTTAGGAAAAAACCCATGAGGTAGTATACATGTCAAATCAGACCCAATAACCAATATGATAAGCAATGTTGACCTTATAACCACCTTCAGTGGCAATCATAACCCAAAGTACAATCATCACCCTAATCATAACCCTAAGTACAGTTGCATTGGCAAATTACCATAAACAAAGACAGTTATATTACCATATCAAAACTTCATACAAAAGGAGCATCACAAATATTCATTAGCTCCAATAAAAAGTAGAATCACAAATATACATTAACAAACATAGTTATAGTAGCATCAATAATATTCATCACAAATTACAATTTGATTGGATTGTTCTCACTCATACCTGTGCCATCTTTGACGAAAACATTTTTTGAAAGCTTCTGTAATAAGATTCTTTCAGACTTCCTTCTTCTTGGTGGAGGACTGGGTTTCATTCTGAAGATTGTTAGCTCTGCATCAATATGTCTAATCAGTGGATCTTGCTCTGTATTAACTTCTTCATTAACATCTTCATCAAGGTGTTCTTTTTTGTCGTCTTCCATCAACATTTCTTCATCAACATCGTCAGAAAACTCTGCATCTTTTTCTGCTTCATTAACCTTTTTAAACACTCCATCTTTTATTTCTCGAACCACATAATCTTCTTCTTTATCCACATTTTCTTCTTCGTCTTCGTTCATCACCATTTGGACATCATCATATGAAACAAACTCTGCATCTTCTTCAATCACTGCATCTTCTTTTTCATTGATGTTGTCATGAACATTTAAATTTTCATCAGGCTTTTCTTTTTCAACATCCTGTTCATTAACAAACATGAATAACTAAATGTAGTAAGTAATTTAAAAGTCTAGAAAAAAATAACATTTAGTTAAATTAGTTACCTTTATGTGTTTCGATTGTTTCACTAATTTTTTGGTGAATTTCTGATGTTGAACATCCTTTTCCTTTTCCTGAGACTTCTCAATAGCACCTTCCACTTCATCATCAACATCATCTTCATCATCAGACTTCTCATCAACATCCTCTTCATCATCATCTACATCTTCTTCATCATCATCATTCTCTTCATCATCATCATTATCTTCATCAACAACATCCTCTTCATCATCATGCTTTTGGTTTTCCTGAGACTTCTCATTAGCAAACATGAAATATAAAATGTAGTAAGTAAGCATTTAAATATTGTAAGAAAAATAACATCAGTTAAATTAGTTACCCTCGTTCCTTTATCGTCCGATTTCTGTTTCTTTGTGATTTTGCTGTATCCTATTGTGCTACTTAAACCCCTTTTTCGACTACAGTGTTCCTTCCCCACATGAGTTAACAAGGCATCCCCGCCTTCTTTATCTGTCCTAACCTGGAAAAATAAACACAAGTAATCAATTATAGAAAAATTATGAGTTGGTTAGTCTAAAAATTCAAATATAAATATATTACAATTTTCTCTATAAGCGGCGCAAATGTTTCTGGGCATACTGCCATCTTCCCTTTGTCATCCGACTTCATCCTGCCCAGCACGTAATACCTCGCAGCAGGATTGTGACGATCACTCCAAATTCATATGGACGAACACGTCATTCATCGATTTCATTGCGAGGTATTTGACCTCTATATGATACGTTTTGTAAACATTTCATTCTTTTGAAAAGGCACACCATAAATAAATATTTAAATCAAAGGTTTTCAACATCTGATGATTTCTACATATAGACAATCAACGTAAATAATAGTTTACAATAATACTTCCATTGACAATGCAGTCAAAATAAGATACATGGTGATGATTTGGTGAATGCAACGTTTCCTTGATAAATATGCCATGTAAGACTCCATGCACATAGCTTATCTAACATATAAGCAAATAGCGGAAGACTTCTAGGAACCTGAGAATAAACATGCTAACAAGTGTCAACACAAAGGTTGGTGAGTTCATAGTTTTAGTGTTTTGCATAATCTGTATATAAAGGTGAATCACAAGTTTTCAGTTGTTTCATCCAGAAACGTTTATCAAAATATTCTACGAAATTGAGCACCTTGGTAACTAAACTTAACGTATATATAATTTGTACCCTTTGTATAATCATCTTAATAATACACGCAAACCAACGTGTACGCTTCTCAAATAGCATACGTCCGTTAAAAAGCTAGCGCTCTAGCTCAGACGGGGATATCAAGCCCTATGGATCCATATACCTCTATTCGCGCCCATCGGTTCTTATAACCGAAAGTTACTAGTTACCAAAGCTAAGGGATTTTCTTTTCAAACTCGGTGTAGAATTCAGTATGTACTTGTATCCATTGCGTTTTTAAAATAAAGTGCATGTATTCTCAGCCCAAAAATGTATTACAAAAGCAATTAAAAAGGGATCAATGAAACTCACCTTAGCAGCATATAAAGTTGTTCACCAAAATGTGATCAAAACTCGGATTAACAAATTATCGTAGATCTCAACCTAGAGAACATATGTTGGTCAATAAATGTCTATCAAGCTAGGTCAGGTCATAGTTTATCACAATCCTAATGCTCGAGATCGACATACAAAAGTTATCCAAAGTCGTTTCAAAAAGTCAATTTTGATATTAGTTCAATAAAACGAGACATACCTTATATAAGGAGTCATTTACTCGGTTGGTAATATTCAAAAATCCATTTTATCAATCTCATAAACAAGTTGTTTTGCGATGACCCGAAAATTTCTGACCAAATTTAAACTTAATCTTTAACGTTTCTGACACGATAAGCAAAGTCAATGAATTTGAATCTCAAAATTTTAAACTATTCAAATACCTTTCGATTGTTCTCAACGATTCGCGAACAATTATATGTAATTAGATATACATACTATAACTTGGAAACGTAACAAAGTGTTATGAAAATGATACTGTGCATTAACCTTATTGGTTTGATTATCTGATTGATATATTTAACTACGAAGTTAAAATATTATGCCAAACGATTGAATTAAAAGATATTTACTAAGTCTTTTAATGATTACGATGTTGTTACGGGTCTCTGTTGTGAGGTTCACGCTGATTTGAGAAATCGTTCATTCTTAACGATATTCGGAAAATATGGTAAAGTGTTTGTTTAAATAACGTAATCTAGACGTTACAAAAATAAGAAATATTAACTGTTGGAATTGGATATATGAATAACTTGTGACGTATATTTAAAACGTGTTTATAAATATTAATTTGGTTACAAAACGTTTTGATTTAAAAACAGTATTATTAAAAATACTTCGTTAGATAACGAGCCATTGATTTATAGAAGTAAATGACCAAAACACTCGAGAGTTTAAGATATATTTCGAGTGATATAGTTTAGGGATAATTTAAGACTATATTTTGACAAAAATACGTGTCACGAAATGTAAAATACAAGTTTTCTCAGTGTACGAAGGGACACTCGAAAAACCGGAACCGGAACATAAGTCGCGTGATGACGTACGACTTATCGGAATAAAAATTACAAGTAAACTATGCACATGAATTTAATATAATATATAATTAATTATATAAATTATATAAATTATATATATAATTAAATATTATGTCGACAAACAAGAAAACAAAAGTTTGTGAGCTGGATCAGAGGGCCATGCGATCGCATGGAAAATAGGCACAAAACCCATGCGATCGCATGGGGGTCAGAATCAGGAATTATTCTATAAATAGCCCAGGTTTCTGCCGAACTCTTTACCTACTTTCTCTCAATCTCTCTCTATTATACATAAATATATATTATTTATTATTATTATTATTATTATTATTATTATTATTATTATTATTATTATTATTAAGATTAATATTATTATTAATATTATTATTTTAGTATTGATATTATTATTAATAATATTATACATAAAATATTACGACGTGAGTAGGTTCGGGTTATTTCAAACCAAGTTTTCAAGTGAGTCAAAGCTAAGGAAACTATGGGTTATTACTAAGGAGGTTATGGGTATTGTTCGAGGGTATTGCTCGTGAGTCAAACTAGTGTTTATCATCTTCGTTGCGTCTACGTACTTTCCCTACAATATTGAATCTCAATATTGATACGTAAGTACTTATATTTTATCCTTTATAAATTAATAGTGTATACATGTCTAGTGCTCGAGTATATATATTTATACATGCTTGTATGCTAAATTTCATCGATAAACAGTTTATAATGAATCACAAATTAAATACATATATTACTGGTAAAAGGTATATGATATACATGTTTTTGGAAAGCTGGCGAAAAATCAATAATTTTTCATTTAGATATCGAATAGTTTCGATGAACGGATTAAAAGATATGATCAACTAAATTATGTTTGACGTTAAATGAAATTGCTTTTGAATCTGCAATTGAGATTTAAACAACTTGTTTACAAGATTGATAAAATGGATTTTTAAATATTACCAGCCGAGTAAATGAATCCTTAAATAAGGTACGTCTCGTTTTGTTGAACTATTGTCAAAATTGACTT
The DNA here is from genome assembly GCF_046630445.1 of Rutidosis leptorrhynchoides. NCBI lineage: Eukaryota > Viridiplantae > Streptophyta > Magnoliopsida > Asterales > Asteraceae > Rutidosis > Rutidosis leptorrhynchoides. The sequence goes on along the minus strand of NC_092338.1, from coordinate 57,774,130 downwards.
TTTGAAACGACTTTGGATAACTTTTGTATGTCGATCTCGAGCATTAGGATTGTGATACACTATGACCAGACCTAGCTTGATAGACATTTATTGACCAACCTATGTTCTCTAGGTTGAGATCTACGATTATTTGATATTCTGAGTTTCGATCACATTACGATGAACAACTTTATATGCTGCTAAGGTGAGTTTCATTGATCCCTTTTTAATTGATTTTGCAATATATATTTTTGGGCTGAGAATACATGCAATTTATTTTAAATGCAATGGATACAAGTACATACTAAATTCTACACCGAGTTTGAACCGAAAATCCCTTAGCTTTGGTAACTAGTAACTGCCAGTTATAAGAACTGGTGGGCGCGAGTAGTAGTATATGGATGCATAGGGTTTGACATCCCCGTCTGTTCCAGGTATAGAAATAAACTCTAGCCTGAACTATAAAACAGACGTATGCTATTTGAAGTTAGTACACGTTGGATTGCGTGTATTGTACATGTTGGTTGCATGTTAAACGAGGGGTACTTATTATAGACGTTAAGGCTTGGTTACCAGGGTGCTCATTCTTGTAGAACATTTTGATAAACATTTCTGGATGAAACAACTGAAATCTTGTGATCCATTTTTATATACAGATTATGAGAAATACTAAAACTATGAACTCACCAACCTTTGTATTGACACTTGTTAGCATGTTTATTCTCAGGTTCCCTAGAAGTCTTCCGCTGTTTGCTTATATGATATACAAGCTATGTGCATGGAGTCTTACATGGCATATTTTTCAAGAAAACGTTGCATTCACCAATTCATCACCATGTACCTTATTTTGACTGCATTGTCAACGAAAGCACTATTGTAAACTATTATATACGGTGATTGTCTATATGTAGAAATCATCAGATGTCGAAAACCTTTGATTTAAATATACATTTATGGTGTGCCTTTTTAAAAGAATGTAATGTTTACAAAATGTATCATATAGAGGTCAAATACCTCGTAATGAAATCAATGAATGACGTGTTAGTCCATATGGATTTGGAGCGATAATCACAGTTGGTATCAGAGCGTTGGTCCTAGTGAACCAGGTCTTGCATGAGTGTGTCTAACTGATAGTTGTTAGGATGCTTTAGTAAGTCTGGACTTCGACTGTGTCTGCATGTCAAAATTTTTGCTTATCATTCCTTGTCAGAAATTACTTGTCTATCATCTCAAGTCTAAACACGTGTTACTACATTGATTGCATGAATAGTGTATAGACGAATCATATCCTATCATATCTACTATAGTGGATCTTATTTGGCGTTTTTCGAAATTTCCTTCGTAAATTACGGAATCCTTTTACTATATATACGTATGCGAGAAGACAAAGGTATCATCCAGTATTCAACCCTCAATTCATATCGAGAATCATTTCATAACTTTCAGTGATCGCGTAAGATGGCCTCTTCGAATAGACCAAGTCCCTCCAACTCCGAAGACAGTGTGACGGGACCACACCGACCGATCAACTACCGTGATTTCTTTAGAAAATGGGGATGGGTTCGCGAAATACTTACCCTATGGAGAAATGAAGAAGGTACTCCATACCATGAGCCGAACTTACCGCCTAACGTCGGAGTACTCGATCCACTTACCGGCGAACCTGTTCGCAACACCGTTTATACTCTTTTTGCGAGAATTTTTCATCTTGAAGCTACCATTAACGGAACTAGAAAAGATATCCGACCTCTACCTCACACCGATAACCAACCAGGGTTAGTAGAAGAAGTTAAAGAACTTCGAGCTCGAGTGTTAACTTTAGAGAGCACTGTACACAATTTACAAACACCAGCAGTATCACCAACACCAGTAACATCACCATCCTCAGCACCAACAGCACTAGTACCACTAACAACAACGCCAACAGTACCATTACCACCACCAACAACATCCACATCACACGCCTCAACATCACGATCTGTACCTCGGATATCACCATCATACGCACCATAGATACCAAGGAGTATCAACGACAATAAACGATGATTTATTGATTCATAACTTCATCGGAGAAACATTCTACGGCGATTATGTAATTTCTAAAGTTTAGAGATAATCTATTCTAACCCTAGCCATAAATCAGATAGAGTAGAAACTCTGATCGAAATGGTGTATGATTTACAAGCTAGACTTGTTATATCACAACATCAATAGTACCCTTAGCTTCACCAACACAGTAAGTGCTGTCAACATCGTTAGAATCAACAGCACCTCTAACATCACAAGCTCCGTCAGTTCAAGAATTACCGTGGACATCATTACGAATCAATAACGCGTATATTGAATCAACGAGTTATGAAATAATAACTCATTCCCTCCGAAGAATTTATATGTATATCTTATATATATAAATTTTAAACCCTAATAAATCTTTCTGTACTAAGCTATTATGTATGGAACTTAACTACTCGGTTAATTCATATTACTAATATGCTATGATGTACAACCTTCGTTAACTACAATCTCTATTTCAATTCAATGAATTTCGTTTCATAATAAACCAAGTGTATTATTCAATAACATGGTTGATTTTACACTTTCATCTTCGATGCACTCGAAACTTTCTAGAAGACATCATTTGCACCTTTCGAAGTTAGCAAGAATTTCACGAATACCAACATCCTTTATTGAGGAATATCAATAAGAATAAATAATGAAGTATTGATTTCATTAGTGAAATACTCCGCGAAGATTATGCAATCTCTAATGTTTTAGAGATTATTCATTTCTAATTCAAGCCAAAAATCAGATGAGCTTAATATGATATTAACTCATTAAATCTGTATTACATCTGAAGAAAATATACATACATATATTTTCATAAAGACTGTAATGAAAATTCTTTTGTACAAAATATTAATTGTGAAATCTTTAACGGGTAGGTAATACTCGGGAAATATATAAGTTCACAATTAATATGTTAGATTGTACATTCTTCAACTTTGATTCACAAATCTATTAATCATGCTCACAATGATACCCAATCATCTCATACAAATTCAATTACACATTCTGATATTGACGGATCAGAATCCAATTCATAACTCTGAATCGGTGACATCATTCTTAGATTTCTACATCTTTCAAAGCTATACTTTGACTTCAAAACCATGCAAGATCCTTTAGCGTTGTTTTTACCGAAAATAATCTTGCAATTCCTTTTCAAAGTATCCAGTATTATCAACCAGTCAATGACGACCTTTCAGACCGGTAACTTTGGCATATACGTTTTTGTTACCGGAAACCTTTCATGTTCCACCACATTAGCAGTAAATTTACCAACAACTTCATTTATCCTTGACCTTTCGAAAAATCCTTATACTCATTGAAACCCTATCATGTACTCATCCACATCCTGTAACGAGAATTGCCATACGAATTATTGGGGAATTAGCAATCAGTATTTTGAAATCTTGCAGCACGTCTACGCCAACAGTTATATATATACATATAATGTCTATCTCCTGGACGTACATACTTCGAATGTGAAGTTTCTGAAAAACACCCCAAAATACGAAACTAGTTCTCCGAATTTTGGAAAAATGTTGATGAAGCAGCAAAAACTATAAACGAGCTTAACAGTCAAAAGTTTGATGACAAAGAATGGTATGGTGGTAAAGCTGAGAAAAGGAGAAGGTTTGGAACTAGAAAACGGATTGAGCAAAGTATGAAGGAGGCTGTGGATAAATCACAAAGACTGAACCTGCCTTCAAAGAATACAAATGATTCAGCGTCTGCTGAAATCCTTAGCAAATACCTTACTCCTTACTCTAAAACCGTTACGGACAATATTCTTCATCATCATCATTATCTTGAATATTCTAAGATATCATCGTATCTTTCATTATAAATATCCTCAATATTTCTGAAGATAATTTCGTAACCATCTGAAATTATTCATTCCTTCACGCTATCTGTGTTACATCATAAAAGAAACTGTGTTAGTTTCTAAATTCTGAAAAATTCAAGTTTAAAATATGAATGTTTTGAAGTAGTGTTGGGAACTGAAGCATGAAGTAGTATAATATAATGGCGTCAGGCCAACGTGATTATATTACAGTAAGTCATGCTGAGTTTCTAATGGAACGTGATGAAGGTTCACAGATCTCACCCTCATCATGAACCATGTTACATAACTCTTTCATTCTATTTAATCTCTAAAGTTATCAAGAAGACATATTTCTTGATGATTCGGTCTTTTCCGGATATTCTAGTAATTTGACAAATCAAGATCGTGCCATTACAATTTCTTTCTTAGAACATTAGTTATGTTCATCTCAAAACATCATACCTACGAATTCTGGACCATTATTTGCTTGACTTAAAGTCGGGAAGAGAAAACGAAAGCATGAAGCTCCAAAATATAAAGGAGAATATAAGCCCGATAACAATCTCGAAATTTACAAACCGTGTATATCAATGTGTATAGCGATATAAAGAAACGGGAGAATGAAAAACACTATAACCCCAAGGTAATGGTAGAAGAAAGTAACTTCCTCTGGTGGTAGATGAAAAAGAAGAATGACGGATATGAAAGTTAGGAGTATATCAAGAATCAGAACTGGATGAAGCATTTCACAATCTTTTGGAAGTATGAAATGAGAAAGAAAATGTAGGAGTGGTGAAAATAATGAAACGGAAGTGGTCAATTTATAGCGAAATATCAGACATAGCAATCGAGGCAGATTACGCAAAACAAAATCTCCTTAATTCCCGAAGAATCAAATCTTATTTAGATTATGAAGATTTTCTATTCCTTAAATTCCGGAAATCAATCGTTACTACATCAAAATTTAAGACGAATCTCTATTCCTTCAAATTCACTATTATACGATAACTTCTCTCATACGCTTCGAGTAATCGGATTGTTATATCCATATTATTCAACGGTGATAAAACTCTATTTATCGACTCATATACGTCATGAAAGCATTTTTATTGTTAGCCATGACGACCTCACTCAAATTTCGGGACGAAATTTCTTTAATGGGGGGATACTGTGATGACCCGGAAATTTCTGACCAAATTTAAACTTAATCTTTAACGTTTCCGACACGATAAGCAAAGTCTATGAATTTGAATCTCAAAATTTTAACCTATTCAAATACCTTTCGATTGTTCTCAACGATTCGCGAACAATTATATGTAATTAGATATACATACTATAACTTGGAAACGTAACAAAGTGTTATGAAAATGATACTGTGCATTAACCTTATTGGTTTGATTATCTGATTGATATATTTAACTACGGAGTTAAAAGATTATGCCAAACGATTGAATTAAAAGATATTTACTAAGTCTTTTAATGATTACGATGTTGTTACGGGTCTCTGTTGTGAGGTTCACGCTGATTTGAGAAATCGTTCATTCTTAACGATATTCGGAAAATATGGTAAAGTGTTTGTTTAAATAACGTAATCTAGACGTTACAAAAATAAGGAATATTAACTGTTGGAATTGGATATATGAATAACTTGTGACGTATATTTAAAACGTGTTTATAAATATTAATTTGGTTACAAAACGTTTTGATTTAAAAACAGTATTATTAAAAATACTTCGTTAGATAACGAGCCATTGATTTATAGAAGTAAATGACCAAAACACTTGAGAGTTTAAGATATATTTCGAGTGATATAGTTTAGGGATAATTTAAGGCTATATTTTGACAAAAACACGTGTCACGAAATGTAAAATACAAGTTTTCTCAGTGTACAAAGGGACACTCGAAAAACCGGAACCGGAACATAAGTCGCGTGATGACGTACGACTTATCGGAATAAAAATTACAAGTCAACTATGCACATGAATTTAATATAATATATAATTAATTATATAAATTATATAAATTATATATATAATTAAATATTATGTCGACAAACAAGAAAACAAAAGTTTGTGAGCTGGATCAGAGGGCCATGCGATCGCATGGAAAATAGGCACAAAACCCATGCGATCGCATGGGGGTCAGAATCAGGAATTATTCTATAAATAGCCCAGGTTTCTGCCGAACTCTTTACCTACTTTCTCTCAATCTCTCTCTGTTATACATAAATATATATTATTTATTATTATTATTATTATTATTATTATTATTATTATTATTATTATTATTATTATTATTATTATTATTAAGATTAATATTATTATTAATCTTATTATTTTAGTATTGATATTATTATTAATAATATTATACATAAAATATTACGACGTGAGTAGGTTCGGGTTATTTCAAACCAAGTTTTCAAGTGAGTCAAAGCTAAGGAAACTATGGGTTATTACTAAGGAGGTTATGGGTATTGTTCGAGGGTATTGCTCGTGAGTCAAACTAGTGTTTATCATCTTCGTTGCGTCTACGTACTTTCCCTACAATATTGAATCTCAATATTGATACGTAAGTACTTATATTTTATCCTTTATAAATTAATAGTGTATACATGTCTAGTGCTCGAGTATATATATTTATACATGCTTGTATGCTAAATTTCATTGATAAATAGTTTATAATGAATCACAAATTAAATACATATATTACTGGTAAAAGGTATATGATATACATGTTTTTGGAAAGCTGGCGAAAAATCAATAATTTTTCATTTAGATATCGAATAGTTTCGATGAACGGATTAAAAGATATGATCAACTAAATTATGTTTGACGTTAAATGAAATTGCTTTTGAATCTGCAATTGAGATTTAAACAACTTGTTTACAAGATTGATAAAATGGATTTTTAAATATTACCAGCCGAGTAAATGAATCCTTAAATAAGGTACGTCTCGTTTTGTTGAACTATTGTCAAAATTGACTTTTTGAAACGACTTTGGATAACTTTTGTATGTCGATCTCGAGCATTAGGATTGTGATACACTATGACCAGACCTAGCTTGATAGACATTTATTGACCAACCTATGTTCTCTATGTTGAGATCTACGATTATTTGATATTCTGAGTTTCGATCACATTACGATGAACAACTTTATATGCTGCTAAGGTGAGTTTCATTGATCCCTTTTTAATTGATTTTGCAATATATATTTTTGGGCTGAGAATACATGCAATTTATTTTAAACGCAATGGATACAAGTACATACTAAATTCTACACCGAGTTTGAACCAAAAATCCCTTAGCTTTGGTAACTAGTAACTGCCAGTTATAAGAACTGGTGGGCGCGAGTAGTAGTATATGGATCCATAGGGTTTGACATCCCCGTCTGTTCCAGGTATAGAAATAAACTCTAGCCTGAACTATAAAACAGACGTATGCTATTTGAAGTTAGTACACGTTGGATTGCGTGTATTGTACATGTTGGTTGCATGTTAAACGAGGGGTACTTATTATAGACGTTAAGGCTTGGTTACCAGGGTGCTCATTCTTGTAGAACATTTTGATAAACGTTTCTGGATGAAACAACTGAAATCTTGTGATCCATTTTTATATACAGATTATGAGAAATACTAAAACTATGAACTCACCAACCTTTGTGTTGACACTTGTTAGCATGTTTATTCTCAGGTTCCCTAGAAGTCTTCCGCTGTTTGCTTATATGATATACAAGCTATGTGCATGGAGTCTTACATGACATATTTTTCAAGAAAACGTTGCATTCACCAATTCATCACCATGTACCTTATTTTGACTGCATTGTTGATATTGCTCAATTACATCATATATATCTATCGCAATATCACTTAAAACGCTCTAGAATCAAAGATAATGAAGGTGATCTACAAGTGATAAGCCAAGATGCGCGAATTTGTATCGGAAGAATGATCTGCAAAGAATTTTGATGATTTATGACATTGGTCGATCCCGATACGAGTTAGGGTCAAGGTAGCACTCTAAAATGATAAAACAAGGCTTCCGATATGTTAGGCTTCGTCCAAATGAGCTAATATTAAAAAGAAAACGAAACAGTGCCCTTTAGCTAAGCAGGACGCCGTCCAGGGAATGGGGACGCCGTCCTGCCCTTTGATGTGGGACGCCGTCTTGGACAGTCGGGACGCCGTCTAGGTCTGTTTATCGGGACGCCATCCTGCCTTTTGGGACGACGTCCCGTAGTAGGTGTACCCGACTTTTCTGCTTTTTACCTAATTTCTCCACTTTAAAACTTCATTTTTGGGACTGTTTCAAGAGAGTTACGCACCAGAGAGTTTTAGAGGCGATTTTCAGGAGCTATTTGGATAATTCCAACCTCTTTGAAGAGGCTCAACATCAAGGCATCATCCATCAACATCTTCTTCATCCAAGAACTCTTGTTCTTGTAGGTTATTTACTTGTTCTCAGCAATGATTTCAGTTAATAATTTGATTGTATTGTTGTCTGTTACCATGATTGTTGGCTAGTTTCTATAATGTTTGTCTAGATTAATAACCAAGGTATTGGATGTAATCTTATTGATTGAATGTATTATGCGTGATAGATTGAAGCTTGAATTGAGAACCATGCTTATTGTTGTTAAAACCATTTGTATCTAGTTAATTGATATGTTGTTGATAAAGAGAACTCTTGTTGATGTATCATATTGATTTACAATCAACTTGTCTTAGATTGATTGTATGCTAAACCGGACCAAGGGGGTAAACTAGATTAAAACGGTTAAACAAAATAGGAATGAATTGTGTAGAGCGAACGCAAAGACAATTGTTATTCAAGTCTTTGATCTTGTTGATCAACTAGTCACAAACGAAAAGGTCTAAGTTATAGGGAACCCTCGCTTAGTAATTCTAGTTTGAGTACTTGCTAAAGAGAACTCTTGGCAAGTCGATTTAGGTGATTAGCATACTTATAGTTATTTGATTACAAATACAAAAACTATAGTGAAAAGGGAACCCTTGATCTTGTTATTGTATTTGCGTGTTTATCCGAGAGAACTCTTAGTGAACCTATTAGATAACTACACACATAATTATTCAATCAGGGCTTAATATCTAATTTACATCCAATACCGAGGGTAAAATATCTAGATAAACATTTCATCTCTTTGATTTAATTCAAAACTATCTTACTTGCTTTATTTGCACTTATTATCATTTCATAAACTTAAAAGACAAAAATATTGTTTTTTACATTTAACCTTCTTTGATTTGGCTAAATCGTTAAATAGCCACAAAACATAAAACTTGTACTTTTACTTTAATTCACTTAGTTAATCATAATATAGTTTCTAATTCTAATTTGACTGATATAACTGTCCTTGGAACGATACACGGAACTAAACCAGTTTCTATACTACTACACGATCGGGTACACTGCCCGTTAGTGTGTAGCAATCTCTAAAACCGGTATTTTCCATACGATAATTCATATACCACTTTTCGCACATCAAGTTTTTGGCGCCGCTGCCGGGGACAGTTTTGTGTCAAAATAGGATTATTAACTAATTTGTGATTTTAAGTAGTTTCTTAATTATTTTTAAATTATTAATAGTCTTTGATTTTTTTAGAATCGGTATGTGTGATAGTTTTTGTTAGTTGTGTGATTGACAGATTATAGGTTGCATATGCCACATACCCGAAGTCCAGAATCTCCATTATTTACACCATTTACAGAACCTGATAGAAAGAAGTACTTGGTAGGATTTCAAAAGAAGTACTTGAAATTTTTGAATCTTCATCAAAGCAAGAAACCTTTGATTCAGAATCAAGTACCACCAAGCCTAGATATTCAGACTTTGGTAAACCCGTTCAACCCCCAAATTTTGAAATGGAAGGAGAAAGACCGTTGGTACCACGACAATCAATGGCAGCAAAGATGAAAGCAACCCGGACCGGACAAGGTAGTGCTATTACTCCACCTACTGGTGAGGTAACTTTTGAAATAAAAGGACCTATTCTTCAAATGATTAATAACAGGTGTCAATTTAGTGGTGGTCCGAATGAAGATGCAAACGAACATATTCGTCTCTTTCAAGAGATATGTCTTCTATTTAAACTTAAACCAGAAACTGACCAGGCCATATTATTAAGACTTTTCCCTTGGACACTCCAAGGGGAAGCACGAAGTTGGTTAGATTCATTGGCCGAGGCTACAATAGAAACGTGGGATGGTATGTTGGAAAAATTTCTTAAGAAATATTTTCCAGCATCCAAATCTGCGAGACTCCAACACGAAATTACCCAATTCTGTCAAAAGCCGATGGAAACCCTGTACGAAGCATGGAATCGATTTTCCAAAATGCTAAGAGGTTGTCCAAACCATGGTTTGGATACCTTTCAAAAGGTCCAAATCTTTTACAAAGGTTGTGATGTAGCAACCCGAATTTCAATTGACCAAGCGGCCGGTGGTTCTCTTATGGACAAAACCGAGCAAGAGGCTTATGAGATAATCGAGAAACTAGCCGATTATTCTCATGAGTGGCATCAAGAACGCCCAATTACTCGAAATGCTCAAGTCCAAAGCGCCGGTGCTTATGATGACTTAAGCTCCCTAGGTGTAAAAATAGATGGTGTTGTCCGAAACATGGACAAAATCACCAAGGAAATCCATAGTATGAAAGTAGGTTGTGAATTCTGTGGAGGTCTCCACTTAGGAAAAGATTGTGATGCCGGGTTAATCATGGCTCAAAAAGAAGAATTGGCTTTCATAAGCCAAAGAAATAATAACCAGTTTCAGGGAAGAGCCCAATTTAACCGGAACTTTAACAACCCCTACAACCCTCAAGGTCAAACTTCCAATTTTCAACAAGGGTCAAGTAGTGGGTTCCAACAACAAACTCCGGGTTTTTACCAAAAACCCCAACAGGAAGAGAAAAAGTCAAATTTAGAGAGTATGTTGGAAAAGTTAATTACATCACAAACTCAACTTGTCACAAATATAAACCAAACCAACGAGAAAAACGAACATCAATTTAGAAACCAACAAGCATCAATTCAAAATTTAGAAAAACAAATGAGTGGTTTAGCCAATTTACTGAGCGAGAGGAAACCAGGTAGTTTACCGGGCGATACCAGTAAAAACCCACGAAACGAGCACGCAAATGTTATCACCACACGGAGTGGTCTAGCATACGATGCTCCAAAAATGCCCGAAAATTCTGATTTCAGGGTTCCATTGAACCAAAATGATGAACCGGTTAAGGAGCCGGAAAAAGTGGTTGAAAAGGAAGAACGGGAAAAACCCGTAGTGAAACCATATCAACCACCGCTCCCATACCCAAGAAAACAACAACAAGAGAGGCTAGAGGCCGAAAGGTCAAAATTCCTAGATATGTTTAAACAAATTAACATAAACATGCCTTTCATTGATGTAATCTCAGGTATGCCCAAGTATGCTAAGTTTTTAAAAGACTTACTTACTAATCGGAAGAAAATGGAGGAACTTTCATCCGTCACCATGAATGCTAATTGTTCAGCAATTTTGATGAACAAAATACCGAAAAAGTTAGCTGATCCTGGAAGTTTTACCATACCATGTCTCCTGGGAGATTTGGAATGCATTAAAGCATTAGCGGATTTAGGGGCTAGCATAAATCTAATGCCTTATTCATTATATGTTAAGCTAAACCCCGGGGAACTGAAACCAACTCGAATGGCAATCCAACTAGCAGACCGCTCTGTTAAATTCCCTCGTGGAATTTTAGAGAATATGTTAGTAAAAGTAGGTACCCTAGTATTTCCGGCTGATTTTGTAATTCTAGACATGGAGGAGGACACACGTGTGCCTCTTATATTAGGTCGACCTTTCCTCAATACCGCTAGAGCTATGATAGATGTTCATGGGCAGAAATTGACCCTTAGTATTGAGGATATGATGGTTACCTTTTCCGTTGACCATGCCTTGCAATACCCCGAGTCTACTGATGATCAATGTTATTATTTGCAAACCGTAAACACGTATTCGGAGTTATTGCAGGAATTTCCAGAATTGAAAGGTACAGGAGAATGCATTTTTGCGGAAGGTGATGATGAAACAATGGTGGAAGAAGTGGAGATGTTGACCACTTTGATGGCTAACGGGTATGAGCCAAATGATGAAGAGTACAGAAAGTTGGATTTAGGGAATGAATACCGATGTAAAACATCGATTGAAGAACCTCCCGTTTTGGAACTAAAGCCACTTCCAAGTCACTTGGAATATGCTTACCTACAAGAAGGTTCTGCTCTCCCGGTGATCATTTCATCCGAACTCTCTGTAAGTGAGAAATCTAAGCTTGTTTCCATGTTAAAAGCCCATAAAACGGCTCTAGCATGGAAAATTCATGACATCAAGGGTATAAGTCCCTCTTATTGTACACATAAGATATTAATGGAAGATAACTATAAGCCGTGTGTACAAAGACAAAGGCGACTCAACCCCAATATGCAAGAAGTTGTTAAGAAGGAGATTGTAAAACTCCTAGATGCGGGTCTTATTTATCCAATTTCGGATAGTCCTTGGGTGAGTCCGGTCCAATGCGTGCCCAAAAAGGGTGGCATGACCGTTGTCACAAATGAAAACGACCAATTAATTTCTACCAGGACTATCACGGGTTGGAGGGTATGCATTGACTACAGGAAATTAAATGATGCTACCCGAAAAGACCATTTTCCCCTTCCTTACATTGATCAAATGTTGGAAAGATTAGCGGGAAAGAATTTTTATTGTTTTCTTGACGGTTTCTCGGGATATTTCCAAATCCCTATAGCACCCGAGGACCAAGAGAAAACGACCTTTACATGTCCTTATGGTACTTTCTCCTATCGGCGTATGCCTTTTGGCTTATGCAATGCTCCTGCTACCTTCCAAAGATGTATGGTGGCTATTTTTCATGACATGATTGAAGATTTTATGGAAGTATTCATGGATGACTTCTCAGTCTTCGGTGATTCTTTTGACTCATGTCTTAAAAATCTTGAGCGTATGTTGATTAGGTGTGAAGAATCAAATCTTGTACTAAACTGGGAAAAATGCCATTTTATGGTAAAAAAAGGGAATTGTATTGGGTCATAAAATTTCTTGTGCAGGTCTTGAGGTGGATCGGGCTAAAGTGGAAGTAATAGCCAAATTACCACTACCAACGAATGTGAAAGGTGTTAGAAGTTTTCTGGGGCACGCCGGTTTTTACCGGCGGTTCATTAAAGATTTTTCCAAAATTGCAACCCCCATGAACAAACTTCTTGAGAAGGACGCTCCATTTGTCTTTACGGACGAGTGTCTTACCGCCTTTAATCTTCTTAAAGCAAAGCTCACGCAGTCACCGATTCTCATATCGCCAAATTGGTCAATACCATTCGAACTTATGTGTGACGCCAGTGACTTTGCTATTGGTGCCGTCTTGGGGCAAAGAATAGAAAAACATTTCAAGCCCATTTACTATGCTAGTAAGACACTGCAAGGAGCCCAACTTAATTACACTACCACCGAGAAGGAACTCCTTGCGATCTTCTTTTCGTTTGACAAATTCCGATCCTATTTGGTGCTAGCAAATACGGTTGTCTACACAGACCACTCGGCATTAAAGTACTTGCTTTCTAAGCAAGATGCTAAACCCCGTTTAATACGTTGGGTCTTGCTTTTGCAAGAATTCGACATCGATATAAAAGATAAAAAGGGTGCCGAAAACCTAGCTGCCGATCACCTTTCTCGACTTGAGAACCCGAATCTTGGGGTTCTACATGAGACAGTTATCCAAGATAATTTTCCTGATGAAAATCTCATGAGGGTTGAGAAAATTGATGATCCATGGTTTGTAGACATTGCCAACTATCTTGCGGGTGGATTCCTAGAAACCGGTATGTCACACCAGAAAAGAAAGAAATTCTTTAGTGACTTAAAATACTATTTTTGGGAACACCCATATCTCTTTAAACAGTGTCCCGATGGGATAATCCGTCGGTGTGTTTCGGGGAAGGAATGCACCGAAATTCTGCTTGACTGTCACCTTGGTCCAACAGGTGGGCACTTTGGTCCTCAAATCATGGGGAAGAAAGTTTATGAGGCCAGTTTCTATTGGCCTACAATATTCAAAGATGCCTACGCTGTTTGTAAAGCTTGTGACGCGTGCCAACGGGCCGGTCAAATAACTAAACGGGATGAAATGCCTCAACAAAGCATCCAAGTATGCGAGGTGTTCGATGTTTGGGGAATTGACTTTATGGGCCCCTTTCCAAAATCTCACTCTTACCTCTACATACTTGTCGCCATAGATTATGTTTCTAAATGGGCGGAGGCAAAACCTCTACCAACAAATGATGGCCGAGTAGTGGTAAACTTTTTGATGGAACTTTTCTCTAGATTTGGCACGCCAAAAGCCCTTATAAGTGATCGGGGCACCCACTTTTGCAATAAACAAATGGAAAAGGTGTTGAAAAGATATGGAGTAATCCATAAAATTTCGACATCCTATCATCCCCAGACAAGTGGGCAAGTAGAAAACACCAACCGGTCATTAAAACGCATACTAGAAAAGACCATTGGTGCTAATCCAAAAGAGTGGTCAAACAAGTTATATGATGCATTGTGGGCATTTCGCACGGCCTACAAAACACCGATTGGAACAACTCCTTTCCGTATGGTATACGGAAAAGCATGCCATCTCCCGTTGGAGATTGAACATAAAGCACATTGGGCGCTAAGGGCATGCAATTTGGATTACCAAGAAGCGGGTCGGTTACGTTTGACCCAACTAAATGAATTAGACGAGTTGAGGCTTGAAGCCTATGACAACTCTCTAATTTACAAGAAAAAAACCAAACAATGGCACGACAAAAGATTGAAACGTCCAAAGGAATTCATGGAAGGCGATCGTGTCCTTGTTTATAATTCCCGTTTCAAGTTATCACCCGGAAAGCTTAAGTCCCGATGGACGGGACCATTTGTGGTTAGAAGGGTGTACCCTTATGGTACGATTGAAATGGTAAACTGGAAAGGTGATACTTTTAAAGTGAATGGCCACCGGGTCAAACACTATGTTGATGGTCCCCTGGAAATTGAGGATGAGGTTAGCCTCAACTTCAAGAAAAACGCCTAAATCAAAACGGGGACGAGTTTGGTGAACGACTCGCAAAAAAAAAAAAAATGGTTCACATTTGTAATTAGGTTTGTATTGTGTGCGCGATAAATTTTTGTTTGGTACAAAATGATTAACGTATGACCCCGAAACGCGAACGACTCAGAAAAACTGATCAGTGAGTTTTAGTGTAACGGGACGCCGTCCCATGAAGCTAGACGCCGTCCCACAAAACAAACCGGGACGCCGTCCCCATGACCTAGACGACGTCCCACTATAAAGATCAGGACGCCGTCCTGTACTCCGAGACGTCGTCTCAAACCCCTGTTTCAGAAAAATAACACGCATTTTATACACTTACCCACTCATTTCTTATCCACAAAACACACTCTTCTCTATTTTTCTCTGCCCTAACCCGAACCACTCTCCAAAAACCCTAATTTCTACTTCAATTTCGCGTTTCCTTCTTCAAATTCAAGCTTCAAATCATGAACTTTTTGGTATGGATACTCCATTTTTACACTTTTCTTTATCCATTACTTGAATTGTATGTCTATATCTATAAATTGGTGAAGGATAAGTGTGGGGTGTTTGATTTGCATGATTATTGTTAAGATTAACATACCTTAGTAGTTTAATTGCCCTTAATGTGTTTATTTTGCAAAGATTACATGTTTTTAAGGGTTTGTTCATGATTCTAGGGTTTGTAGAAATTAAATCCGAATTTGGGATGCTTAATTTATGATGTTGAGTTTATGTATGATGTTTATGATTCTTGTGAAGTATATGATTGTGTTGGTGATGTTGATGTCAATTTGGCCGGGTCATTTTTTTTGAATATTAGTAAATTTCTAAGCATATGATGAATTATAATGAATTTATGAAATGTGTATGCTTGTTTTTTATTTGTAAGGTCATGTTGAATCAAATAAGGGAATGGAATGCCATAATGTATGTGTTAAGATGGTCATTTGAGATAAAAAAAAAAAAATTTGTGAAAATTGCACTATGATTTGTGATGAATATGATTAGTATGCAAGGTTAAATGCTATGACCTATGACACAACATACTTGAATCCTTTAGGTCCTAAGTTTGTGCTACTTTGTTAAGTTGTGATTTTCGTTTTTGAAAGTGTGTTAATGAATTCAAGTTGACTTTGGTTGACTCTGGTATAAACTTGTGAACATGCACTTTTGGTGTAAATGAATCATAATGCTTTTGAACTAGGAATTGAATGATGAAGTTCTCCTGCTACTCGGTTATGTTTTTAGCTAACATTAACACAACGGTTTCTATGTTCTTTTGGTTTGGTGTATAATGTTTTGCAGGGACAATCAAGCAGAGGAGGACCGGCAAAAAGAGGAAGGACAGCAGGTTTGGCTCCTCCACGACAACCACCACCACCACAACAACAACATCATTCATCATCGTCTTCCGGAGAAGAAGCGGAGGAGGATCTAAACGATCCTCGAGTTTGGTTAACACAGGTACAGAATGACGAAGACTACACCGAAACTTTTGAGAGAATAAACCGTAGGCCGATTAATGCCACTTGGTATTTTTTCTGGGGGCCATTGGAGGAGGCGGGCATGCGCCGACATGTTACTAATTTACTCGCCATTCCTTACGGTAGAGTAGTAGCCCACGCCTGGGAACATGTTTTTAGCATCAATGAACCAATCTACCCGGTGCTTCTTAAAGAATTCTACTCTACTATGCGGTTTAGCAATGTAAGTGATTATTTGTCAACTGAGTTTCTACGGTTTCGTCTAGGAGGCCAAGACAGGGGTTTGAGCAGTTTTCAGCTTTGTCGAATTCTGGGTATTTTTGAGGAACTCACCGACACACAGTTAGGTGAATACTTGCGGGCTTCTGATTAGGTTGGCCGGCATGTTTTTGATGACACCTCTTATTGGCGCAGAATTTGTAAGCCAAATATTGCGCCTGCACATTTTAGATCAAGCAAGCACAGGTACAACGAAATCGCAGCCCGGGATGATAGGCTGCTTCATCGACTCATCGCATGCACGTTTAATGCGAGGATTGAGGGTAATGAGAAGGTGAAAACATTAGATTTGTGGATTATGGATCAAATCAAGCGGGGTTCCTATACCGACATTCCTGGGCTAATCGGTAATTATTTCCTTGCCATTGCGACTGAGACACGGCTACGAAAGCCACTTCTGGGAGGCCACTACATCACCCGAATTGCCCGACATTTTAACATTGATTTCAGTAGATTACAGGAGTACACGAGTGTAATGAAACCATTAAAAAAGGTTTTTTATATTAATGCTGAAATCATTATGAAAGATAGAAATGGGCATTTGGTGCCTTTTGTGGCAGTTGGTGCAGGTGGCGCAAGTGGCAGTGGTGTTCAGCAAGAGCAGCAACAGGAAGAGGAGGCGGAAATGGAGGCACAAACTAATGTTGGTGAACAGGTTCCGTGGCATCCGTCCCAATCAAGTTGGGACAGTTTGGTTGGTAGTGTTAATAACATGAGGTTAAGCCCGAACGAACAAAGGATGCACAACGATCGAATGTGGGATAGTCAGCAGCGAATGGAGCAACGACAGATTGCTCAAGTGCACGATCAGGGATGGATGAGTTATGGTATTGATTGGAATAACCATAACTCAGAGTTGTTTTATTCCAACCCCGAGCAGTACTATGGGACGACACGTCTGACACCCCAATATTACACGGATCCTCAAAACCCACCTCCGCCTCACCCGATTTATGATAATACCGCGGCGTTGCTGGATGCTCGGAACAGATTTGAGCAGCAATATCCACAGGGACGCCCGTACAGAGATGGTTCGGGTAATTATTTTTGGCCATTTGATAACTAGGCCTGCGTGCCTATTGGATCATTTTGTACCTTGTTTTTAGACTATTTTATTTGTGTGATGTATTTTGATACAATTTCGGTTTGTAATAATATACTAATGGTGTGGTTTGATAAACGGATGTGGTTGTAAAAACACCGTTATTTTTATTGTGATTTGTGTGGTTTGTTTATTTGTGCAGCATGATTGAACTTCAAAGACTGGCATTAAGTTCAGCGACATTTGATATTATGATGTGTGTATGATGATAATCGCGGACTAGACGATGCTCTTATGCTGGCAGTAAGTTCAGCGGCATCCGTCTACATATTCCACGATTTACAGGTTAAAAATTGAAAATTTCTACAATCACCCTATCACTTTGCCCTCTAAATTTAATCCTTTTTGTGATTTCATGCAATGAGGGCCTTGCATGATCTCAAGTGTGGGGTGGGGAATAGAAATTTATCGGGAACTCGTAATTTATCGGGAACTCGTTTCACAAAAATTAAGGCGTTTATTATAAAATTTTAAAATTTTCATGTAAGCCTAAAAAACGATTAAAAGCCCAAAAACCACGTTATACACATTATGGTCTTAAAATCTAGAAAATAAATGTTGGTTTACATTTTAAATTATTAATAGTCTTTGAAGTTGCACTATCATTCAATTATTTGAATGAAAATCCTACTAGTTTAGTAAGCTAACTTGTAGGTCACTTGTACCAAAACGAGTGTAAACCGTGAGAGAGCGGTGATTGTATAGCGTGGTCGGAAACCGGATCTCGCGCCAGATCGAAAACCTTAAGGACGATCCTCATTGTTTCTCCTAACAAGGACAATGTTGCGTCCGACCACCTATTATAACCAATAGGATGTATCTGTTCCATCCTCAAGGAAGTAAAGTCTTCCGAATGACACACTTACTGATTCAATTCAGAAGATGTAGTCCAGACCAGTTGTAGGGTGACAAAAACTCTTGAAAAGTCATTACTAACATCGACTGGAAATCTACCAGGCCTCAACGTCAAACAGGGAAACTGGTAGTCAAGGTTTGTCTCAATGAGGGGGATTAACTAGTAAAACGGGGGGGCACCATGTATACACAAAATGTTAGTGATTTATCAGATCCCCGGAAGGATAACCTCCAGAAAGGTAATATATCAGCTTTTAAGCCTGATAAACTTCAATCTTTATGATTGACTTAACGGATTAGATGATTACCTCATGATTATCGATGATATCCGGACGTAATGTGTATCCTCCTAAGCACATTATTTTCTACCGACATCTCGCGATGTTAGGTACCGTGGGAGGGATTGGCTTGACCAATAGCGGGAAACCCGCACTCATTTTTCAAAATTCAGAAAATCCAAAAAAATCGGAAAACGTGTCTAGTATTAAAAACTAGGATGATATTTTCAAAACCATAAAACGTTTTCATCAAGGTCCTGATTTCCCTAGGATCAAATTTTTCGGATACTTGGCTCTAATCTACCAAAAATGTGTGTGTGTGTTTCCATTGTGTATAAAGCGTGCGTGTGATTTCAATAAAAGTGTACTATACTTAAAGCGTGTATTTCCATTGTGTATATAGCGTGAGTGTGTTACTTAAAGCGTGTGTTTCATATAGTGTGTGTTGTGTTTTATATCAACATGTGTGTTTCGTGTGCTTCGAGTGATTCATGTAATTTATGTAATCTATATTGTGTGATTATGATTGATATTGTTCTACTTTGTAACGAAAGAATTGCTCGAGGACAAGCAAGGTTTAAGTGTGGGGTGTTTTGATATTGCTCAATTACATCATATATATCTATCGCAATATCACTTAAAACGCTCTAGAATCGAAGATAATGAAGGTGATCTACAAGTGATAAGCCAAGATGCGCGAATTTGTATCGGAAGAATGATCTGCAAAGAATTTTGATGATTTATGACATTGGTCGATCCCGATACGAGTTAGGGTCAAGGTAGCACTCTAAAATGATAAAACAAGGCTTCCGATATGTTAGGCTTCGTCCAAATGAGCTAATATTAAAAAGAAAACGAAACAGTGCCCTTTAGCTAAGCAGGACGCCGTCCAGGGAATGGGGACGCCGTCCTGCCCTTTGATGTGGGACGCCGTCTTGGACAGTCGGGACGCCGTCTAGGTCTGTTTATCGGGACGCCGTCCTGCCTTTTGGGACGACGTCCCGTAGTAGGTGTACCCGACTTTTCTGCTTTTTACCTAATTTCTCCACTTTAAAACTTCATTTTTGGGACTGTTTCAAGAGAGTTACGCACCAGAGAGTTTTAGAGGCGATTTTCAGGAGCTATTTGGAGAATTCCAACCTCTTTGAAGAGGCTCAACATCAAGGCATCATCCATCAACATCTTCTTCATCCAAGAACTCTTGTTCTTGTAGGTTATTTACTTGTTCTCAGCAATGATTTCAGTTAATAATTTGATTGTATTGTTGTCTGTTACCATGATTGTTGGCTAGTTTCTATAATGTTTGTCTAGATTAATAACCAAGGTATTGGATGTAATCTTATTGATTGAATGTATTATGCGTGATAGATTGAAGCTTGAATTGAGAACCATGCTTATTGTTGTTAAAACCATTTGTATCTAGTTAATTGATATGTTGTTGATAAAGAGAACTCTTGTTGATGTATCATATTGATTTACAATCAACTTGTCTTAGATTGATTGTATGCTAAACCGGACCAAGGGGGTAAACTAGATTAAAACGGTTAAACAAAATAGGAATGAATTGTGTAGAGCGAACGCAAAGACAATTGTTATTCAAGTCTTTGATCTTGTTGATCAACTAGTCACAAACGAAAAGGTCTAAGTTATAGGGAACCCTCGCTTAGTAATTCTAGTTTGAGTACTTGCTAAAGAGAACTCTTGGCAAGTCGATTTAGGTGATTAGCATACTTATAGTTATTTGATTACAAATACAAAAACTATAGTGAAAAGGGAACCCTTGATCTTGTTATTGTATTTGCGTGTTTATCCGAGAGAACTCTTAGTGAACCTATTAGATAACTACACACATAATTATTCAATTAGGGCTTAATATCTAATTTACATCCAATACCGAGGGTAAAATATCTAGATAAACATTTCATCTCTTTGATTTAATTCAAAACTATCTTACTTGCTTTATTTGCACTTATTATCATTTCATAAACTTAAAAGACAAAAATATTGTTTTTTACATTTAACCTTCTTTGATTTGGCTAAATCGTTAAATAGCCACAAAACATAAAACTTGTACTTTTACTTTAATTCACTTAGTTAATCATAATATAGTTTCTAATTCTAATTTGACTGATATAACTGTCCTTGGAACGATACACGGAACTAAACCAGTTTCTATACTACTACACGATCGGGTACACTGCCCGTTAGTGTGTAGCAATCTCTAAAACCGGTATTTTCCATACGATAATTCATATACCACTTTTCGCACATCAATTGTCAACGAAAGCACTATTGTAAACTATTATATACGGTGATTGTCTATATGTAGAAATCATCAGATGTCGAAAACCTTTGATTTAAATATACATTTATGGTGTGCCTTTTCAAAAGAATGTAATGTTTACAAAATGTATCATATAGAGGTCAAATACCTCGTAATGAAATCAATGAATGACGTGTTAGTCCATATGGATTTGGAGCGATCGTCACATGTTTAAATCTTAATTGCAGATTCAAAAGCAATTTCAATTAACGTCAATCATAATTCAGTTGATCATATCTCTTAATCCGTTCATCGAAACTATTCGATATCTAAATGAAAAGTCATTGATTTTTCGTCAACTTTTCAAAAACATGCATATCATATACCTTTTACCAGTAACATATGTATTTAATTCGAGATTCATCATAAACTGTTTAACGACGAAATTTAGCATACAAGCATGTATAAATATATATACTCGAGCACTAGACATGGATACACAATTATTATATAAAAGATAAAATATGAGTGCTTACGTATCAATATTGAGATTTAATATTGTAGGAAAGTACGTAGACGTAATTGAGATGATAAACACTAGATTTGATTCACAAATATACCCCCGAACATTACTCATAATCTCCTTGGAAATAACCCATAATTTCCTTAGCTTTAACCCGTTTAAAAATCCATTTTAAAAGTGACACGCTCATAACCTCGTCGTAGTAGTTTATGTATAATACTAATAATACTAATTAATAATACTAATAATAATAAGATTAATAATAATATTAATTTTAATAATAATAATAATAATATATAAATATATACATAGAGAAAGATATCGAGAGATATAGATTGATGAAACTGGACCAGATCGAACGAGCTTTTATAGGTGGCCTGAATTTCCCTGCCATGCGATTGCATGGCTGTTGTGAGGGGACTCCATGCGATCGCATGGACCCCTTTTCCAGCTCATATATGATTTTGTAATTTAGTTTGTCGACGTAATTAAATATTAATATATATATATAATATATATTTAATTTATATAATTAATTATATATTATATTAAATTTACGTGCATAGTTGACTTGTAACTTTTGCTCCGATAAGTCGTACGTCGTCACTCGACTTATGTCCCGGTTCCGGTTTTTCGAACGTTCCTTTGTACGCTGAGAAAACTTGTAATTTACATTTTGAGACACGTACCTTTGTCAAAATATAGCCTTAAATTATCCCTAAATTATATCACTAGAATTGTAACGTATACACTTGAGTGTTTTGGTCATTTACTTCGATAAATCATCGTCTCGCTATTTGTTAATATATATATAATATATACATTTTCATTTTGAAATAGTGTTTACTGTAGCAAAGTTACTGTAGCAAAGTTTTTTTACTGTAGCAAATAGTGATTTTCAAAAACACTGTAGCTTTTTGGGTACTGTAGAAATTCGAAAATACTGTAGCAAATTAGTGTTTTACTGGTTTATCTTAAACGTTTTAGTTAACTTATCTAAATATTAATCGAATCAATAATCGAATGTTAATATCGTTTACTAAATAACTTGAAATCATATATATATATATATATATATATATATATATATATATATATATATATATATATATATATATATATATATATATATATATGCACATTAAGTTATATATATATATTGTTCGTGAATCTTCGAGAACAGTTAAAGAATAATTGATTACATGAATATAGTTCCAAAACTTTGAGACTCAACATTACAGACTTTGCTTATCGTGTCGAAAACATTAAATCATTTAAAGATAAAGTTTAAATTTGGTCAGAAATTTTCGGGTCATCACAAGGATCTTTGATATTGTGGTATGGTGTACGTTTATGAGGATTATTTGCTTCTGTATCCCATTGTGCTTTTTTCCCACGATATCCCGAACGACTAACTCGAGCATACTTTTCTTTTCCTTTTTTGAAAGCGTTTTGCCTGCCTTTTTCTCTTAGTTTCTACACAGTTTTAATGCGCTTAAATGCCATTTTCAAAGTGTTACAATATCACAATGTACCTCCAAACCTGATACAAATCAAATGAATAGCACTTACTCGTCTAACAGGCGTATCTTCGATTTCACAAACTTTTTTCCATTTTTCTGGAGTTATGAAATCGTAATCTTTTACTTCCACATAAGGAAGCTTGCCTTCATCCATATACGTTCTTAACTTGCACTTAAATCTCGTAAATGCTGTGTTGCATTTTTGTAGTGTTGTTTTTCGTGCAAAATCGTCTTCAATATTATGAAGTTCCTGTATAACTTAAACTAATGTAAGTGTTGAATGTTGTAACATATATAAATAAAAAGTAATTAAACAAAATCTTAGATTTTAATACCTTTATTTTGCTCCATAAAGTTTGTTTCTGATCAGGAGACACATGCTTCCAATCGTTTACAAGGAAATCACAAGTGCTCCTAGTTAAAACACCAATGTTGCTCGAAAAAATAGCTTGGTTTTTTCCAATAGCTTGGCCAAACTCGTCAAATTCAATCTTCAACTGAACAACAGCTGACTTCTTTTTCAGTTTGTTTACACTTCTTTTTTTATTTTTTTGTTGCATCTGTACACAAAATGCAATAGAAAAGATACACATCTAAGCACATGCATATACAAATTAAGATCATAGTACAGAAAACACAGGCTTATACACCTTAATATTATTTCAAACACATGCAGTCTTATTATTGTGTTATGAATAATACATCAAACATATCACACATACGCAATATGCAATAACAAGGAAATTGACCGAACTCATAACCAAACCCATTTCAAAGTCTAATTGCGCGACAATAATATTCATATTTTTTTCTGAACAAAAAAAAAGTAATAAATTTAGATTATCAAATATACAAAATTAATTATTAATTATAATTTCTGATAGGAACTAACCTTAGAAATAAACTCTCTTGAAATACGTTGCTTTGTGTAAGCCATGGTAGCAAAGTAGAATCGTGCAGAGACTGAATCTAAAATAGAACAGGAGTCGAATTGGGTATCGAACAATTAGGGTTTACAGATTCAAGGGATTTGGGTTACTTCGCGGTTTTTTTTAGAACACAGAAATGATAATGAGGTAATGGGATTATGATCGATAACTCAATTGATTTTGATTTGGGGTTTTTTTTAACAGTAGGCCATACGTGATGTTTTTTTTTAGAAAATAAATGTAAAGTTGTCAGGTTAACACAATTGCTTAGATGGTTAGGATGTTGCTTGGTAGAGAGGAGGTCGTGAGTTCTAGTCCATTTTCCAACTTTTTACATTCTTTATTATTTTAATAATGTATTAACTTTTTCAATGTTGCTTGTAGATGGATCAGAATACTTGGATGTACGAGATAGGTCGCGCTACCTCTGAGTTTATGGATAGTGTTGATGAATTTATTACAGTTGCTGAGACTGATCAACTAGAAAAAGGAAACACCACAATTAGTTGTCCTTGTAAGAAATGCAAATATGCACGGTGGTATGCTGATTCAACCGGTATCAAAAATCATCTAATTGCACACGGATTTATGAGAGGGTACACATGTTGGTCTTTTCATGGTGAGTCATTAGCTGACCTTAACCCGTCTGTTTCGGATAACGATACCGATAATGAAGAAGATTCATACAATAGTGACAATAATGTTAATTTTGATGACATGTTTGGCGATTTGGATATGGAGGATAATGTTGCTGATAAGTATCATGACAGATTACAAAAACTATTTGTTGATGTAACAACCCGACTTTTTTCGTTAAAAACTTAACAACTGTCTGTTAAATTCAACGTTTTTCCACGCTAAATTTTTTTTAAAAAAAAGAATATATATATTATTACATAAGTTTTATAGGTGTTAAATAAAACACTACAATTAGTGTAACCAGAAAAAAAATAATAAATAAATAAAATAATAATAAAATAAAATAATTTTTTTCCCAGAGAACGAAACGTATGAGTACTTAATATAAATATTATATTTTACAATAATTGAGTTCTAAAATCATTTTAATTAATTAGTATACTCTTAAATTAAACTCGGGGGATTATTTTAAACACTTATATTTTCAATAAAAGACATATATTATTTAGTTTAAAAATATATTAAATAAGTATTTATGAAAAACACCAACTAGGTACGATGTCTAGAATTTAAAAGGTTTCGAACAATATATATGTAAATGTATTTTATAAATATAAAAATTTACCAATTATTGAATCATATTAAAATAAAATACATTAGGTTTTAGATATCGGATAAAAATTTAATTATAACCCGTGATTACATAGTAATACCCGTGTTTAATTATTATACCCGTGACTACACATTATTACGTCTGTGATATCAATAATTGAGATAGATTTATCACCCGTGACTCTTTATCCCATCTATATTATTAAACCTAATTCATTTCATCTAACACACACGTACATAGACTCTCTCCTTAAAATACCGATTACTATTTATCATCATCATCGATCTTCTTTCCTTATAAACACCTTCAAGAAATCACTTGATCATAAAATCGTTTATATATTCGGACTCCTCTCGAAGAGCTCTACTCAGCCATACCAACAATTTCTTGATTTGTGTAAGTTTTAAAAACTCTAATTTTCTAGTTTTCATATTTTTGTTACATATTAGGTAGATATAGTGTCTAGTGCTCAAGTCCTTGTATGTATGCATGATATTGTTCGTTAATTTGATCATTTGTTGACTTGTTGATGAATCACGAATTTGAATGGTATGCTACTGATATGAACATGATATTTTCAGTTTATGAAATACTTATAAATGAAATCCTTGTGAAAAACTATTAATTTTAGGCTCAAGAATCACTTGATTTCGTTTAGAATTGCTTCCGGTATGATTAATTGAAGTTTAACATGATATTACATGAAATCCGAATTGTTTTGCCATGTTTCTGGAATTTTGACTTTGTTATCTGTAAATATAAGTATGTAGATGGATTACTATTGAAAAACTACTAATTTTAGGCTCAAGAATCAATTGATTTCGTTATCGTATGCTCCCGATATGTTAAATTGAAGTTTTCATGTGATCTTGCTATGAATCCGAATTTTCTGAGATGAATGCTTTATGATTGAGTTTGTGAACTGATGTTAGATGTATATATAATTGAAAAATACCCAAGATAGACTTAAGATTCATGTTAATCGGATATGTATAGCCCTCGTTATGGTTAATTAAAGGTTTGTGATTTTGATGCTTAAAAATTTATTTCGGTTTAAAAATTCGTAATTGAAACTGTGAATCTGGGAAAGTATGCTATATATTCAGGTCCGGAGAGGTATATAGTTGTATTGCTTGCGGGAAAAAAACATTTAGTTTTCATTTAGATATTGTCCAATTCCGATAAAAGAATCAAAATCTATGGCCAAATTAAAGTTAGAATTTTATATTATTTAAAACCGGACAGAACAGTTTCATTGGGATGCGTGCGACCTGATCTCAGAATTCTGGGTTCACGGTTGCGTGCGTATCGAAAAATTAATAAGTTTAGACTCCAGAAACGCGTCATTTGGATACTTTTTGGATTTGATATGATTTTTCAAAGTTTATACATGAGTACCGAAACGATTCAGCATTAAAGCCTGGTACGTTTTTAGTCACTGTGAGCTTTCTGTTTAGGGTTAGAGGTTGTTCTTCGGATATGTTATAGTCGACTAAATTTCGGAGATTTTGGCGCGTATTTCAAGTCAAATGGACCTGTACTTATTTTTATAAAAATTCTGGAAGTTGACTACATTATTTAAGCTAAATAATATGTGCAATTGACTTTGTTTGACCAAATGGGTTTAATGGGTCAAAATGGGTAACGGTCAGTGTAGAAAAGTCCCAAACGTCGATTTAAGTAAGTTTAAAGGTTGTGGTGTTTAATTAATAAGTTGTGGCATGTTTTGGTCAAAATGGGTGTTTATGACCCATTTGGGTCATACGAGCCTACTTTGACCCATATGCGAAATTTTGAGAACCAAAGGTATGTAACACATCCCGTATATTGATTTAAGTATGTTTGCAAGTTTTGGTGCTTTAAAAATAAGTTTGGGTCAAATTTGGTTTAAAGAAAGTTTTATGACTCATTCGGGTCAAACGTGCATAAATTGACCCATATGCATAATTTTGGAAAACGAAAGTCACCAACACATCTAAAATGTCATTTTTGAGGTGTGATAAAAATTTGGTTAAGTCAGGTCAGCCGGATTCAAATTTGGATCGTCAACCGAAAATTTTAGTATTTTAACAAAATTATCAAAATGACTCTCGGACCTACTTTGAGGACTCGCAAGTTAAAATCAGTTAAGTTTAGATAAAAAATATTATTTGATATTGAAAGTATTTGCGAAAAGCTTTAAAACGATATATTATTTGTATAATTTTGTTGAGTCTAAACAGGTATAAAACAAGCGAGAAAATGGGCAATCGTTGCTGATTTTGAACACTTACCAAAAATTTTATCAGCATTTTATGTTTCGGGAGACTGTTTTCGCGAGGTCATAACTTTAAAACCGTAACTCCATTTTTGTCAAATAAACTGTCTATAGAAAGGTGGGATGACATACTTTCCAATGGTCATGACCTAAGGTATTATATCAAATTTGGTGGGACCCGGAATCAGCTGCAAAATACTAAAAAATACATATATGTAAATAATATAAATTTTTCTAAGTAAAAATGAATAACTTAAGTTTGACCTATGTTTGACTACTTGATCAACTTGTGTAATTTTATGCGGTTGTTGACTTGTGTTAATCATGTTGACTGTGTTTGACTTGCGTTTGACTTACATTTGACTTACTTTGACTTGCGTTGACTTTTGTTGACTTTTGCTAAATTTTGATAAATTTATGAGTCGGACTTGAGCAATAGGACTATACGAACCTTATGACCTGACCTAGCTTGTTAGACATTTATTAACCAACATATATTCTTTAGGATGAGGTCTACGGTTACTTGCATTCCGAGTATTGGTTACATCTACGTGAATTGTTTATTGGGCTACAAAGGTGAGTTTCATTTGCTCCCTTTTTAATTGCTTTTGCAATATATATTTTTGGGCTGAGAATACATGCGCTGCTTTTATAAATGTTTACAAAATAGACACAAGTACTTAAAAATATATTCTACGTTGAGTTGTACCACTGGCATACTTCCCTGTAGCTTGGTAACTACTATTTACATGGGTATTGTAAACGCGAATCCTGTTGATAGATCTATCGGGCCTGACAACCCCAACCGGACTGGACGACCAGTATTCAACGGTTGCACAGTACTTCGTTTCGGTAACTACACTTGGTACGGTGTAGTGAGATTTCATAATAAAGGGAATATGCGACGTTGATTAAATGTTAAGTATGGTTACCAAGTGCTCAACCACTTAGAATGCTTTACATACACTTGCGAGTGTATTATGTTTATGATTATGAAATCTTGTGGTCTATTGAAACTATTGATAACGGTTGTTACGATAAACCTATGAACTCACCAACCTTTTGGTTGACACTTTTAGCATGTTTATTCTCAGGTCTTTCAAACGTGCTTCCGCTGTTTGCTTGCTATTTGCTCAAGGTGCTGCATGGAGTCTTTTATGCCATATTTTCAAAAAGACATTGCATTCAAATATTAATGTTATAATCTGTTATTAAATAAATTGATGATTTAGTCATTTTGTATAAGTTGTCATATATATTTGGGATATGTCTATATTTTGGTAAACTTTCTATGTATAGAAAGTATGTTTTTTTTTAAATGAATGCAATGTTTTATCAAAACGTATCATATAGAGGTCGAAACCTCGCTGTGGGACCGTAGATAACGTACCGCGTCAATAGCGATTTTGGCGGGTCGTTAGAGATGGTATCAGAGCGGTGGTTTTAGGGAATTAGATGCATTAGTGTGTCTGACCTGGACCGTTAGGATACATTAGTGATCTAGTCTAGAACCGTGTCGTTATACTTATATGTGATTATGTGCACATTCTGACTTTAATATAACATTATTACTACTATCGGTGAGAAAGTATTTCTCCTTTCGATTTCAAGACTTTTCCTGCTCATACGAGTTCATTTTTAACGCCCCGATTAGTGAAGCCAGGAAGCGTCCTTCAGGACTTTCGAAATTCCCGACATTCCTACGTGAGTTATCATTTGTGATATATTATGTGCTTATGTGCTTCGATTAAGAAATTCTGAACATCTCGATTTGTGAACCGAAAGGCATCATTTCCGACGTACAAAGATTCTTCATATTTTCCAAGACATTCTTATGACGTTCCCTTTCAATATTATCAATTATAATATTATATTCTCGTACTATTTTTAGTGCACCTTTTTTTTTGAAATCATTTTGATTTATAAATTCTGGAAAACGACACTTGAGTTTTATATCCATAAATATTCTGGAGTAATGTTGGAATAGAAGCATGAGTTAGTGCAATATGATGACAGTTGATCGCGTGATTATATTACAGTAAGTCATGCGGAAGTTCTAATAGAACGTGATGGTGGTAAAGTTTGATCAATCTTACCCTTACCATGTATCATGTTACATGACTCCTTTATTTTCTCTGCTGACATCTGAATATACTAAGACTCTATATGTGACATCATTTGAAGTCACATATGATTTTTCGTATTTGTCATATCATACTTGTACTCCGAACAGTTCATCCGAAGGTATTCGTCCTTAAAGGAACATGATTCCGTTTTACCCAACTTTCATACTTAACTACAAGATGCTCGGTCTTACTACGTCAAGATGAACAATCTATCCTCACTTGTTTCCTAAACGCCGTTTAATCACACCAACCAAAATTTCGGGACGAAATTTTCTTTAAGGGGTAGGTAATGTAACAACCCGACTTTTTCCGTTAAAAACTTAACAACTGTCTGTTAAATTCAACGTTTTTCCACGCTAATTTTTTTTAAAAAAAAATATATATATATATTATTACATAAGTTTTATAGGTGTTAAATAAAACACTACAATTAGTGTAACCAGAAAAAAAATAATAAATAAATAAAATAATAATAAAATAAAATAATTTTTTTTCCAGAGAACGAAACGTATGAGTACTTAATATAAATATTATATTTTACAATAATTGAGTTCTAAAATCATTTTAATTAATTAGTATACTCTTAAATTAAACTCGGGGGATTATTTTAAACACTAATATTTTCAATAAAAGACATATATTATTTAGTTTAAAAATATATTAAATAAGTATTTATGAAAAACACCAACTAGGTACGATGTCTAGAATTTAAAAGGTTTCGAACAATATATATGTAAATGTATTTTATAAATATAAAAATTTACCAATTATTGAATCATATTAAAATAAAATACATTGGGTTTTAGATATCGGATAAAAATTTAATTATAACCCGTGATTACATAGTAATACCCGTGTTTAATTATTATACTCGTGACTACACATTATTACGTCCGTGATATCAATAATTGAGATAGATTTATCACCCGTGACTCTTTATCCCATCTATATTATTAAACCTAATTCATTTCATCTAACACACACGTACATAGACTCTCTCCTTAAAATACCCATTACTATTTATCATCATCATCGATCTTCTTTCCTTATAAACACCTTCAAGAAATCACTTGATCATAAAATCGTTTATATATTCGGACTCCTCTCGAAGAGCTCTACTCAGCCATACCAACAATTTCTTGATTTGTGTAAGTTTTAAAAACTCTAATTTTCTAGTTTTCATATTTTTGTTACATATTAGGTAGATATAGTGTCTAGTGCTCAAGTCCTTGTATGTATGCATGATATTGTTCGTTAATTTGATCATTTGTTGACTTGTTGATGAATCACGAATTTGAATGGTATGCTACTGATATGAACATGATATTTTCAGTTTATGAAATACTTATAAATGAAATCCTTGTGAAAAACTATTAATTTTAGGCTCAAGAATCACTTGATTTCGTTTAGAATTGCTTCCGGTATGATTAATTGAAGTTTAACATGATATTACATGAAATCCGAATTGTTTTGCCATGTTTCTGGAATTTTGACTTTGTTATCTGTAAATATAAGTATGTAGATGGATTACTATTGAAAAACTACTAATTTTAGGCTCAAGAATCAATTGATTTCGTTATCGTATGCTCCCGATATGTTAAATTGA
The DNA here is from genome assembly GCF_046630445.1 of Rutidosis leptorrhynchoides. Lineage (NCBI taxonomy): Eukaryota > Viridiplantae > Streptophyta > Magnoliopsida > Asterales > Asteraceae > Rutidosis > Rutidosis leptorrhynchoides. The sequence continues at coordinate 57,742,657 of NC_092338.1, read as the reverse complement.
AGTTTTCATGTGATCTTGCTATGAATCCGAATTTTCTGAGATGAATGCTTTATGATTGAGTTTGTGAACTGATGTTAGATGTATAGATAATTGAAAAATACCCAAGATAGACTTAAGATTCATGTTAATCGGATATGTATAGCCCTCGTTATGGTTAATTAAAGGTTTGTGATTTTGATGCTTAAAAATTTATTTCGGTTTAAAAATTCGTAATTGAAACTGTGAATCTGGGAAAGTATGCTATATATTTAGGTCCGGAGAGGTATATAGTTGTATTGCTTGCGGAAAAAAAACATTTAGTTTTCATTTAGATATTGTCCAATTCCGATAAAAGAGTCAAAATCTATGGCCAAATCAAAGTTAGAATTTTATATTATTTAAAACCGGATAGAACAGTTTCATTGGGATGCGTGCGACCTGATCTCAGAATTCTGGGTTCACGGTTGCGTGCGTATCGAAAAATTAATAAGTTTAGACTCCAGAAACGCGTCATTTGGATACTTTTTGGATTTGATATGATTTTTCAAAGTTTATACATGAGTACCGAAACGATTCAGCATTAAAGCCTGGTACGTTTTTAGTCACTGCGAGCTTTCTGTTTAGGGTTAGAGGTTGTCCTTCGGATATGTTATAGTCGACTAAATTTCGGAGATTTTGGCGCGTATTTCAAGTCAAATGGACCTGTACTTATTTTTATAAAAATTCTGGAAGTTGACTACATTATTTAAGCTAAATAATATGTGCAATTGACTTTGTTTGACCAAATGGGTTTAATGGGTCAAAATGGGTAACGGTCAGTGTAGAAAAGTCCCAAACGTCGATTTAAGTAAGTTTAAAGGTTGTGGTGTTTAATTAATAAGTTGTGACATGTTTTGGTCAAAATGGGTGTTTATGACCCATTTGGGTCATACGAGCCTACTTTGACCCATATGCGAAATTTTGAGAACCAAAGGTATGTAACACATCCCGTATATTGATTTAAGTATGTTTGCAAGTTTTGGTGCTTTAAAAATGAGTTTGGGTCAAATTTGGTTTAAAGAAAGTTTTATGACTCATTCGGGTCAAACGTGCATAAATTGACCCATATGCATAATTTTGGAAAACGAAAGTCACCAACACATCTAAAATGTCATTATGCACGTTTGAATCCGGCTGACCTGACTTAACCAAATTTTTATCACACCTCAAAAATGACATTTTAGATGTGTTGGTGACTTTCGTTTTACAAAATTATGCATATGGGTCAATTTATGCACGTTTGACCCGAATGAGTCATAAAACTTTCTTTAAACCAAATTTGACCCAAACTCATTTTTAAAGCACCAAAACTTGCAAACATACTTAAATCAATATACGGGATGTGTTACATACTTTTGGTTCTCAAAATTTCGCATATGGGTCAAAGTAGGCTCGTATGACCCAAATGGGTCATAAACACCCATTTTGACCAAAACATGCCACAACTTATTAATTAAACACCACAACCTTTAAACTTACTTAAATCGACGTTTGGGACTTTTCTACACTGACCGTTACCCATTTTGACCCATTAAACCCATTTGGTCAAACAAAGTCAATTGCACATATTATTTAGCTTAAATAATGTAGTCAACTTCCAGAATTTTTATAAAAATAAGTACAGGTCCATTTGACTTGAAATACGCGCCAAAATCTCCGAAATTTAGTCGACTATAACATATCCGAAGCACAACCTCTAACCCTAAACAGAAAGCTCGCAGTGACAAAAAACGTACCAGGCTTTAATGCTGAATCGTTTCGGTACTCATGTATAAACTTTGAAAAATCATATCAAATCCAAAAAGTATCCAAATGACGCATTTCTGGAGTCTAAACTTATTAATTTTTCGATACGCACGCAACCGTAAACCCAGAATTCTGAGATCAGGTCACACGCATCCCAATGAAACTGTTCTGTCCGGTTTTAAATAATATAAAATTCTAACTTTGATTTGGCCATAGATTTTGACTCTTTTATCGGAATTGGACAATATCTAAATGAAAACTAAATGTTTTTTTTCCGCAAGCAATACAACTATATACCTCTCCGGACCTGAATATATAGCATACTTTCCCAGATTCACAGTTTCAATTACGAATTTTTAAACCGAAATAAATTTTTAAGCATCAAAATCACAAACCTTTAATTAACCATAATGAGGGCTATACATATCCGATTAACATGAATCTTAAGTCTATCTTGGGTATTTTTCAATTATCTATACATCTAACATCAGTTCACAAACTCAATCATAAAGCATTCATCACAGAAAATTCGGATTCATAGCAAGATCACATGAAAACTTCAATTTAACATATCGGGAGCATACGATAACGAAATCAATTGATTCTTGAGCCTAAAATTAGTAGTTTTTCAATAGTAATCCATCTACATACTTATATTTACAGATAACAAAGTCAAAATTCCAGAAACATGGTAAAACAATTCGGATTTCATGTAATATCATGTTAAACTTCAATTAATCATACCGGAAGCAATTCTAAACGAAATCAAGTGATTCTTGAGCCTAAAATTAATAGTTTTTCACAAGGATTTCATTTATAAGTATTTCATAAACTGAAAATATCATGTTCATATCAGTAGCATACCATTCAAATTCGTGATTCATCAACAAGTCAACAAATGATCAAATTAACGAACAATATCATGCACACATACAAGGACTTGAGCACTAGACACTATATCTACCTAATATGTAACAAAAATATGAAAACTAGAAAATTAGAGTTTTTAAAACTTACACAAATCAAGAAATTGTTAGTATGGCTGAGTAGAGCTCTTCGAGAGGAGTCCGAATATGTAAACGATTTTATGATCAAGTGATTTTTTGAAGGTGTTTATAAGGAAAGAAGATCGATGATGATGATAAATAGTAATGGGTATTTTAAGGAGAGAGTCTATGTACGTGTGTGTTAGATGAAATGAATTAGGTTTAAGAATATAGATGGGATAAAGAGTCACGGGTGATAAATCTATCTCAATTATTGATATCATGGACGTAATAATGTGTAGTCACGAGGATAATAATTAAACACGGGTATTACTATGTAATCACGGGTTATAATTAAATTTTTATCCGATATCTAAAACCCAATGTATTTTATTTTAATATGATTCAATAATTGGTAAATTTTTATATTTATAAAATACATTTACATATATATTGTTCGAAACCTTTTAAATTCTAGACATCGTACCTAGTTGGTGTTTTTCATAAATACTTATTTAATATATTTTTAAACTAAATAATATATGTCTTTTATTGAAAATATAAGTGTTTAAAATAATCCCCCGAGTTTAATTTAAGAGTATACTAATTAATTAAAATGATTTTAGAACTCAATTATTGTAAAATATAATATTTATATTAAGTACTCATACGTTTCGTTCTCTGGAAAAAAAATTATTTTATTTTATTTATTTATTATTTTTTTTCTGGTTACACTAATTGTAGTGTTTTATTTAACACCTATAAAACTTATGTAATAATATATATATATTGTTTTTAAAAAAAAATTTAGCGTGGAAAAACGTTGAATTTAACAGACAGTTGTTAAGTTTTTAACGAAAAAAGTCGGGTTGTTACATTACCTACCCCTTAAAGAAAATTTCGTCCCGAAATTTTGGTTGGTGTGATTAAACGGCGTTTAGGAAACAAGTGAGGATAGATTGTTCATCTTGACGTAGTAAGATCGAGCATCTTGTAGTTAAGTATGAAAGTTGGGTAAAACGGAATCATGTTCCTTTAATGACGAATACCTTCGGATGAACTGTTCGGAGTACAAGTATGATATGACAAATACGAAAAATCATATGTGACTTCAAATGATGTCACATATAGAGTCTTAGTATATTCAGATGTCAGCAGAGAAAATAAAGGAGTCATGTAACATGATACACGGTAAGGGTAAGATTGATCAAACTTTACCACCATCACGTTCCATTAGAACTTCCGCATGACTTACTGTAATATAATCACGCGATCAACTGTCATCATATTGCACTAACTCATGCTTCTATTCCAACATTACTCCAGAATATTTATGGATATAAAACTCAAGTGTCGTTTTCCAGAATTTATAAATCAAAATGATTTCAAAAAAAAAAGGTGCACTAAAAATAGTACGAGAATATAATATTATAATTGATAATATTGAAAGGGAACGTCATAAGAATGTCTTGGAAAATATGAAGAATCTTTGTACGTCGGAAATGATGCCTTTCGGTTCACAAATCGAGATGTTCGGAATTTCTTAATCGAAGCACATAAGCACATAATATATCACAAATGATAACTCACGTAGGAATGTCGGGAATTTCGAAAGTCCTGAATGACGCTTCCTGGCTTCACTAATCGGGGCGTTAAAAATGAACTCGTATGAGCAGGAAAAGTCTTGAAATCGAAAGGAGAAATACTTTCTCACCGATAGTAGTAATAATGTTATATTAAAGTCAGAATGTGCACATAATCACATATAAGTATAACGACACGGTTCTAGACTAGATCACTAATGTATCCTAACGGTCCAGGTCAGGCACACTAATGCATCTAATTCCCTAGAACCACTGCTCTGATACCATCTCTAACGACCCGCCAAAATCGCTATTGACGCGGTACGTTATCTACGGTCCCACAGCGAGGTTTTGACCTCTATATGATACGTTTTGATAAAACATTGCATTCATTTAAAAAAAAAACATACTTTCTATACATAGAAAGTTTACCAAAATATAGACATATCCCAAATATATATGACAACTTATACAAAATGACTAAATCATCAATTTATTTAATAACAGATTATAACATTAATATTTGAATGCAATGTCTTTTTGAAAATATGGCATAAAAGACTCCATGCAGCACCTTGAGCAAATAGCAAGCAAACAGCGGAAGCACTTTTGAAAGACCTGAGAATAAACATGCTAAAAGTGTCAACCAAAAGGTTGGTGAGTTCATAGGTTTATCGTAACAACCGTTATCAATAGTTTCAATAGACCACAAGATTTCATAATCATAAACATAATACACTCGCAAGTGTATGTAAAGCATTCTAAGTGGTTGAGCACTTGGTAACCATACTTAACATTTAATCAACGTCGCATATTCCCTTTATTATGAAATCTCACTACACCGTACCAAGTGTAGTTACCGAAACGAAGTACTGTGCAACCGTTGAATACTGGTCGTCCAGTCCGGTTGGGGTTGTCAGGCCCGATAGATCTATCAACAGGATTCGCGTTTACAATACCCATGTAAATAGTAGTTACCAAGCTACAGGGAAGTATGCCAGTGGTACAACTCAACGTAGAATATATTTTTAAGTACTTGTGTCTATTTTGTAAATATTTATAAAAGCAGCGCATGTATTCTCAGCCCAAAAATATATATTGCAAAAGCAATTAAAAAGGGAGCAAATGAAACTCACCTTTGTAGCCCAATAAACAATTCACGTAGATGTAACCAATAGTCGGAATGCAAGTAACCGTAGACCTCATCCTAAAGAATATATGTTGGTTAATAAATGTCTAACAAGCTAGGTCAGGTCATAAGGTTCGTATAGTCCTATTGCTCAAGTCCGACTCATAAATTTATCAAAATTTAGCAAAAGTCAACAAAAGTCAACGCAAGTCAAAGTAAGTCAAATGTAAGTCAAACGCAAGTCAAACACAGTCAACATGATTAACACAAGTCAACAACCGCATAAAATTACACAAGTTGATCAAGTAGTCAAACATAGGTCAAACTTAAGTTATTCATTTTTACTTAGAAAAATTTATATTATTTACATATATGTATTTTTTAGTATTTTGCAGCTGATTCCGGGTCCCACCAAATTTGATATAATACCTTAGGTCATGACCATTGGAAAGTATGTCATCCCACCTTTCTATAGACAGTTTATTTGACAAAAATGGAGTTACGGTTTTAAAGTTATGACCTCGCGAAAACAGTCTCCCGAAACATAAAATGCTGATAAAATTTTTGGTAAGTGTTCAAAATCAGCAACGATTGCCCATTTTCTCGCTTGTTTTATACCTGTTTAGACTCAACAAAATTATACAAATAATATATCGTTTTAAAGCTTGTCGCAAATACTTTCAATATCAAATAATAGTTTTTATCTAAACTTAACTGATTTCAACTTGCGAGTCCTCAAAGTAGGTCCGAGAGTCATTTTGATAATTTTGTTAAAATACTAAAATTTTCGGTTGACGATCCAAATTTGAATCCGGCTGACCTGACTTAACCAAATTTTTATCACACCTCAAAAATGACATTTTAGATGTGTTGGTGACTTTCGTTTTCCAAAATTATGCATATGGGTCAATTTATGCACGTTTGACCCGAATGAGTCATAAAACTTTCTTTAAACCAAATTTGACCCAAACTCATTTTTAAAGCACCAAAACTTGCAAACATACTTAAATCAATATACGGGATGTGTTACATACCTTTGGTTCTCAAAATTTCGCATATGGGTCAAAGTAGGCTCGTATGACCCAAATGGGTCATAAACACCCATTTTGACCAAAACATGTCACAACTTATTAATTAAACACCACAACCTTTAAACTTACTTAAATCGACGTTTGGGACTTTTCTACACTGACCGTTACCCATTTTGACCCATTAAACCCATTTGGTCAAACAAAGTCAATTGCACATATTATTTAGCTTAAATAATGTAGTCAACTTCCAGAATTTTTATAAAAATAAGTACAGGTCCATTTGACTTGAAATACGCGCCAAAATCTCCGAAATTTAGTCGACTATAACATATTCGAAGCACAACCTCTAACCCTAAACAGAAAGCTCGCAGTGACTAAAAACGTACCAGGCTTTAATGCTGAATCGTTTCGGTACTCATGTATAAACTTTGAAAAATCATATCAAATCCAAAAAGTATCCAAATGACGCGTTTCTGGAGTCTAAACTTATTAATTTTTCGATACGCACGCAACCGTGAACCCAGAATTCTGAGATCAGGTCGCACGCATCCCAATGAAACTGTTCTATCCGGTTTTAAATAATATAAAATTCTAACTTTGATTTGGCCATAGATTTTGACTCTTTTATCGGAATTGGACAATATCTAAATGAAAACTAAATGTTTTTTTTTCGCAAGCAATACAACTATATACCTCTCCGGACCTGAATATATAGCATACTTTCCCAGATTCACAGTTTCAATTACGAATTTTTAAACCGAAATAAATTTTTAAGCATCAAAATCACAAACCTTTAATTAACCATAACGAGGGCTATACATATCCGATTAACATGAATCTTAAGTCTATCTTGGGTATTTTTCAATTATCTATACATCTAACATCAGTTCACAAACTCAATCATAAAGCATTCATCTCAGAAAATTCGGATTCATAGCAAGATCACATGAAAACTTCAATTTAACATATCGGGAGCATACGATAACGAAATCAATTGATTCTTGAGCCTAAAATTAGTAGTTTTTCAATAGTAATCCATCTACATACTTATATTTACAGATAACAAAGTCAAAATTCCAGAAACATGGCAAAACAATTCGGATTTCATGTAATATCATGTTAAACTTCAATTAATCATACCGGAAGCAATTCTAAACGAAATCAAGTGATTCTTGAGCCTAAAATTAATAGTTTTTCACAAGGATTTCATTTATAAGTATTTCATAAACTGAAAATATCATGTTCATATCAGTAGCATACCATTCAAATTCGTGATTCATCAACAAGTCAACAAATGATCAAATTAACGAACAATATCATGCATACATACAAGGACTTGAGCACTAGACACTATATCTACCTAATATGTAACAAAAATATGAAAACTAGAAAATTAGAGTTTTTAAAACTTACACAAATCAAGAAATTGTTGGTATGGCTGAGTAGAGCTCTTCGAGAGGAGTCCGAATATATAAATGATTTTATGATCAAGTGATTTCTTGAAGGTGTTTATAAGGAAAGAAGATCGATGATGATGATAAATAGTAATGGGTATTTTAAGGAGAGAGTCTATGTACGTGTGTGTTAGATGAAATGAATTAGGTTTAATAATATAGATGGGATAAAGAGTCACGGGTGATAAATCTATCTCAATTATTGATATCACGGACGTAATAATGTGTAGTCACGAGTATAATAATTAAACACGGGTATTACTATGTAATCACGGGTTATAATTAAATTTTTATCCGATATCTAAAACCCAATGTATTTTATTTTAATATGATTCAATAATTGGTAAATTTTTATATTTATAAAATACATTTACATATATATTGTTCGAAACCTTTTAAATTCTAGACATCGTACCTAGTTGGTGTTTTTCATAAATACTTATTTAATATATTTTTAAACTAAATAATATATGTCTTTTATTGAAAATATAAGTGTTTAAAATAATCCCCCGAGTTTAATTTAAGAGTATACTAATTAATTAAAATGATTTTAGAACTCAATTATTGTAAAATATAATATTTATATTAAGTACTCATACGTTTCGTTCTCTGGAAAAAAAATTATTTTATTTTATTATTATTTTATTTATTTATTATTTTTTTTTCTGGTTACACTAATTGTAGTGTTTTATTTAACACCTATAAAACTTATGTAATAATATATATATATATTTTTTTTTTAAAAAAAATTAGCGTGGAAAAACGTTGAATTTAACAGACAGTTGTTAAGTTTTTAACGGAAAAAGTCGGGTTGTTACATTACCTACCCCTTAAAGAAAATTTCGTCCCGAAATTTTGGTTGGTGTGATTAAACGGCGTTTAGGAAACAAGTGAGGATAGATTGTTCATCTTGACGTAGTAAGACCGAGCATCTTGTAGTTAAGTATGAAAGTTGGGTAAAACGGAATCATGTTCCTTTAAGGACGAATACCTTCGGATGAACTGTTCGGAGTACAAGTATGATATGACAAATACGAAAAATCATATGTGACTTCAAATGATGTCACATATAGAGTCTTAGTATATTCAGATGTCAGCAGAGAAAATAAAGGAGTCATGTAACATGATACATGGTAAGGGTAAGATTGATCAAACTTTACCACCATCACGTTCTATTAGAACTTCCGCATGACTTACTGTAATATAATCACGCGATCAACTGTCATCATATTGCACTAACTCATGCTTCTATTCCAACATTACTCCAGAATATTTATGGATATAAAACTCAAGTGTCGTTTTCCAGAATTTATAAATCAAAATGATTTCAAAAAAAAAAGGTGCACTAAAAATAGTACGAGAATATAATATTATAATTGATAATATTGAAAGGGAACGTCATAAGAATGTCTTGGAAAATATGAAGAATCTTTGTACGTCGGAAATGATGCCTTTCGGTTCACAAATCGAGATGTTCAGAATTTCTTAATCGAAGCACATAAGCACATAATATATCACAAATGATAACTCACGTAGGAATGTCGGGAATTTCGAAAGTCCTGAATGACGCTTCCTGGCTTCACTAATCGGGGCGTTAAAAATGAACTCGTATGAGCAGGAAAAGTCTTGAAATCGAAAGGAGAAATACTTTCTCACCGATAGTAGTAATAATGTTATATTAAAGTCAGAATATTAACTACTCTTAATATTCTATATGATTAACTTGTTCCAATTGACTATTTTGAAGGAAATGGTACCGACTACTCGACACACCGTGAATATGAATGAAGAGGAATTCCGTACTTTTCTAGCTTCAAACATAGCCGCAGTACAGGCTGCGCTACATACCAACAATAACCTTGGATCTAGCAGTACAGGAAATCTTGTAGGATGCACCTACAAAGAATTCACTGCCTGCAAACCTTTGGAATTTGATGGAACCGAAGGACCGATCGGATTGAAACGGTGGACCTAGAAGGTCGAATCGGTGTTTGCCATAAGTAAGTGTACTGAAGAGGACAAAGTGAAGTACGCTACGCATACCTTCACAGGTTCTGCGTTAACATGGTGGAATACCTATCTAGAGCAAGTGGGACAAGACGATGCGTACGCACTACCGTGGTCAGCATTCAAGCACTTGATGAACGAGAAGTACCGTCCCAGAACCGAGGTCAATAAGCTCAAGACAGAACTTAGAGGGTTACGAACCCAAGGATTTGATATTACCACGTACGAAAGACGATTCACAGAATTGTGCCTATTGTGTCAGGGAGCATTCGAAGATGAGGAAGAGAAGATCGACGCGTTTGTGAAAGGATTACCGGAAAGAATCCAAGAAGATATAAGTTCACACGAGCCCGCCTCCATACAACAGGCATGTAGAATGGCTCACAAACTAGTGAACCAGATTGAAGAAAGAATTAAAGAACAGACTGCTGAAGAGGCCAATGTGAAGCAAGTCAAAAGAAAGTGGGAGGAAAACGGTGATAAGAATCACCAATACAACAACAACAGCAATTACAACAATAATCGCAACAATTATCCCAACAATCGCAACATCAATCGCAACTACAACAAACGGCCCAACAACAACAACAACAACAACAACAACAACAACAACAACAACAACAACAACAACAACAACAACAACAACAACAGCAACTACAACAATCATCCCAACAACAATAATAACCGCAACAACAACAACAATCAGAAGCAGCTATGCCAAAGGTGTGAAAAGTATCACTCGGGGTTCTGCACCAAATTTTGCAACAAGTGTAAAAGAAATGGTCATAGCGCGGCGAAGTGTGAGGTCTACGGACCAGGGGTTAATAGAACGAAAGGAACAAATGGTGTCGGAACGAGTAATGGAGGAGCAAGTAGTGTCGGAGCAAGTTATGCCAATGTAGTTTGTTATAAATGTGAAAAACCGGGCCACATTATTAGAAATTGCCCGAACCAGGAGAACACGAATGGACAAGGCCGCGGAAGAGTTTTCAATATTAATGCGGCAGAGGCACAGGAAGACCCGGAGCTTGTTACGGGTACATTTCTTATTGACAAAAATCTGCTTACGTTTTATTTGATTCGGGTGCGGATAGAAGCTATATGAGTAGAGATTTTTGTGCTAAGTTAAGTTGTCCATTGACGCCTTTGGATAGTAAATTTTTACTCGAATTAGCAAATGGTAAATTAATTTCAGCAGATAATATATGTCGGAATCGAGAAATTAAACTGGTTAGCAAAACATTTAAGATTGATTTGATACCAGTAGAGTTAGGGAGTTTTGATGTGATAATCGGTATGGACTGGTTGAAAGAAGTGAAAGCAGAGATTGTTTGTTACAAAAATGCAATTCGCATTATACGAGAAAAAGGAAAACCCTTAATGGTGTACGGAGAAAAGGGCAACACGAAGCTACATCTTATTAGTAATTTGAAGGCACAAAAACTAATAAGAAAAAGTTGCTATGCTGTTCTAGCACACGTCGAGAAAGTACAAACTGAAGAAAAGAGCATCAATGATGTTCCCATTGCAAAAGAATTTCCCGATGTATTTCTGAAAGAATTACCGGGATTACCCCCACATCGATCCGTTGAATTTCAAATAGATCTTGTACCAGGAGCTGCACCAATAGCTCGTGCTCCTTACAGACTCGCACCCAGCGAGATGAAAGAACTGCAAAGCCAATTACAAGAACTTTTAGAGCGTGGTTTCATTCGACCAAGCACATCACCGTGGCGAGCTCCTGTTTTGTTTGTCAAGAAGAAAGATGGTACATTCAGGTTGTGTATCGACTACCGAGAGTTGAACAAACTTACCATCAAGAACCGCTACCCACTACCGAGAATCGATGACTTATTTGATCAACTACAAGGCTCGTCTGTTTATTCAAAGATTGACTTACGTTCCGGGTATCATCAAATGCGGGTGAAAGAAGATGATATTCCAAAGACTGCTTTCAGAACACGTTACGGTCATTATGAGTTTATGGTCATGCCGTTTGGTTTAACTAATGCACCAGCTGTGTTCATGGACCTTATGAACCGAGTGTGTGGACCATACCTTGACAAGTTTGTCATTGTTTTCATTGATGACATACTTATTTACTCAAAGAATGACCAAGAACATGGTGAACATTTGAGAAAGGTGTTAGAAGTATTGAGGAAGGAAGAAGTGTACGCTAAGTTTTCAAAGTGTGCATTTTAGTTGGAAGAAGTTCAATTCCTCGGTCACATAGTGAACAAAGAAGGTATTAAGGTGGATCCGGCAAAGATAGAAACTGTTGAAAATTGGAAAACCCCGAAAACTCCGAAACACATACGCCAGTTTTTAGGACTAGCTGGTTACTACAGAAGGTTCATCCAAGACTTTTCCAGAATAGCAAAACCCTTGACTGCATTAACGCATAAAGGGAAGAAATTTGAATGGAATGATGAACAAGAGAAAGCGTTTCAGTTATTGAAGAAAAAGCTAACTACGGCACCTATATTGTCATTGCCTGAAGGGAATGATGATTTTGTGATTTATTGTGACGCATCAAAGCAAGGTCTCGGTTGTGTATTAATGCAACGAACGAAGGTGATTGCTTATGCGTCTAGACAATTGAAGATTCACGAACAAAATTATACGACGCATGATTTGGAATTAGGCGCGGTTGTTTTTGCATTAAATACTTGGAGGCACTACTTATATGGGGTCAAAAGTATTATATATACCGACCACAAAAGTCTTCAACACATATTTAATCAGAAACAACTGAATATGAGGCAGCATAGGTGGATTGAATTATTGAATGATTACGACTTTGAGATTCGTTACCACCCGGGGAAGGCAAATGTGGTAGCCGATGCCTTGAGCAGGAAGTTTTAAAAGAGGGAAATTTAAAGGATAAAATACCCAAAGGATCGGAGAAGCATCTTAATATTCAGGAAGACGGAACCCGGTATAGGGCTGAAAGGATTTGGGTACCAAAATTTGAAGATATGAGAGAAATGGTACTTATTGAAGCTCATAAAACCAGATACTCAATACATCGGGGAAGATGTACAAGGATCTCAAGAAACATTTTTGGTGGCCGGGTATGAAAGCCGATGTTGCTAAATACGTAGGAGAATGTTTGACGTGTTCTAAGGTCAAAGATGAGCATCAGAAACCATCAGGTCTACTTCAACAACCCGAAATCCCGGAATGGAAATGGGAAAACATTACCATGGATTTCATCACTAAATTGCCAAGGACTGCAAGTGGTTTTGATACTATTTGGGTAATAGTTGATCGTCTCACCAAATCAGCACACTTCCTGCCAATAAGAGAAGATGACAAGATGGAGAAGTTAGCACGACTGTATTTGAAGGAAGTCGTCTCCAGACATGGAATACCAATCTCTATTATCTCTGATAGGGATGGCAGATTTATTTCAAGATTCTGGCAGACATTACAACAAGCATTATTAACTCGTCTAGACATGAGTACTGCCTATCATCCACAAACTAATGGGCAGAGCGAAAGGACGATACAAACACTTGAAGACATGCTACGAGCATGTGTTATTGATTTCGGAAACAGTTGGGATTGACATCTACCGTTAGCAGAATTTTCCTACAACAACAGCTACCATTCAAGCATTGAGATGGCGCCATTTGAAGCACTTTATGGTAGAAAGTGCAGGTCTCCGATTTGTTGGAGTGAAGTGGGGGATAGACAGATTACGGGTCCGGGGATTATACAAGAAACTACCGAGAAGATCATCCAAATTCAACAACGGTTGAAAACCACCCAAAGTCGACAAAAGAGCTACGCTGACATTAAAAGAAAAGATATAGAATTTGAAATTGGAGAGATGGTCATGCTTAAAGTTGCACCTTGGAAAGGCGTTGTTCGATTTGGTAAACGAGGGAAATTAAATCCAAGGTATATTGGACCATTCAAGATTATTGATCGTGTCGGACCAGTAGCTTACCGACTTGAGTTACCTCAACAACTCGCAGCTGTACATAACACTTTCCACATCTCGAATTTGAAGAAATGTTTTGCTAAATAAGATCTCACTATTCAGTTAGATGAAATCCAAATCAACGAAAAACTTCAATTCATCGAAGAACCCGTCGAAATAATGGATCGTGTGGTTAAAAGACTTAAGCAAAACAAGATACCAATTGTTAAGGTTCGATGGAATGCTCGTAGAGGACCTGAGTTCACTTGGGAGCGTGAAGATTAAATGAAGAAGAAATACCCACATCTATTTCCAGAAGATTCGTCAACACCTTCAACAGCTTAAAATTTCGGGACGAAATTTATTTAACGGGTAGGTACTGTAGTGACCCGAACTTTTCCATGTTTATATATATTATTTGAGATTGATATTTACATGATTAAATGTTTCCAACATGTTAAGCAATCAAACTTGTTAAGACTTGATTAATTGAAATATGTTTCATATAGACAATTGACCACCCAAGTTGACCGGTGATTCACGAACGTTAAAACTTGTAAAAACTATATGATGACATATATATGGATATATATATAGTTAACATGATACTATGATAAGTAAACATATCATTAAGTATATTAACAATGAACTACATATGTAAAAACAAGACTACTTACTTAATGATTTTTAAACGAGACATATATGTAACGATTATCGTTGTAAAGACATTTAATGTATATATATCATATTAAGAGATATTCATACATGATAATATCATGATAATATAATAATTTAAAATCTTATTTGATATTATAAACATTGGGTTAACAATATTTTACAAGATCGTTAACCTAAAGGTTTCAAAACAACACTTACATGTAACGACTAACGATGACTTAACGACTCAGTTAAAATGTATATACATGTAGTGTTTTAATATGTATTTATACACTTTTTAAAGACTTCAATACACTTATCAAAATACTTCTACTTAACAAAAATGCTTACAATTACATCTTCGTTCAGTTTCATCAACAATTCTACTCGTATGCACCCGTATTCGTACTCGTACAATACACATCTTTTAGATGTATGTACTATTGGTATATACACTCCAATGATCAGCTCTTAGTAGCCCATGTGAGTCACCTAACACATGTGGGAACCATCATTTGGCAACTAGCATGAAATATCTCATAAAATTACAAAAAATATGAGTAATCATTCATGACTTATTTATATGAAAACAAAATTACATATCCTTTATATCTAATCCATACACCAACGACCAAAAACACCTAGAAACACTTTCATTCTTCAATTTTCTTCATCTAATTGATCTCTCTCAAGTTCTATCTTCAAGTTCTAAGTGTTCTTCATAAATTCTACAAGTTCTAGTTACATAAAATCAAGAATACTTTCAAGTTTGCTAGCTCACTTCCAATCTTGTAAGTTGATCATCCAACCTCAAGAAATCTTTGTTTCTTACAGTAGGTTATCATTCTAATACAAGGTAATAATCATATTCAAACTTTGGTTCAATTTCTATAACTATAACAATCTTATTTCAAGTGATGATCTTACTTGAACTTGTTTTCGTGTCATGATTCTGCTTCAAGAACTTCGAGCCATCCAAGGATCCGTTGAAGCTAGATCCATTTTTCTCTTTTCCAGTAGGTTTATCCAAGGAACTTAAGGTAGTAATGATGTTCATAACATCATTTGATTCATACATATAAAGCTATCTTATTCGAAGGTTTAAACTTGTAATCACTAGAACATAGTTTAGTTAATTCTAAACTTGTTCGCAAACAAAAGTTAATCCTTCTAACTTGACTTTTAAAATCAACTAAACACATGTTCTATATCTATATGATATGCTAACTTAATGATTTAAAACCTGGAAACATGAAAAAACACCGTAAAACCGGATTTACGCCGTCGTAGTAACACCGCGGGCTGTTTTGGGTTAGTTAATTAAAAACTATGATAAACTTTGATTTAAAAGTTGTTATTCTGAGAAAATGATTTTATTATGAACATGAAACTATATCCAAAAATTATGGTTAAACTCAAAGTGGAAGTATGTTTTCTAAAATGGTCATCTAGACGTCGTTCTTTCGACTGAAATGACTACCTTTACAAAAACAACTTGTAACTTATTTTTCCGACTATAAACCTATACTTTTTCTGTTTAGATTCATAAAATAGAGTTCAATATGAAACCATAGCAATTTGATTCACTCAAAACGGATTTAAAATGAAGAAGTTATGGGTAAAACAAGATTGGATAATTTTTCTCATTTTAGCTACGTGAAAATTGGTAACAAATCTATTCCAACCATAACTTAATCAACTTGTATTGTATATTATGTAATCTTGAGATACCATAGACACGTATACAATGTTTCGACCTATCATGTCGGCACATCTATATATATTTCGGAACAACCATAGACACTCTATATGTGAATGTTGGAGTTAGCTATACAGGGTTGAGGTTGATTCCAAAATATATATAGTTTGAGTTGTGATCAATACTGAGATACGTATACACTGGGTCGTGGATTGATTCAAGATAATATTTATCAATTTATTTCTGTACATCTAACTGTGGACAACTAGTTGTAGGTTACTAACGAGGACAGCTGACTTAATAAACTTAAAACATCAAAATATATTAAAAGTGTTGTAAATATATTTTGAACATACTTTGATATATATGTATATATTGTTATAGGTTCGTGAATCAACCAGTGGCCAAGTCTTACTTCCCGACGAAGTAAAAATCTGTGAAAGTGAGTTATAGTCCCACTTTTAAAATCTAATATTTTTGGGATGAGAATACATGCAGGTTTTATAAATGATTTACAAAATAGACACAAGTACGTGAAACTACATTCTATGGTTGAATTATCGAAATCGAATATGCCCCTTTTTATTAAGTCTGGTAATCTAAGAATTAGGGAACAGACACCCTAATTGACGCGAATCCTAAAGATAGATCTATTGGGCCTAACAAACCCCATCCAAAGTACCGGATGCTTTAGTACTTCGAAATTTATATCATATCCAAAGGGTGTCCCGGAATGATGGGGATATTCTTATATATGCATCTTGTTAATGTCGGTTACCAGGTGTTCACCATATGAATGATTTTTATCTCTATGTATGGGATGTGTATTGAAATATGAAATCTTGTGGTCTATTATTATGATTTGATATATATAGGTTAAACCTATAACTCACCAACATTTTTGTTGACGTTTTAAGCATGTTTATTCTCAGGTGATTATTAAGAGCTTCCGCTATCGCATACTTAAATAAGGACGAGATTTGGAGTCCATGCTTGTATGATATTGTGTAAAAACTGCATTCAAGAAACTTATTTTGTTGTAACATATTTGTATTGTAAACCATTATGTAATGGTCGTGTGTAAACAGGATATTTTAGATTATCATTATTTGATCATCTACGTAAAGCTTTTTAAACCTTTATTGATGAAATAAAGGTTATGGTTTGTTTTAAAATGAATGCAGTCTTTGAAAAACGTCTCATATAGAGGTCAAAACCTCGCAACGAAATCAATTAATATGGAACGTTTTTAATCAATAAGAACGGGACATTTCAAACTAGTACTGCGATCGCATGGCAAAAACACTATTTGGATGGCAAAAACACTGAAATAGTGTTTACTGTAGCCCATGCGATCGCCTGAACCCCTTTTGTT
Organism: Rutidosis leptorrhynchoides; assembly: GCF_046630445.1. Lineage (NCBI taxonomy): Eukaryota > Viridiplantae > Streptophyta > Magnoliopsida > Asterales > Asteraceae > Rutidosis > Rutidosis leptorrhynchoides. Next base: position 57,725,044 of record NC_092338.1, on the reverse strand, counting down.
TGCTAGTTTGTCGACATCAAATAGTGTTTACTGTAGCCCATGCGATCGCATGGGTTTTCAGTGTTTTTGCCATGCGATCGCATGGCCGCCTTATCCGTTTTTGAAATGTCCCGTTCTTATTGATTAAAAACGTTCCATATTAATTGATTTCGTTGCGAGGTTTTGACCTCTATATGAGACGTTTTTCAAAGACTGCATTCATTTTAAAAACAAACCATAACCTTTATTTCATCAATAAAGGTTTAAAAAGCTTTACGTAGATTATCAAATAATGATAATCTAAAATATCCTGTTTACACACGACCATTACATAATGGTTTACAATACAAATATGTTACAACAAAATAAGTTTCTTGAATGCAGTTTTTACACAATATCATACAAGCATGGACTCCAAATCTCGTCCTTATTTAAGTATGCGACAGCGGAAGCTCTTAATAATCACCTGAGAATAAACATGCTTAAAACGTCAACAAAAAATGTTGGTGAGTTATAGGTTTAACCTATATATATCAAATCATAATAATAGACCACAAGATTTCATATTTCAATACACATCCCATACATAGAGATAAAAGTCATTCATATGGTGAACACCTGGTAACCGACATTAACAAGATACATATATAAGAATATCCCCATCATTCCGGGACACCCTTCGGATATGATATAAATTTCAAAGTACTAAAGCATCCGGTACTTTGGATGGGGTTTGTTAGGCCCAATAGATCTATCTTTAGGATTCGCGTCAATTAGGGTGTCTGTTCCCTAATTCTTAGATTACCAGACTTAATAAAAAGGGGCATATTCGATTTCGATAATTCAACCATAGAATGTAGTTTCACGTACTTGTGTCTATTTTGTAAATCATTTATAAAACCTGCATGTATTCTCATCCCAAAAATATTAGATTTTAAAAGTGGGACTATAACTCACTTTCACAGATTTTTACTTCGTCGGGAAGTAAGACTTGGCCACTGGTTGATTCACGAACCTATAACAATATATACATATATATCAAAGTATGTTCAAAATATATTTACAACACTTTTAATATATTTTGATGTTTTAAGTTTATTAAGTCAGCTGTCCTCGTTAGTAACCTACAACTAGTTGTCCACAGTTAGATGTACAGAAATAAATCGATAAATATTATCTTGAATCAATCCACGACCCAGTGTATACGTATCTCAGTATTGATCACAACTCAAACTATATATATTTTGGAATCAACCTCAACCATGTATAGCTAACTCCAACATTCACATATAGAGTGTCTATGGTTGTTCCGAAATATATATAGATGTGTCGACATGATAGGTCGAAACATTGTATACGTGTCTATGGTATCTCAAGATTACATAATATACAATACAAGTTGATTAAGTTATGCTTGGAATAGATTTGTTACCAATTTTCACGTAGCTAAAATGAGAAAAATTATCCAATCTTGTTTTACCCATAACTTCTTCATTATAAATCCGTTTTGAGTGAATCAAATTGCTATGGTTTCATATTGAACTCTATTTTATGAATATAAACAGAAAAAGTATAGGTTTATAGTCATAAAAATAAGTTACAAGTCGTTTTTATAAAGGTAGTCATTTCAGTCGAAAGAACGACGTCTAGATGACCATTTTAGAAAACATACTTCCACTTTGAGTTTAACCATAATTTTTGGATATAGTTTTATGTTCATAATAAAAATCATTTTCTCAGAACAACAACTTTTAAATCAAAGTTTATCATAGTTTTTAATTAACTAACCCAAAACAGCCCGCGGTGTTACTACGACGGCGTAAATCCGGTTTTACGGTGTTTTTCGTGTTTCTAGGTTTTAAATCATTAAGTTAGCATATCATATATATATATAGAACATGTGTTTAGTTGATTTTAAAAGTCAAGTTAGAAGGATTAACTTTTGTTTGCGAACAAGTTTAGAATTAACTAAACTATGTTTTAGTGATTACAAGTTTAAACCTTCGAATAAGATAGCTTTATATGTGTGAATCGAATGATGTTATGAACATCATTACTACCTTAAGTTCCTTGGATAAACCTACTGGAAAAGAAAAAAATGGATCTAGCTTCAACGGATCCTTGGATGGCTCGAAGTTCTTGAAGCAGAATCATGACACGAAAACAAGTTCAAGTAAGATCATCACTTGAAATAAGATGGTTATAGTTATAGAAATTGAACCAAAGTTTGAATATGATTATTACCTTGTATTAGAATGATAACCTACTGTAAGAAACAAAGATTTCTTAAGGTTGGATGATCACCTTACAAGATTGGAAGTGAGCTAGCAAACTTGAAAGTATTCTTGATTTTATGTAGCTAGAACTTGTAGAATTTATGAAGAACACTTAGAACTTGAAGATAGAACTTGAGAGAGATCAATTAGATGAATAAAATTGAATAATGAAAGTGTTTGTAGGTGTTTTTGGTCGTTGGTGTATGGATTAGATATAAAGGATATGTAATTTTGTTTTCATGTAAATAAGTCATGAATGATTACTCATATTTTTGTAATTTTATGAGATATTTCATGCTAGTTGCCAAATGATGGTTCCCACATGTGTTAGGTGACTCACATGGGCTGCTAAGAGCTGATCATTGGAGTGTATATACCAATAGTACAAACATCTAAAAGCTGTGTATTGTACGAGTACAAATACGGGTGCATACGAGTAGAATTGTTGATGAAACTGAACGAGGATGCAATTGTAAGCATTTTTGTTAAGTAGAAGTATTTTGATAAGTGTATTGAAGTCTTTCAAAAGTGTATAAATACATATTAAAACACTACATGTATATACATTTTAACTGAGTCGTTAAGTCATCGTTAGTCGTTACATGTAAGTGTTGTTTTGAAACCTTTAGGTTAACGATCTTGTTAAATGTTGTTAACCCAATGTTTATAATATCAAATGAGATTTTAAATTATTATATTATCATGATATTATCATGTATGAATATCTCTTAATATGATATATATACATTAAATGTCTTTACAACGATAATCGTTACATATATGTCTCGTTTAAAAATCATTAAGTTAGTAGTCTTGTTTTTACATATGTAGTTCATTGTTAATATACTTAATGATATGTTTACTTATCATAGTATCATGTTAACTATATATATATCCATATATATGTCATCATATAGTTTTTACAAGTTTTAACGTTCGTGAATCACCGGTCAACTTGGGTGGTCAATTGTCTATATGAAACATATTTCAATTAATCAAGTCTTAACAAGTTTGATTGCTTAACATGTTGGAAACATTTAATCATGTAAATATCAATTTCAATTAATATATATAAACATGGAAAAGTTCGGGTCACTACAGTACCTACCCGTTAAATAAATTCCGTCCCGAAATTTTAAGCTGTTGAAGGTGTTGACGAATCTTCTGGAAATAGATGCGGGTATTTTTTCTTCATCTGATCTTCACGCTCCCAGGTGAACTCTAGTCCTCTACGAGCATTCCATCGAACCTTAATAATTGGTATCTTGTTTTGCTTAAGTCTTTTAACCTCACGATCCATTATTTCGACGGGTTCTTCGATGAATTGAAGTTTTTCGTTGATTTGGATTTCATCTAACGGAATAGTGAGATCTTCTTTAGCAAAACATTTCTTCAAATTCGAGACGTGGAAAGTGTTATGTACAGTCGCAAATTGTTGAGGTAACTCAAGTCGGTAAGCTACTGGTCCGACACGATCAATAATCTTGAATGGTCCAATATACCTTGGATTTAATTTCCCTCGTTTACCAAATCGAACAACGCCTTTCCATGGTGCAACTTTAAGCATGACCATCTCTCCAATTTCAAATTCTATATCTTTTCTTTTAATGTCAGCGTAGCTCTTTTGTCGACTTTGGGCGGTTTTCAACCGTTGTTGAATTTGGATGATCTTCTCGGTAGTTTCTTGTATAATCTCCGGACCCGTAATCTGTCTATCCCCCACTTCACTCCAACAAATCGGAGACCTGCACTTTCTACCATAAAGTGCTTCAAACGGCGTCATCTTAATGCTTGAATGGTAGCTGTTGTTGTAGGAAAATTCTGCTAACGGTAGATGTCGATCCCAACTGTTTCTGAAATCAATAACACATGCTCGTAGCATGTCTTCAAGCGTTTGTATCGTCCTTTCGCTCTGCTCATCAGTTTGTGGATGATAGGCAGTACTCATGTCTAGACGAGTTCCTAATGCTTGCTGTAATGTCTGCCAGAATCTTGAAATAAATCTGCCATCCCTATCAGAGATAATAGAGATTGGTATTCCATGTTTGGAGACGACTTCCTTCAAATACAGTCGTGCTAACTTCTCCATCTTGTCATCTTCTCTTATTGGCAGGAAGTGTGCTGATTTGGTGAGACGATCAACTATTACCCAAATAGTATCAAAACCACTTGCAGTCCTTGGCAATTTAGTGATGAAATCCATGGTAATGTTTTCCCATTTCCAATCCCGGGTTGTTGAAGTAGACCTGATGGTTTCTGATGCTCAGCTTTGACCTTAGAACACGTCAAACATTCTCCTACGTATTTAGCAACATCGGCTTTCATACCCGGCCACCAAAAATATTTCTTGAGATCCTTGTACATCTTCCCCGTTCCAGGATGTATTGAGTATCTGGTTTTATGAGCTTCTCTAAGTACCATTTCTCTCATATCTCCAAATTTTGGTACCCAAATCCTTTCAGCCCTATACCGGGTTCCGTCTTCCCGAATATTAAGATGCTTCTCCGATCCTTTGGGTATTTCATCCTTTAAATTTCCCTCTTTTAAAACTCCTTGTTGCGCCTCCTTTATTTGAGTAGTAAGGTTATTATGAATCATTATATTCATAGATTTTACTCGAATGGGTTCTCTGTCCTTCCTGCTCAAGGCATCGGCTACCACATTTGCCTTCCCCGGGTGGTAACGAATCTCAAAGTCGTAATCATTCAGTAATTCAATCCACCTATGCTGCCTCATATTCAGTTGTTTCTGATTAAATATGTGTTGAAGACTTTTGTGGTCGGTATATATAATACTTTTGACCCTATATAAGTAGTGCCTCCAAGTCTTTAATGCAAAAACAACCGCGCCTAATTCCAAATCATGCGTCGTATAATTTTGTTCGTGAATCTTCAATTGTCTAGACGCATAAGCAATCACCTTCGTTCGTTGCATTAATACACAACCGAGACCTTGCTTTGATGCATCACAATAAATCACAAAATCATCATTCCCTTCAGGCAATGACAATATAGGTGCCGTAGTTAGCTTTTTCTTCAATAACTGAAACGCTTTCTCTTGTTCATCATTCCATTCAAATTTCTTCCCTTTATGCGTTAATGCAGTCAAGGGTTTTGCTATTCTGGAAAAATCTTGGATGAACCTTCTGTAGTAACCAGCTAGTCCTAAAAACTGGCGTATGTGTTTCGGAGTTTTCGGGGTTTTCCACTTTTCAACAGTTTCTATCTTTGCCGGATCCACCTTAATACCTTCTTTGTTCACTATGTGACCGAGAAATTGAACTTCTTCCAACCAAAATGCACACTTTGAAAACTTAGCGTACAATTCTTCCTTCCTCAATACTTCTAACACCTTTCTCAAATGTTCACCGTGTTCTTGGTCATTCTTTGAGTAAATAAGTATGTCATCAATGAAAACAATGACAAACTTGTCAAGGTATGGTCCACACACTCGGTTCATAAGGTCCATGAACACAGCTGGTGCATTAGTTAAACCAAACGGCATGACCATAAACTCGTAATGACTGTAACGTGTTCTAAAAGCAGTCTTTGGAATATCATTTTCTTTCACCCGCATTTGATGATACCCGAAACGTAAGTCAATCTTTGAATAAACAGACGAGCCTTGTAGTTGATCAAATAAGTCGTCGATTCTCGGTAGTGGGTAGCGGTTCTTGATGGTAAGTTTGTTCAACTCTCGGTAGTCGATACATAACCTGAATGTACCATCTTTCTTCTTGACAAACAAAACAGGAGCTCCCCACGGTGATGTGCTTGGTCGAATGAAACCACGCTCTAAAAGTTCTTGTAATTGGCTTTGCAGTTCTTTCATCTCGCTGGGTGCGAGTCTGTAAGGAGCACGAGCTATTGGTGCAGCTCCTGGTACAAGATCTATTTGAAATTCAACGGATCGATGTGGGGGTAATCCCGGTAATTCTTTCGGAAATACATCGGGAAATTCTTTTGCAATGAGAACATCATTGATGCTCTTTTCTTCAGTTTGTACTTTCTCGACGTGTGCTAGAACAGCATAGCAACCTTTTCTTATTAGTTTTTGTGCCTTCAAATTACTAATAAGATGTAGCTTCGTGTTGCCCTTTTCTCCGTACACCATTAAGGGTTTTCCTTTTTCTCGTATAATGCGAATTGCATTTTTGTAACAAATGATCTCTGCTTTCACTTCTTTCAACCAGTCCATACCGATTATTACATCAAAACTCCCTAACTCTACTGGTATCAAATCAATCTTAAATGTTTCGCTAACCAGTTTAATTTCTCGATTCCGACATATATTATCTGCTGAAATTAATTTACCATTTGCTAATTCGAGTAAAAATTTACTATCCAAAGACGTCAATGGACAACTTAATTTAGCACAAAAATCTCTACTCATATAGCTTCTATCCGCACCCGAATCAAATAAAACGTAAGCAGATTTATTGTCAATAAGAAACGTACCCGTAACAAGCTCCGGGTCTTCCTGTGCCTCTGCCGCATTAATATTGAAAACTCTTCCGCGGCCTTGTCCATTCGTGTTCTCCTGGTTCGGGCAATTTCTAATAATGTGGCCCGGTTTTCCACATTTATAGCAAACTACATTGGCATAACTTGCTCCGACACTACTTGCTCCGCCATTACTCATTCCGACACCATTTGTTCCTTTTGTTCTATTAACCCCTGGTCCGTAGACCTCACACTTCGCCGCGCTATGACCATTTCTTTTACACTTGTTGCAAAATTTGGTGCAGAACCCCGAGTGATACTTTTCACACCTTTGGCATAGCTGCTTCTGATTGTTGTTGTTGTTGCGGTTATTATTGTTGTTGGGATGATTGTTGTAGTTGTTGTTGTTGTTGTTGTTGTTGTTGTTGGGTCGTTTGTTGTAGTTGCGATTGATGTTGCAATTGTTGGGATAATTGTTGCGATTATTGTTGTAATTGCTGTTGTTGTTGTATTGGTGATTCTTATCACCATTTTCCTCCCACTTTCTTTTGACTTGCTTCACATTGGCCTCTTCAGCAGTCTGTTCTTTAATTCTTTCTTCAATCTGGTTCACTAGTTTGTGAGCCATTCTACATGCCTGTTGTATGGAGGCGGGCTCGTGTAAACTTATATCTTCTTGGATTCTTTCCGGTAATCCTTTCACAAACGCGTCGATCTTCTCTTCCTCATCTTCGAATGCTCCCGGATAAAATAGGCACAATTCTGTGAATCATCTTTCGTACGTGGTAATATCAAATCCTTGGGTTCGTAACCCTCTAAGTTCTGTCTTGAGCTTATTGACCTCGGTTCTGGGACGGTACTTGTCGTTCATCAAGTGCTTGAATGCTGACCACGGTAGTGCGTACGCATCGTCTTGTCCCACTTGCTCTAGATAGGTATTCCACCATGTTAACGCAGAACCTGTGAAGGTATGGGTAGCGTACTTCACTTTGTCCTCTTCAGTACACTTACTTATGGCAAACACCAATTCGACCTTCTCGGTCCACCGTTTCAATCCGATCGGTCCTTCGGTTCCATAAAATTTCAAAGGTTTGCAGGCAGTGAATTCTTTGTAGGTGCATCCTACATGATTTCCTGTACTGCTAGATCCAAGGTTATTGTTGGTATGTAGCGCAGCCTATACTGCGGCTATGTTTGAAGCTAGAAAAGTACGGAATTCCTCTTCATTCATATTCACGGTGTGTCAAGTAGTCGGTGCCATTTCCTTCAAAATAATCAAATGGAACAAGTTAATCATACAGAATATTAAGAGTAGTTAATAGTATTTCGTAGCATAATATGAACTCATTTATAAAAGCTTTTTCTTCATATTAGCGTTTTATAAGTTTAAATTCGGGTAGTACCTACCCGTTAAGTTCATACTTAGTAGCTAATATACAATTCAACTACTACAATTCTATATGAAAAACTGATTATAATAATATTTCGCGTTCAAACTTTTACACAATATTTTACAAACTTACAATACCGCTTATTTTACATATAGCATGAAATATAGCACACAATAAATTTGATACAAGATGGTTGTGAATATAATTCTAGCTAGTACACAAGTCGTTCAGCAAAGGCAATAAAGACACGTAATTCATACGTCCAGAAACAAGTCATGCATTCTGGTTTTACTAGGATTACTTCCCATCCTTGGTCTTGTGGAACATAACCGTTATGGCCGTTTATAAGACAGTGTGTTGTAACGTCGTCAAAGGGACGAGGGTTACGTAATGTCCAATAGTCCCGTAACAATCTAAAAACCTCATTTCTTACCCCAATTACCGACTCCGTCACTTGTGGGAACGTTTTGTTTAATAGTTGTAGCCCGATGTTCTTGTTCTCACTTTGGTGAGAAGCGAACATTACTAATCCGTAAGCATAACATACTTCTTTATGTTGCATGTTAGCCGCTTTTTCTAAATCACGAAGTCCAATATTCGGATATATTGAGTCAAAATAATTTCTTAACCCATTGCGTAAAATAGCATTTGGGTTCCCCGCAATACATGCGTCAAAGTAAACACATCGTAACTTATGGATTTCCCAATGTGATATCCCCCATCTTTCGAACGAAAGCCTTTTATAAACCAAGGCATTCTTAGAACGTTCTTCGAATGTCTTACAAACTGATCTCGCCTTAAATAGTTGTGCCGAAGAATTCTGACCGACTCTAGACAAGATTTCATCAATCATGTCTCCGGGTAGGTCTCTTAAAATATTGGGTTGTCTATCCATTTTGTGTTTTTATACTGTAAAATAGACAAGAGTTAGATTCATAAAAAAAATACTTATTAATACAAGCAATTTTTACATATATCATAAAGCATAAGCACACTATATTACATATATTACACCACACGAATACAACTATCTTATTCCGACTCGCTTGTTTCTTCTTCTTCGGTTTTGGTTCGTTTTGCCAAGTTTCTAGGGATATATGATGTTCCCCTAATACGAGCCGTCGTTTTTCACATTGGTTTAGAAAAACCTGGTGGTTTAGAGGTTCCCGGGTCATTGTTACAACTTAAGGACTTCGGGGGTTAACGATACATATAAAGTTCATCGGGGTTGGAATTAGATTTCTCTATTTTTATGCCCTTTCCCTTATTATTTTCTTTTGCCTTTTTAAATTCAGTTGGGGTAATTTCTATAACATCGTCGGAATTCTCTTCGGAATCCGATTCATCGGAGAATTGATAATCCTCCCAATATTTTGCTTCCTTGGCGGAAACACCATTGACCATAATTAACCTTGGTCGGTTGGTTGAGGATTTTCTTTTACTTAACCGTTTTATTATTTCCCCCACCTGTTCTATTTCTTCATCCGGTTCCGATTCTTCTTCCGGTTCCGATTCTTCTTCCGGTTCCGACTCTTCTTCCGGTTCCTCTTCGGGAACTTGTGAATCAGTCCACGAATCATTCCAATTTACATTTGACTCTTCATTATTATTAGGTGAGTCAATGGGACTTGTTCTAGAGGTAGACATCTATCACATAATATCAAACGCGTTAAGAGATTAATATATCACATAATATTCACATGTTAAAAATATATAGTTTCCATCAAAATTTGTTAAGCAATCATTTTTCAAGTAAACACGGTCGAAGTCCAGACTCACTAATGCATCCTAACAAACTCGATAAGACACACTAATGCAAAATTCTGGTTCTCTAAGACCAACGCTCGGATACCAACTGAAATGTCTCGTTCTTATTGATTAAAAACGTTCCATATTAATTGATTTCGTTGCGAGGTTTTGACCTCTATATGAGACGTTTTTCAAAGACTGCATTCATTTTAAAAACAAACCATAACCTTTATTTCATCAATAAAGGTTTAAAAAGCTTTACGTAGATTATCAAATAATGATAATCTAAAATATCCTGTTTACACACGACCATTACATAATGGTTTACAATACAAATATGTTACAATAAAATAAGTTTCTTGAATGCAGTTTTTACACAATATCATACAAGCATGGACTCCAAATCTCGTCCTTATTTAAGTATGCGACAGCGGAAGCTCTTAATAATCACCTGAGAATAAACATGCTTAAAACGTCAACAAAAAATGTTGGTGAGTTATAGGTTTAACCTATATATATCAAATCATAATAATAGACCACAAGATTTCATATTTCAATACACATCCCATATATAGAGATAAAAGTCATTCATATGGTGAACACCTGGTAACCGACATTAACAAGATGCATATATAAGAATATCCCCATCATTCCGGGACACCCTTCGGATATGATATAAATTTTGAAGTACTAAAGCATCCGGTACTTTGGATGGGGTTTGTTAGGCCCAATAGATCTATCTTTAGGATTCGCGTCAATTAGGGTGTCTGTTCCCTAATTCTTAGATTACCAGACTTAATAAAAAGGGGCATATTCGATTTCGATAATTCAACCATAGAATGTAGTTTCACGTACTTGTGTCTATTTTGTAAAACATTTATAAAACCTGCATGTATTCTCATTCCAAAAATATTAGATTTTAAAAGTGGGACTATAACTCACTTTCACAGATTTTTACTTCGTCAGGAAGTAAGACTTGGCCACTGGTTGATTCACGAACCTATAACAATATATACATATATATCAAAGTATGTTCAAAATATATTTACAACACTTTTAATATATTTTGATGTTTTAAGTTTATTAAGTCAGCTGTCCTCGTTAGTAACCTACAACTAGTTGTCCACAGTTAGATGTACAGAAATAAATCGATAAATATTATCTTGAATCAATCCACGACCCAGTGTATACGTATCTCAGTATTGATCACAACTCAAACTATATATATTTTGGAATCAACCTCAACCCTGTATAGCTAACTCCAACATTCACATATAGAGTGTCTATGGTTGTTCCGAAATATATATAGATGTGTCGACATGATAGGTCGAAACATTGTATACGTGTCTATGGTATCTCAAGATTACATTATATACAATACAAGTTGATTAAGTTATGGTTGGAATAGATTTGTTACTAATTTTCACGTAGCTAAAATGAGAAAAATTATCCAATCTTGTTTTACCCATAACTTCTTCATTTTAAATCCGTTTTGAGTGAATCAAATTGCTATGATTTCATATTGAAATCTATCTTATGAATCTAAATAGAAAAAGTATAGTTTTATAGTCGAAAAAATAAGTTACAAGTCATTTTTGTAAAGGTAGTCATTTCAGTCGAAAGAACGACGTCTAGATGACCATTTTAGAAAACATACTTCCACTTTGAGTTTAACCATAATTTTTGGATATAGTTTTATGTTCATAATAAAAATAATTTTCTCAGAATAACAACTTTTAAATCAAAGTTTATCATAGTTTTTAATTAACTAACCCAAAACAGCCCGCGGTGTTACTACGACGGCGTAAATCCGGTTTTACGGTGTTTTTCGTGTTTCCAGGTTTTAAATCATTAAGTTAGCATATCATATAGATATAGAACATGTGTTTAGTTGATTTTAAAATTCAAGTTAGAAGGATTAACTTTTGTTTGCGAATAAGTTTAGAATTAACTAAACTATGTTCTAGTGATTACAAGTTTAAACCTTCGAATAAGATAGCTTTATATGTGTGAATCGAATGATGTTATGAACATCATTACTACCTTAAGTTCCTTGGATAAACCTACTGGAAAAGAGAAAAATGGATCTAGCTTCAACGGATCCTTGGATGGCTCGAAGTTCTTGAAGCAGAATCATGACACGAAAACAAGTTCAAGTAAGATCATCACTTGAAATAAGATTGTTATAGTTATAGAAATTGAACCAATGTTTGAATATGATTATTACCTTGTATTATAATAATAACCTACTGTAATAAACAAAGATTTCTTGAGGTTGGATGATCACCTTACAAGATTGGAAGTGAGCTAGCAAACTTGAAAGTATTCTTGATTTTATGTAGCTAGAACTTGTAGAATTTATGAAGAACACTTAGAACTTGAAGATAGAACTTGAGAGAGATCAATTAGATGAATAAAATTGAAGAATGAAAGTGTTTTTAGGTGTTTTTGGTCGTTGGTGTATGGATTAGATATAAAGGATATGTAATTTTGTTTTCATGTAAATAAGTCATGAATGATTACTCATATTTTTGTAATTTTATGAGATATTTCATGCTAGTTGCCAAATGATGGTTCCCACATGTGTTAGGTGACTCACATGGGCTACTAAGAGCTGATCATTGGAGTGTATATACCAATAGTACATACATCTAAAAGCTGTGTATTGTACAAGTACAAATACGGGTGCATACGAGTAGAATTGTTGATGAAAGTGAACGAGGATGTAATTGTAAGAATTTTTTTTAAGTAGAAGTATTTTAATAAGTGTATTGAAGTCTTTCAAAAGTTTATAAATACATATTAAAACACTACATGTATATACATTTTAACTGAGTCGTTAAGTCATCGTTAGTCGTTACATGTAAGTGTTGTTTTGAAACCTTTAGGTTAACGATCTTGTTAAATGTTGTTAACCCAATGTTTATAATATCAAATGAGATTTTAAATTATTATATTATCATGATATTATCATGTATGAATATCTCTTAATATGATATATATACATTAAATGTCTTTACAACGATAATCGTTACATATATGTCTCGTTTAAAAATCGTTAAGTTAGTAGTCTTGTTTTTACATATGTAGTTCATTGTTAATATACTTAATGATATGTTTACTTATCATAGTATCATGTTAACTATATATATATCCATATATATGTCATCATATAGTTTTTACAAGTTTTAACGTTCGTGAATCACCGGTCAACTTGGGTGGTCAATTGTCTATATGAAACATATTTCAATTAATCAAGTCTTAACAAGTTTGATTGCTTAACATGTTGGAAACATTTAATCATGTAAATATCAATTTCAATTAATATATATAAACATGGAAAAGTTCGGGTCACTACATGACATCCCCGTCCGAGCTAGAGCGCTAGCCTTTTAACGGACGTATGTTATTTGAGTTTAAGATACGTTGGTTTGCGTGTATTAAAACGAATGGGGTAATTATCACTATAGCGTTAAGTTTAGTTACCAGGGTGCTCTGTTACGTAGAATCTATTGATAAACTTTTGATGAAATCTTGTGGTCTATCTTTATATATGTTTATGACTCGAGCAATTAAACCTATAACTCACCAACATTCGTGTTGACTTTTTAGCATGTTTTATTCTCAGGTCCTTAGACTGCTTCCGTTGTAATGTACTTGTTGCCTGCATAGAGTCTCTCATACTTTGTACAAAGTTTATTGCATTCAAAATAAAACTGCGTTGTGTAATAAATAATTGGACTGTGATGTCAACCTGTAAATTAAAGACTTATGTATTTTGGGGTTTTGCTTATACCTAAGCACTCGCCCACATATTTATAACTTTCTATGTTTAGAAAGTCACTTATTTTGATGAATGCAATATTTTATCAAAACGTATCATATAGAGGTCAAAACCTCACTGTGGAATCAATGATTAACGTGCTACGTCAATAGCGATTTTGACGGGTCGTTACATACTTGCCTATCTTAGCAAGATTAAAGAGATTATTTGTGAATGAGAAAGATGCAAAATTATTACGTTGGCATGCTGAAGATCGTAAAAATGATGGAAAAATGCGACATGTGGCCGATTCACTTCAATGGAAAAATTTTGATAAAGATTTTGAAGAATTTGGGGATGAGATACGTAATATAAGGTTCGGACTCAGTTCAGATGGAATTAATCCTTTCGGAGATTTGAGTAGCCGTCACAACAAGTGGCATGTTCTTTTATGCATTTATAACCTACCGCCTTGGCTATGTATGAAAAGAAAATACATAATGATGTCTCTTTTGATTCAAGGCCCAAAGCAACCTGGAAACGACATTGATGTTTATTTGCAACCATTAGTTGATGAAATGATGGAATTATGGAGTACCGACATACACGTTTATGATGCATACAAGAAAGAATACTTCCAACTACGGGCAATGCTTTTTTGCACCATTAATGATTTTCCTGCTTATGGTAATTTGTCTGGATATAGTACGAAGGGGAAAAAGGCATGTCCTATTTGTGAGGAAAATACTCACTCGATATAGCTCACAAATTGTAAGAAACTGGCATTTATGGGGCATCAAAGAGAGTTTGCTGAGAATCACCCGTATCGTAAAAAGTCGGATTTATTTGATGGTACTATAGAGGATAGAAAACTACCACCACCATTGGATGGAGAAACTACACTCTCCAAAGTTGCAAATATAAATGTTGTGTTGGGAAAGAAAGGTTTTGGTCCTCACAAAGGTATTTGGAAGAAAAAGTCTATTTTTTGGAAATTACCCTACTGGAAGCATTTATGAGTCCGACATTGTCTTGATGTTATGCATATTGAGAAAAATATTTGTGAATGTTTGATAGGGTTACTATTGAACATTCCTGGAAAAACAAAAGATGGAATTAAAGTTAGAAGGGACATGGAATTAATGAATATCAGACCAGAGCTACAACCTAAAGATATTGATGGAAGGACAACCAAGTTTCTTCCTCCGACCTGTTATACTATGTCGAAGGTCGAGTGTAATTTAACATCTAAAAACTCTAAAAACTCTATAATCTCATCTCTCTTGATTAATTTATATTTACAACATACAACGAGGATATATATATAGACCCGAGATACAAGACCTGACTACCCAATAAATGCACCAACCCAACTAACTACATTAATTGCACCATTTCAACTAATTACATTAATTGCACCGACTACCTACTAACATTAAATGTGTATACGTATGTCATATGTATTGTAACACTCCCCCTCAAGCTGGAGCATAGATATTGATCATGCCCAGCTTGTCACAAAACTGACGGATGCAATTTCTAGGTAAAGTTTTGGTGACAGCCAACTGTTCATTACTTTTGATATGAGGTGTTTGAATATTCCTTCTTCTAACTTTTCTCGAGTAAAATGACAGTCAACTTCAATATGTTTGGTCCTTTCATGGAAGACGGGGTTGCTTGCAATATGAATGGCTGCTTTGTTATCACACCACAAATTCATTGGTTCGGACTGAGCAAAACCAATCTCGCTAAGAATGTTACGAACCCAAATAAGTTTACAAGTTGTCTGGGCCATGGCTCGATACTCGGATTCCGCACTTGAACGAGATACCACATTTTGTTTCTTACTTTTCCAAGATACAAGATTTCCTCCAACGAAGACACAATAACCAGTTGTAGACCGTTTAGTTGAAGGATCACCATTATAATCAGCATCAGAAAATCCCTCGATAGTGTGATGACCATGATTCTGGTATAAAAGACCACGACCAGGTGTACCTTTTAGGTACTTTAAGATGTGAGCGACAACATCCCAATGTGAGGTTCTCGGAGATGACAAGAACTGACTAACAACACTCACCGAGAAAGCAATATCAGGACGGGTGAGTGTAAGATAATTTAGCTTGCCGACAATCCTTCTATATTTTTCTGGGTTCATAAGAAGTTCTCCTTCGTCAGGTTTTAACTTTATACTAGGTATCATTGGTGTTTCACAAGTTTTTGCGTTAATCATCCCAGAATCACTGAGCACATCAAGACAATACTTTCTCTGAGATAAGAAAATACCTCTTTTATTTCGAGAGACTTCAATACCGAGAAAATATTTCAAAGGACCAAGGTCCTTCGTTTGAAGTTGAGTAATTAAGAATGTTTTTAACCTATGAATTCCTTCTTTATCACTCCCAGTAATTACAATGTCATCCACATAAACAACAAGCAAGATGCACCCAGAGTTTGATGAAGCGAAGAATACGGAGTGATCATATGCACTTCTTCTTAGGCTAAAGTTTCTAAGTACCTCATTGAATTTTCCGAACCAGGCACGAGGAGATTGCTTCAAACCGTAAATTGCTTTTCGTAATTTGCATACTTTACCAGACTCCCCCTGAGCAACAAACCCAGGTGGTTGCTCCATATAGACTTCTTCTTGCAAATCTCCATGTAAAAATGCATTCTTCACATCAAGTTGGTGAAGTGCCCATTGATATGTAGCAGCTAAAGAAATGAATAATCTGATAGATGTCAGTTTAGCAACAGGAGAAAAGGTCTCAGAATAATCCACCCCATATGTTTGAGCATATCCCTTAGCAACTAAACGGGCTTTCAATCGTGCCAAAGAACCATCAGGATTAACCTTTACCGTGAAGACCCACTTACAACCAATTGCCTTTTTAGAAACAGGTAAGTTAACTAATGCCCAAGTGCCATTATGATCGAGTGCATTCATTTCCTCAATCATAGCAGCACGCCATCCAGAATGACCTAAAGCTTCACCAACAGTTTTCGGAATGGAGACAGAGTCTAAAGTGGCAACAAAAGCACGAGAAGAGACGGACAATTTATCATAAGAGACAAAGGAAGCAATAGGATAAGTACACTTACGTTTATCTTTTCAAAGAGTAATCGGTATATCAGAATCAGAATCGGAAGATTGAGTATCATGAATATCACTAGAAACATTACTCGGTGACTCACCGGGAGGATCTACCGACGATGACTATGGCTCAGGAGCGGGCACTGATGTAGCATGGGGACGTCGACTGTATATATATATTGAAAATGGTCAGTTTTTTTTGATGGTATGGGCTCTGGTGTAGGAACTGGTGTGGGATCTGGTGTGGGATCTGGAGTAGGAACTGGTGTGGGATCTGGTGTGGGTATGCTATATCTCAATAAGTCATCACTCTCCTCATGATTGCGAGAAATTATTGTGGGAAAGAATGGTAATTCTTCTTGAAATGTGACGTCTCTGGAAACAACATAGCGTTGGAGAGTTGGTGAAAAGCATCTATACCCTTTCTGAAGACGAGAGTATCCTAGAAAGACACACTTAATAGATTTAGGATCTAATTTGGTTAGGTGAGGTTGGGTGTCTCGAACAAAACAAGTGCTACCAAATATCTTAGGCTCGATTGGAAACAAGGATTTTGTAGGAAATAAGATACTATATGGAATATCGCCATTAAGAACTTCAGACGGCATGTGATTTATAAGAAAGCACGCAGTTGATACGACGTCAGCCCAAAAAGGTTTTGGAACATTCATTTGAAATAATAGTGCTCGGGCCACCTTAAGAAGGTGTCTATTTTTCCGTTCCGCAACCCCATTTTGTGCTGGTGTATCAACACATGATGACTCATGCAGGATACCTTCTTGAAGCATATATGAATTAAATGACACTGAGAGAAATTCTTTTGCGTTATCACTTCTCAGAGTTAGAACAGAAGTATGAAATTGTGTTTTTACTTCGGCAACAAAGGAACAAAAATGAGTAAACACTTCCGAGCGACTTTTCATTAAATAAAGCCATGTAACACGAGAGTAGTCATCAATAAAAGTAACAAAATATTTAAAACCAGATTTTGATGTCACAGAACACGGACCCCAAACATCAGAATGTACTAATTCAAATGGAGACGCAGCCCGCTTATTGACTCTAGGACTTAAGTGGACTCGCTGATGCTTAGCGAACTGACAAGACTCACAATATAAAGAGGATAAACCGAAAAACTCGGAACATAGTTTTTTCAGATTCTGTAAAGAAGGATGAACTAACCGACAATGCATCATAAGAGGAGAGGACGACTTTGAGCATACTAGTGACCGGGGAATTTTTATTGTAGTTTCAAGTATGTAAAGTCCATCAGATACCCGTCCTTTACCAATAATCTGTTTCGTCGAGAGATCCTGAAAGATACAAGAGTCAGGAAACAGTAAGGCTACACAATTTAAGTCACGGGTAAGTTTGCTGATGGATAGCAGGTTAAATGAGAAACTGGGTAGACATAAAACAGATGATAAAGATATAGATGGAGTGAGGTTGATAGTGCCAGAACCAAGAACAGGGGAGGTAGTACCATTTGCAATTGTGACATAAGATGAGTGTGTATTGAAGTCAGAGTAAAGATGTTTATTACCTGTCATATGATCTGAGGCACCAGAATCAATGACCCATTTGGAGGCTGAAGATAAGAGACATGTGTCATTACCTGTTTCAGCAAAAGCAACAGTTGAAGTAGTAGGTTTCACAGATTCTTTCAATCGTGTATATTCAGCATGCTCGTTGGCAGAGATAGTGACTGTGGGGGAAGATGCAGCATGTGCTGAGAGATTATTCCTCATATTTAGAGTTTGCAATTTCTTGCAATATCGTTTAGTATGTCCAAGTTCATATATATATATATATATATATATATATATATATATATATATATATATATATATATATATATATATATATATATATATATATATATATATATATAAACACTCCACACCAGAATTAGTGGGTTCTTCCGTTATTCTATCAGTATGGCCTCCTCTTGAACTTCCTCGATAGCCTCCACGAGACCTCCATCCTCCTCTAAATCCTCCACGACTGATAAGAGCAGTGTTGTGCTCAGAAACTTGAGGTGTTTTAACATCCTTATGACGGAGGACACGAGCAAATGTTTCTTGAAGAGAGGGAATTGTAGACTCGTTTAGAAACTGGGACTTAATAGCATCATGTTCTGGTCGTAAACCAGTTAGAAAGCTCATGACCGCTATTTGCTCACGTTGTGTCTGCATAGTTTTAATATCAGCACTCAAAGGAATCACAGAATTAAACTCCTCATATATCTTCTTAAATTCCATAACATCAGCCATTAGAGATCGATCGTGTTGTTCACCCCGATGAAAAGATTTGCACACATTAAATATTCTAGAGATATTACTCTTTCCAGAATATAGAAAATCGAGATACTCCATAAGCTCTTTTACATACTCACAATGATTTACCAAAGAAGTAACCGAAGATTCAATGAAATTCATAATTTGAAGAAAGAGTCTTGCATCATTTTGTAGCCACAGACCCCCTGTATCATCTTTAGGAGGTTCGGAAGTAAGATGAGAATCTTTTCCCATGCTCCTAAGATATACACGGATTGTCTTACTCCATTCAAAGAAGTTAGACCCATTAAGTTTATTGTCGGTCAAACGGGCTGCAACAGGAATAGTCTCGCTTAAATTACCATCTATTTTCTTTTCATCGCTCATTTTTTTCCTTTTTTTTCTTCCTTTTTTTTCTTTCTTTTTTTCTTTCTTTTTTTCTTCTTTCTTTTTTTTAACTCTGAAATTAAATTAAATTAAAATACAGTTTAAAATAAATATTAAATAATATGGGTAAGTATGCTTTAAGCTTTGCTAGTGGATATAATAGAAAATATAAATAAATACCTAACTCCACTTGCTAAGTGGATATGATAGAAGATAGAGAAGCAGAGTACCTACCAGACAGATTGAGTTACCAAAAGAAAAAAACACAGTCGACCCTTTTTTTTCTTTCAGCGAGCAATCGAAAATATATTCTTGAAAGATGATCGGAATTAAGAGACAGACACTCGGACAAAAAAATCGACGGTGAACAGTGAAACACGCGCTCTCACGCGCCAGTGAACGGTCGGGGTGCGGGAGATGGGTGGCGCGTGGGGGTTCTGTGATGGCCGGAATTCAAATTAAATTTCAGGGTTTGCTATTCGAGGACTTCTGAATTGATTGGCGGGGGTGGTGAGATCAGAAAATGACATCAAAGTGGCCAATTTTTATTGACAGTGACGATCAATGGTGATGACAGTGGTGACTAGACTCAAACGACAACAGGTACACTCTGATACCATGTAATTTAACATCTAAAAACTCTAAAAACTCTGTAATCTCATCTCTCTTGATTAATTCATATTTACAACATACAATGAGGATATATATAGACCCGAGATACAAGACCTGACTACCCAATAAATGCACCAACCCAACTAACTACATTAATTGCTCCGTTTCAACTAACTACATTAATTGTACCGACTACCTACTAACATTAAATGTGTATACGTACGTCATATGTATTGTAACATCGAGAAAACTAAATTTTGTCAATGTTTACATGGTATTAAGGTTCCATCAGGATACTCTGCTAACATTAAGAAGTTGGTTTCGATGAAAGATTTGAAGTTACTTGGTATGAAGTCACATGATTGTCATGTACTAATGACCCAGATGATTCCTATCGCAATTCGTGGAATTCTACCCAACCGTATTCGACACACAATAACAAAACTATGCTTATTTTTCAACATGATTCATTCAAAGATGGTTGATCCTGATGTGCTGGATGAATATCAAAGAGATATCATACTTACTCTTTGCGAACTCGAGATGTACTTTTCACCTTCTTTCTTTGATGTCATGGTTCATTTGGTATCTCGTATTGTAGGAGAAATAAAGGTATGTGGTCCAGATTTTTTACGGTATATGTATCCATTTGAAAGATATATGGGTATCTTGAAAGGTTACGTAAGGAACCTTAATCGACCAGAAGGCAGTATCATTGAAGGATATGCATCCGAAGAGGTGATCGAATTCTGCACAAACTATATGGATGGGTTTAAAAGTGTCGGGATTCCACAAAGTCGTCATGAAGGAAGACTATCAGGTCAAGGGACACTTGGGCGCAAGACGGGCTATTCAAATGTTGCCGATTATCAAGAGGCACATTTTAATGTCTTACAACACACTACATCTATTTATCCGTTCATACAAGAACACATGTCGTTGTTGAGACAACAAAACCGTAAAAAGAGTGCAAAGTGGTTGGCAAAACAACATAAAAAAACTTTTTCAGAATGGTTGAAAGACAAAGTTAGGAGGACACTTCCAAATATTGATAAAACGGTCGAAGCTTTGGGATTCGCCCCTAAACATGTGTTCCAATATCAAGGATACGACATAAATGTGTATACCTTTTACACTAAAGCTCAAGATAAGAAGAGTAAAACACAAAATAGCGGTGTCACGGTGATAGCCTCGTCGACGGAATTCACCATGGTCAATCGTGAAGAAAGATCAAGGATCGCTAAAAAATCTTATTACGGTGTCATTCAAGAAATATGGGAATTAGATTATGGTAATTCGTACACTATACCCTTGTTCAGTGTGTAAGTGGGTTGATAATGATCGCGGTGTTCAAGTTGATGAGGATGGTTTTACAACTGTTAATCTTTCCACCAATGGATATAAAGAAGAACCATTCATTCTAGCAAAACTAGTTACTCAAGTATTCTTTATCGAAGACCCAAAGGATTCTAGATGGCATGTGGTTCAGTATGAAAAACGACGGATTGTTGGTGTCGAGAACGTTGTTGATGAGGATGAGTACGACCAATTTGACGAGTTACCGCAATTTTCAGTCAGTGTTCAACCTTTGAATGAAGTTGCTGTTGGAAATAATAAAATCTACGTTAGAGAAGACCATGAGGAAGGAGACGAGGTTGCAGACACATAAAAATTGTTAAAACATATGATTGATTACCTTTTTTTTTTGTACAAACATGAGTATATTTTTTAATGACTTATGCAACATGTCTTTTATGTCTTTTGTTAATTTTTTGTTATTTTTTTTTACCATGAAAAATTTACTTTATGTTATTACCTTTTAAATTAATAATAACAATCTATACAATACAAATATAAATACAAATAATTCTAAAAAAACATATATGCACAGTTTTCAATTTTAATACCGGGAACAAACCGTGATCACAAAACCATCCAACTTCTTCGTATACCCTAAACCATCCCACTTCGTTATCAAACCACCAGAAACACCCTCCTCCATCATCATAGAACGGCGATTAACGGAAATCGAAAGAAATCGAGTTCGTCCTCACGGCTGAAGGATAGTCGAAAATACAGGTACAGATAATTTTTTTAGTTATCTAATTGTTCTTTACTCGAATATTCTTGTTATAGACGTAATGACCATAAAATCAGACTATTATACTTGAATCGAGTTGTGTGATTAGGAAACAATAATCTAAAATTAGGTTATATACATGCACATTTTGTCTTAGATTATTCAGAAAATGGACACATTAGGGTTTAAAAGTGGTTAATAGATGCTGCAGAAAGAGTCTAATATATTTTGTGTTAAAGACGAAATGCCCTAAATATCAGACTATTATACCTAAATCTAGTTGTGTTAATTTGACCATAATTATTATTGTTACCTACATAACTGATATGTACATATATGTTGATTTTACAGAAGCAGAAATAATCTCTGACGTTGTCATTTATGGCTACCTACAATCGTCCACCATCGTTCATCCACATAATACGATTAGCAGATAAGCTTGAACTGGTATTGTTTCGTTGCTGTTTTAACCTTAAAATTATATATTTTATAAAGCAAAACCATTGTAAGACATATCAGGTTATTATAAAGCAAATACAGTGAAGGAGGTTTTAAGTGATGCGGTTGGAAGTTTTGTACAATGGCCTCTCATGAAAATGACTCGCATAACCAAGGTACATGTACTGTAATGCTTACTTACCCGTTTCTTGTTTTAATCTAAGTATTATAAATTATATCTTCATTCAGGAAATGGAGGCATTTGCAAATGATATCAGTGCCCAAAAAAAACAGTACACATTTCAAGGGTGACACCACAAAGACTAATGGAATTGCAACAAAAACAGGTTATTAATGTTTATATTCTGAATAATTTTTTATCATGTAATACTCTCTGTATAGTTGAATACTCTGTAAATATTTGGATACTATGAAAACTTGTATAATTCTTACTATATATATATTTTTATATCATGTTTGTTACTTGATAGGTGAAGACATATATCGTTTTGTTCCACCCCACGACTTCAGAACCTACACCGTGTGCTAGGGGGCATATGCATCCAACCGATGAGAATACCTTGATACATGAAAAGCATGTGCTTCTGTGCTACATGAAGGTGTCTATAAACTATGTTTTTCCTCGATTTGAATCTACATTGCTTCCAATACCAGATAAAAATCTTGAGTTTAATACACTAAAAGAGGCTATTGGGGCTATGATACAATGGCCTCTCTTGAAACTTCGTCCTTCAGATAAAAACAAGGTACATGTATAATTGTTTACATAATTTCTTGTATTGGTCAACTGCATTTAAGTGTTATATTTAATTTTGCCTCGATTGTTATTAGGAGAGTGCAATGAAATCAAAGAGGGTTGGATTACAAAATAGAATAGATAAAAGCAATGTGTCTATTGGTACTGGTAGTAAGCAGGTATATATATATATATATATATATATATATATATATATATATATATATATATATATATATATATATATATATATATATATGCTCATCAAATTTAAGTTACATCATCATACGTATATACGTATATAATTTAAGTTATCTGATATGGTGTTGCAGGTGCATCCACATAACAAAGGAGATTCAGGAATGCAACAAAAAAAAAAAAGAGAACAATTGTATAGTAAGCTGCTTTCAATGGAACATCTCCTACCCAATAGATCATGTGTACAAGCTGCGTATACTAGATGGATGAGTCGAGAAGATCCTACCGCCGGTTTCACTCTTAATGCAACTCCGGGAGTTTTTGGCGTACCCGATGAGTGCGTAAGTACGATTGCTGCTGATGACATCATCACACTTTGGACAAGGGGTTGCCTGGACTGCATCATCATTTATTCCTTCATGCTGTAAGTGCATTTATCAATTCATATGCACGTTTGACTATAGTTTTCAGGTTTTGAGCTGATATGTTATTTTTTTAATTTTTTCCCGCATATTAGGGGTCTACACAATTTTATGAAAGTAGCTTTTACCGAACCATATGGGTTAATGAACCCTTATTATATATGTGGATCATTGATCACCTCAGACAAAAATTTTGTAATAAAGTACTTGAGGACCGCCTTCAACTCTACTCAACAGTCTTTCTTCGCACCATATAATCAGAAGTACGTAATCATTCCTTATATATTATTGCTTACAAAAATTTTATCATCTAACGAGTGTATTTTAATTTGCCAGTGGCCATTGGGTGTTGGTTTTTATATCTCACACTGAGTACAAAGGAATCATACTTGATTCAGTAAATAGGAATCAAAAGAAGACGAAAGATGATTACCTGATCACAGGCTGCATAACGCAGTAAGAATTATTTCTAAATTAGTAATAGTTGTTAATTTAAATCTTGATTACATTTACATTATGTCACATTAGACAATATCATTTGATCTTTTATTTGTCTAATTTTGAATAGGGCTTGGGGTCCTTTGCAATGGAATGTAGTTAAGGTTAGTCATCCTAGCTGTCTACAAACAGTCCTCCAAGTTGTTCATCCATGTTTTCATGTTCATGTTAATGTTACGTGTTACATGTTAAATTAATACATGTGTATAAACGTGTGGTTATACAGTGCAATCAACAACCCGGCAGTTGGGAGTGTGGATATTATGTGCTCACTTGGATGCATTCGATCTTACATAGTCGTATAAAAAAGGAAGTTATTAATATTGACGAAGTAAGTATTTTAAGTTATGAATGATTAAATTTTATCTTTAGGTATATGTTACAAAAAGCTTATATTTTATATGTATATTTATATACATATTTAAAATTTACAGCTTTCATGGGATGAACGTTGTTTATCTATAATCGATCTCGACAATATTATGGAAAAAATGGCATTTGTGGGCTCCTTTTTGAAGTCTGGTATGTGTAACCTTTATGTGATTTGATATTGCATGTCAACGGTCTTGGAGATTTGGTATTATTGTTAAAGTCCATATATTCATGCATGTTCAAAATACTTCTCTTTCAAAACAGGTAAAGCAAATCAATGGATTTTCTGAAGAGCAGGTGGATTTTTTGAGCTGCAGGATGCTTTGTTTTGAAATGGAGTAGTAGGCAGCTTTTTTCATTTGTAATAACTAGATGATTTAGAGTTATGTCTTTTTTCATTTGTAAATGTTATGAAGATAATTTATATGTATATTTGGGTTTTCTTTATTAATAAAATTAATTATTGTTTTATTCTTGTTGATCTATTACATTTACCAGTATTTACCAGTTCTGCAATTCAACACGTCTACTAGCACAACCAATTCAACACGTCTAATTGCTTTTTAAATTTCTGTTATAATACAACACGTCTATTTGCAGAAGTCTGTTATATTATATTTGGTGGCAATTTGAAATATTTAATTTTTAAATTTTTAAAAATTTAAAATTTTGAATATTTTAAAATTTTTGGCGGTTTTAAAAAAATATCCCGGAACACGTCTAATTGCAAATAGATGAACACGTCTAATTGTAACTACAAGAACACATCTAATTGCAACTAGATGAACACGTCTTATTGAATCTAGATGACCACGTCTGATAGTGACTAACGGAATATACAGGGACACGTCTAATAGTAACTAACGGAACACGTTTAGTTGCAACTAACGGAACACGTCTAAATGAAACTAACGGAACACGTCTAATTGAAGATAACGGAACACGTCTAAAAGACACAAACGGAACAGCATAATCTAACGATTTGACAACACGTCTAATTACTAGTTTTTAGAGCGGTTCCTTGAACCGCACTATATGAGTACACTCATTTGGAGCCCTCACATGTAGACGTGTTACGGAACACGTCTAAAAGCCTTTTCCCACACGTCTAAAAGAGCCGGAATGTAGTAGTGGTACTCGATACCATAATTACAAAGCACACAACCAATGTCCTCTATTCTCATACCTCGATGAGAAAGGTTAAACCTGGATGAAAGTCTATCCAATGCCAATCTCCAAATGAATATATTAGTCTTTCGAGGAAGTAATTTATTACATCTAGTAGAATGGTCGACCAAAGGTAAAATTATAGAGTCAATGTGTCTCCTCGTGTAACTGACTAAATATCAGTCACCATTAGATAATAACTACTATCAAGAGTTGTTTGTATCATTAAACACAACCTGATCGCTCAACGATCAAGCAATCTAGCATACATAGTTTTCGAGCACCTATATGCGTTCTTCTCCACGACTTGTTCATCTCGATTCTTTGTTTTTCATGATGTTTTGGATCAAGTTGTTTCACAAAAAATGATAATTGAAGCATTAGTAATATGTTCCAAGTCTCAAATTGAAGTAATTCGTGATTTTAGATTTTGTGTTCCTTGAATATTACCTCAATTTTAAAAAATTTGAACACGCAATCTTTTTTGTGAGCAAAAATTAAATTGCAGTCCTTTTCGGACTTGTCCTAATTGGGAGTTACCTTAATTGTCAAATTATGTAACTTAAATTACCTTTTCGGACCATTTCCCCTTTCTATTTTATCGGGAAAATCAAAATTGCTAGTCGACTACCACCACATAGTTAATGAACCACCTCATGGTTAATGACATATCGTATTTGAGTTAAGTTGTAGTATATATATTTCTTGACTAAACAGATCATTTATATGATTTTCTTTGTTCACTCTACTTAGGAACCGGAGTGCCGAATTATCTTGTCACCGTTGCTAACTCTTTCCTTAATTAACCTAATATTTATATTGTATACATATCATCCGCATACTTAAATTGTATAATACAGTGAAACCTCTATAAATTAATAATGTTGAGACCAGAATATTTTATTAATTAATCTAGATATTATTATATCGATAAATTAATAAATTATCAATTTAAAAAATTGGCTTATATTTGTGAGCAAGTCTCAAATTAATGCATTATCATTCTAAATTATCATGTCCGTCCACTTTACCTATTTGAATAAAACATAAACAAGGACTTTTAAAATTCTCATGTATGTACATTCACATATTAATGAACTTGTCAAGTTCAATGTATATTGAGATTAAAAAAAAAAAAAAAATAGTAATTATTAATTTATAGTTTCGTTGGGACCGATATATTTACATTGAGATTTCAAAAAAAATTATTATCTTATTATTTTATCGATTGGGGTTCAAATTTGTACTGGTCCCAAGTTGGGACCGGACAAATTATTAATTTTATCGAGGTTATTAATTTATCGAGTATTAAATTACAGAGGTTTTACTGTAGTTCGAATTGGTTGCCTACACAAAGCAATGTATAGATCAAGATCTCCCCATAAGAAATATAATATAAATAAATAAATAAAAAACATAAAAACAACAACTACACAACAACATACAATGTTTTAGTTACATGTCATATATTAATTAATCTTGCTATTATATATCAACTAATCATTTTCGTGGACGTTTATTTTCAGAGCTCGAGACGCCGCTTGTTACTTTGGCAACATCAAGTGCGGTGGCATCAGACTTTTTGTGCGCGTATAAGGTAAAGTAAGCAAGGGTGGCAACAACAATCGCGCCACCAAACATCATCCCAATGGGTGTTCGTGGTGTGCCTTTTGTCGTTTGGTGTAAAACTTGGCCTTTGTCATTGAATCCGCAGGTGAAACCTGCGGTTTATCAAGTTGCTTGACTGTTTTCATTATCTTTCCTTGTTTCACCTTGTTTTGTTTCCTTGTTTTTTGATTATTTTTTGGTGCGATTATGAATTTGGATTGTTATGAAATTCAATGTATGGTGAGGAGAAGTTGGTGGATGGTATGTAAAATGGTAGACTACTAATGATTTACCAAAATTTGGATGATTTATGAGTATTAGAGTTGTAATTTATTAAGGGTGATCAGACAAAATTATAATAAAATAAAAAAAAAAAATTTTGAAATAAGGGGATTTTGCCCCGAAAAAATCCAACAAAATAATTAAAAAAAAAGTACAACTACAACGGGTATGCTCGAGGAGGGTTTTGAGTGAACCCCAAAACACTTACATGATTACAAATAAGTGACAAATGAGATGGCCTAAAGAAACTAGCCGGGATTATTAATGTACATCTCAATTCCTAGCAACATAGTAAGTCCTACAATAAACAAGATAAAAATACCAGAGGGTGTATATTAGAAAATTGGACTCTATACCATTTCTATGATTCATGAAATCTTCCATATGGTTGATGCAAGGGCAGTTTTGATCACAAATTAAAGAAAAATGTCTCATACCATTACCCCGCTTCAAACAAATAGTCCATTCCACCTTAGCCCACGTATCTTTTCTTTTATCTCTATAAATCTCATACATAAATCTGCCACGTGTTGCACCATTATTCAACCTCACAAAATAACTTTTTGTCAGAATTTTGAATTAAAAAATTCATAAAATTCATACATCTGACGCGTGTACCAAAATTCTTCTATTTCCTGCTAATTAACAAAAACCGCCTCATTTAATCTCACTTCCAAAACTTCTGGCGATTTCTCATCTTCTTCATCGTTCATCTACACTATTGGTTGTCGATGATTTCTTCCTTCCTACTCCATCGCCATTTAGGGTTTTTCTACCAGCGATGCGGAATTAGGGCGAGCAAAATCAATGTTAATATCTAACCAAAACGCCAAATCACAAATCGATGTTGCCGCAGGTTTGTTTATATCGAATTACATCAACGATTTTGACTCTATTGTTTGTTGTCTACAATTAGGTATTTGATTCTGGAAGTTTTTGTATCGAAAAATTAAATCGCCGTTCGTCAACCCTAATTACGCAATGATGTTAATTGCGATTGATTTGGGGTTTTTTCAGCTAATAGATCTTAGTTTTCTAATTTCAGGTATCTTTGTTGACAATTTTTCCAATAATTAATATTCAATGTTTGCACCACCGGCTATGGCAGGACCTGATTATGATTACTCAGGGTTAGCTCCTATTGATTGGCGATAGCGGTTAGTTCCTAAATTTTCAATTTTGTTACTTTTTAATTTAATTTAATTTTATTTAATTTCATGATCAGGTTATTTTAGTTCTGTGTATATATTTATTTATTAAAAAAATCACGCTGTATTACAGTTGTTTTTATTGGAATATGAAAACTGACTATGTATGTTTCTGATGTGTGGGATCTTTTTGTGATTGTAAAGAAAATTTTCAACTGCATCTTCATATTTGCATCAGCCCAAAAGTATGTTTTGGTGTTTCTTTTTGTTTTCAATTTTGCATTCATATTGACATAATTCGTTTTAACATCTGTATATGATCAGGTATACTACCAATTAGACGGATTTGAGATATACAATATTAAAGCCGTAGGTTGCAACTGTCTTATTCATGATCTTCATCAAGACGATACGATGTCGAGGAGTTGCATTCAACGTTACCGAAATTGATCATATAAGATGACTAGAATGTTGACGAGTTGCAATCAACCGTTACTGAAATTGGTAAAAAAAATTTTATTGAAATTTGGTTCATTTTATTGGTTGCAAATGTTTTCAGAGGTGCAAATGCTAACTCTTTTACATTAAAAGTAAACTAATTTGGAATGCTGTGTTCAAATGGGTCAATTGTCACTGGAAAAAACTATGTACCACCTAAGGATTCTAAGTTGGATCCTTAGATGAACTCTTTATTTGAAAACATGTAACTAATGAACTATGTTTATTTTCATAAATTGGAAATCTTTATAATGTGCTGTTTCCACTTTGTTGTAAACAGAAATATCTACCCCTTGGAGTAGGTCTTTCAACCAACAAATAAATCAAACACAAGGTACACAAAATGAGCTCACAAGAGAAGAGTATCACCCCTCAACTGGATCCAATAAAAGTAAGCCTTACGATCCACATCGTAGTTGAGCCTTTCTCAAAATGTGATTAGAGTGACAAAATGGGCGGGTCTAGATCAAATAAAAGGTCAAGATAGGTTTTGCTAGGTAGTTGCAAGCCACAAACATTATACATTCATCTACGTACATAGCTCTTTACCCCTCTGATGTTAATCTTATTCTTCCTTTGATCATTGTCATTGAATCTACCATGGCCATTGGACGTACTGAATTTTGGGAAAGTTAGCAGCATGTATATTCATTCTCATGTTATATCCATTTTTCATAGTTTGCCTCTTTTAGATTTGCTATTATTTATTAAGCTTGAATGTTTATTTTTTGGTATGATTAGGATTCATTTTTTAAGTTTGACTCTTTGTTGTATTTGATAAATCTTGAAAAGTTTTAAGTATTTAGTTATTATAAGTAGTTGGATTTAAACGAGTTTTTGGAAGTTATGGGGACTAATATGGATTATGTGCTATATGAATGATACATATGTATATTCCATCTGGTTAATTATGGATATATCTATTTTGAAATGTTTTCTGTAAAAAGTAGTTGCTTAAGAATCTTTTTTATTATGTTATTTTCTTATTTTGTTATAGGATCATGAGGTCGATAATCGAAAGTCAAAGTTCATTAAGTTCAAGGCGTTTTCGAAACCAAATCTCGAAAAAAATTTAAGAGTATGATATGTAGTGGAGGTAGAAAAAAGATGAGGTCATCCATGTTGAAATCGATTATTAATTGTTTGATTGTGTTGTTTTTAGGTGCATCTTGAACTTGATTATGCCTTGTGAAGTCTTTTTTATGCTGAAAGGTAATCTGAGACTATGCTTAGCTATTTACAATACTTAGCTATTTATATTATTGAAATTTATCAATTTGGTGTCATTATAATGTGGTTTATTTTACTAATTCTTATCGTTTTGAATACTACTTGCACATTATAATATAACAACCCCTACTATAAAAATCACAACTTTTATATGACAAGTTACGTTTTAGTAATATAATGCGTTCTCTATAAAGGCATGTTTTTATAATGTAGATGCAGAGAAGATAATTACAGAGATTTCATCGGTACAAGCTGCAATACTTAGCTCTAAGCTAAAAGAAATTTTAACTAGAGTTAGCACCCACGAGATAACTGAAGGGACATGCAAGCCAATCAAACTTGTCTATCATCCTAACGTGCTTTTTTATTTCGTTAAACATGTAAGCTTAAAACAATCACAAAAAAACTCATTGTAACAATGTACAAAACTGTTAAGTAAGTTCTAAGGAATTTGATTCATATGTTTAACATCCAACATAATTGATTCCATTGTTTCCGAACCAATTGAAAGAGGATTCATATGTAGTTATCGCGAAAGCTTTCTTTCAGGTTTCTGTACTTTCAGTTACTACGGGTTAAACGGGTCTTACGCTTTGTAAGTATCCCACGGTCTAAACTGACTCAAGTCACACCCCTTCACATATACTCAGTTCCCCAGGTGAATATAGAGAACAATTACAATGCCAGTTACAGCTTGGTTCTGACATGTATGCTATCTTATTTACATTCTAACATTCAAATTGAACTTACAGCCCATATAACTTGGGTTATTATTTTATATAACTTGTGTTTATACCAAGTAGTCTGAATATCAACATCCAGCTTCTTGCATTCTAATTTATATTTACATACTATGATAGTTTCATATATGATTTGGTACAATGGTCTAATTTATACAAGTAACTCATTCTTTTATTAATATTTTATATCCATTAATCGTTGTGTTTTGTGCATAGCTTCGTTATTCTTGTATCTCTTCAGCCGCATATGTACAGTTCTAAATTGGTTAATTGCTCATTAAGCATTATGTTGTTATTTAATAATAGGAGATATGCTTTGTTTCAGGTTGTCGACAGTTTCGCAACACTCTTTTCTGTATCGCTAAAGTCAGGTTCAACACTCTTTCCTTGCTGTCGTTAATATTTTCTGTGTGTTTACAATATTAACGGGTCTGGTGCTCCAGCTGAAGAACCATTTGTGTCCAACTGTCCATTGCATGATCCGATCCACATTCGTGAATAGATGATGTCTCTAATCACTTTCGGTAGGAAGATATATATACATGGAGGGTTGTTTATTTGTTCATTCTAATAGTCTTGAACTGTATAATTCTTTACGATGCACCTACATATATATGCCTATTTAATTCTCTTATCTTCTTCATAATTTATTATTGGGAGGGGCAACTAAGTTTGGTTTATAGGCAATCGTTTTCCATTGGGCTTATATATACTATTATTCTATAGCACTTCTATCCAAAAGTTATTATCATTTAATTTAGTTTCTTTATTTTTTCAACACCCTTAACAACCATTACCTAAACTTTGTATCATTATATATTTATTGTTTTTATTGTTTGCTTGCATCTAAGATGTTTTATTTTGTAAATTTGTTATATATTGTTTGGTTGCATCTAGGTAATGGTTGTTAAGGGTGTTTTGTCTACAACAAAGTTTAAGTTATCAAACTATTGGTTATGTGTTTTGTGTAAAAAAAAATAAAAAATACTCAAGGAATTCACCCACAAAAGTACCTATGACACTAACAATCATTTGATGCCTGCAATGGTTCAACCATATGAACTACAACAAGAAGTTAGTGATTCGAATTACGAAATATTAATACCAAGGGGTAATGTTTGGTGAGTCTAATTACTTAATTTAATATCACTTTATTTTTATTAATATCTATTATCTATTATTAAATAATAATGTGTGTGCTTAATGTAATAAAATTAATTGTTGTTCCTATAATTAGATTTCTCTAATTGTATTTTTTGTTTGTAGCGCCTGCCAAACAAATTGATGTTACTTCCGGGTCTACGAAGTGGTAAAAGAGTTCCATGCTTCAATATGGAGAAAGTTAAGTACAAATGGAAGTTGAAACAAGATAAGTCGAAGAAAAAAAAAACCAAATCTATGTGTGTCTTATGGATTCAAGCAATTCGAACAAGAAAATCGACTAGAGCCAGGCACAAACTGCGTATTCAAGTACAAGTAGAAGGAACGTGGTTTTTATCTTTTAAATGTTTTTAGTTAACATTAACAAAAACTTGTGTTATGAACATTTATATGATAAACATATTTGAAACGTTTTTGTTGTATTTATTCTTTGTCCTCTTCAAGTTATACATACACCTTTTATTTAGAAAATGTCTGAAAAAATACATAATTTGTTCGGATGAGTACCCGTCCAACGGACGGGCTCATAAATCTAGTTACATTTATATATGCAAGGCCAATAGATACCCTTTATAATTTTTTTTTTTTAAAAGGCAAACTCACACACATTTTACACGAAATATTTACAATAATTCACGAAATATGTCCACTACGGGACTTGAACCCTCAACCTCTTAATTAAAAGGGTCACCTCGATACCGCCAGATCAATGGTCCTTTGGATACCCTTTATAATATTACGGCCCAAAATAGTTTCCTTATAGTCCAATATGATTGTAGCACGATCTTTAGGCCCATAGCTTCCAACATAATAACCTGGATCATACACCTTGGACTTGTGGAACGGTTGTAGAGATGGTGGCAAGAGAAGAAGAAGAAAGCCTGACTCAATCTCTTTGTAGCGACAACGGCACACACATGGGGGCCTGACTCAGACTCGCGGCACACACATCATAAGTCCAATAGTCCATCCTTTTCTAAAACCAATTGGTGATAGAGGAACTTGTGGAACGGTTGTAGAGATGGTGGCAAGAGAAGAAGAAAGCCTGACTCAATCTCTTTGTAGCGACGGCGGCACACACATGGGGGCCTGACTCAGACTCGCGGCACACACATGGGGGCCTGACTCGGATTCGCTGTAGAACAAATCGTTCACCTTAGCTCTGATACCATGGCATAATTAATAAATCGTATAGTCTAACAAGATGCACAACACATAAGTCCAAGAGTCCATCCTTTTCTAAAACCAATTGGTGATAGAGAGACTTCCCCTTAGTCTTATATGCATACATTTGTTTTTGTCCATGACCGATGTGGGATAACTTCCCAACAATACAGGCCATTCAAAAAACTAATTTGATGAGGATCCCCTTTAGGTATTCGCATTGACTTCTGGACATTGACACGTTGACCTTCAATAACTAAGTAGCCCCATTTCAAATCAAAATTAAGGATCACCCTTTCCACTTTTACCATATCCAAAACATATACCCCAACTATTTTAATTCTTTGATTTTTAGAATCTATAACATTAGCACAACACCAAAGATGATCATAATGAGGCATAAGCAGAACCTGGAGACAACTATGGATGTGAATATAATAAATTTAGACCACACCTAAAATTGTTAACCTTAAGAGTACTGAACAGACTACTTAATCTATCATTGATTATGCTAAAATGTTGTAATCTTACTTTGATCAGATAAACAGTGGTGGTTTTTCATTTCATGTTATTCTGATGTACACGATCAATAGTGTTATGTTGTTACCATTTTTACCAGAATATGAAGTGAAGTTAAAGTCGAAACCCAACTAAATTTACAACCCCATATAACTCTAACTCAGCCAATGTTGGAAAACAGAAAGCAGAAACCTAACAGCAGTATAAAATCTGCAGTGCAGAATTATTTGAACATTGAAAACATAGAAGGAAACTTATTACACAAACGATTTATTTATTATACTAATTTCACAACAAAATTTATTCACAAAGGGGTGTTGAATTCTGCACTGATATTTATTCATAATGCCAACAAGTTAACTTAAAGGTGCTTAGTTAGACCGCCGTTTTGACAGTTGAAGAAAATGCCGAGAAACCATCTAAACTAACTCTGTTATTCATCATAAAACAAGATTTTCATATAATCAAACAGACCAATTATTGAAAATGCCACATCAAATACATGATCATGTAATTACATCATGAAATTAACAATAATTTCTAAATGAATTTGAATGGAAAAAAATCTAACAATAAACAATCCCCTAAATTCGTCAGTATAGCTGGCTGCAGAGAAACAATATTTTTTCCAAAGAATCCGAAACCCAGTAACACAAACAAAATCAGTACAACACTACAATGCCTCTTCTTTGTCACCAAAAATTTACAAACTTTCTTGTAATAATGTTATGCCATCATAATAAGTTCCATTGAATCATCATATATATTCCATTGGAGGTAACTCATTCAAATCAAATTCATGAACCACCTTACTCCCACCTTCACCCATTATTTCAGACGAACCCAACATCAACAGACCCTGAACCGCTTCGATTATATCACTCGATATTACAATACTACTTTCGGTCTCTGCCCAACGATCTTGAGACAGCCGCACCAAAGTCTGTGCCGCAATTCTTATTTCCTCATCCTCCTCCTCCACATTAGTGTTAATTATCTTTCGAACTTTAGTACTAGCTTTTACATGATCGTCATCAGCTATGTAACCCGGACAACTTCTTTTGCGACTCTTAAACTCCCTCCCGAATAAACTTTTAGGCGACATAGCATTGCGCCCTGCAACAAAGGCTTTCCATCTGTCATCAGTATGAGTCTCCAGATGAAAATATAAGTCTTTTACTGATTCGAAAGTCCCTCGACAAATACGACATACTGATTTGCCTTCACCGTTAACAAAACCCACACCAAAATCTTTCATAACTTGTCGATTAACAACTTCTTTCTTTGTATATCGTGGCCGTTTTTTGAAGTTTTTCCCCAACGCAACCAATTTTAAAAGATCCGAATTTTGAAACTCTTTTTGGGATAACTTGAATTTATTTGCGTTTTGGGGTTTGTGGTTTGTCGTTTTGACAGCATTATGATCATGAATCACTATCTGATTCATGGCTTCAACTCCAGTAGATGAATTTTTGATAACATTATGATCAATTGCACATGGTTTATCTTTAGGACCTGTGAATTTTATACAGATTCTTTTAACAGGAGGATGCGTAGGGTTTAAAGGTTGAAAATTCATGGCTGGTTGTAATCGAATGAATGAATGAAGGAATGAAGGAATTACAGAAATAAAACTTAGAAGTTAATTTTGTGCGTACGAATAAGGTAACAATATATGGTTTAGTATATATAGATAGATGAATGAAATAAATTTACTTGTCGCTAAAGGAAGTAGGGTTGTATTTCTATTACAATCAGGATAATTAAACGGGAACTCATGAAAAATTGGGTTAAGAATTTAATATATATGGAAACAATTAGTAGTAATTATTTTACCCTGATGAAAAATAATAAAGGAAGTAACATGGAAAAAGAAATTAATTAGTGCGGTATGCAGAATTTTCGGATACCTGGATTCTGTTCCGTCCGTTAGATCACATTTTAATTCCAAATTTTAATTCCAAATTTATGATTTCCACCATTTTTTTTCCTTTAAATTACAATTATTATCATGCATTGATCATTTTAATTAGGGTTAAAGAAATAGATATACTTATACATTTTGCTTTTTTGTCATTATATGTTATATTTTTAACCTGAAATAGAAAATCGTGAGGACGTGTCATCTTACGCTGAATTGTCATTTCAAGTAGGATTAGGGCCCGTTTGTTTTTTTTCCTTATTAAGTCCTGAATCTGAACGTATATATGATGTCTGTGAGAAATAAGTGAGAAATAAATAATTAGTGTTTGTTTAATGTGCTGAAAAATTGTCTGAATAATTAAAATTACTATATTAACCCTATACATGAACAGTTATAAGAGCAGTTATTAAAAAGTAAGAACTTAAATGAAAATTCACACTTAATTCAGTTTTTTTTATTAAGACACGTCTTATTTAATAAGTTAAAAACAAACACTCCTCCATGACTTATTAAATTAAGTTTCATACCATTAAGTCAATTAAGTCAAAAACAAACATGGCCTAGTTGATATTTAAATCTCCTACAATAATATTTTTTAGTATATATATGTATATATGTTATATTGAAACAAAAGAAAAACTTTATAACATATTTATAGCTTTAACTCTTAATTATACATGTTTCATGTCATCTTTAAAAGAAAAGAAAAAAATGTCGCACAAAAATGTTGGATACTCAGATTAACAAAAAAAAAAAAAAAAAGTGCTTGCTAAATACAAAAGAAACAACTAAGGGAAAACTTCCCACTAAGTATGCGAAACTAAAAAATTAAAACATATCAATTTTAACCAGATCATGTTCATCTCATGACCCGAGAGAGCACTCCCCCTAACCTTGAGCCACTCATAAGGGACACCAATCTTCCTAATTGTACTAACCAACAGAAGTCATTCTCGTATAGCGAGAAGCTTCTGCCGAACACTGAGATTTGCTTCGAGTACTCGATTTCCTAATTTGCAAGCCACTCACTTCAACAACATATTTGAAGTCAAGTGCCTATGATTGTCATCATACCAAAGGTATACTTAGTTATCACAAATGACAATCAGTTTGTTTCTCATAGTATTTTTTTAGCCCACATCCGTAAACAAACAAGAAAATATACTTTATAAAATCAAATACCTTTGACTATAAACCAAATTGAAGAAAAGTTGGGTCTGATTTTCTTAGGCTTGGCTTCTCTTCTCCCTTCTAAAAATTATACAATTGGACTTAATTTATAAAAATATTGAGCCCCAAAAGTTATTGGGTCCTAAGCAAATGTTCTCCTTTGGGCCATGCCTGAATTTATGGATCAAAATCTCCCCATAAGCAAAAAGTAAAATTTACATACAAAACTCAACATCATATAATGTTTTAGTTACATATT
This sequence comes from Rutidosis leptorrhynchoides, assembly GCF_046630445.1. Taxonomy (NCBI): domain Eukaryota; kingdom Viridiplantae; phylum Streptophyta; class Magnoliopsida; order Asterales; family Asteraceae; genus Rutidosis; species Rutidosis leptorrhynchoides. The sequence continues at coordinate 57,687,440 of NC_092338.1, read as the reverse complement.
AATTAAATATTGTTATTAGGAAGCAACTAATCATTTTCGTGGACGTGTATTTTCAGAGCTCGCGACGCCGCTTATTACTTTGGCAACATCAAGTGTGGTGGCATCAGGCTTTTTGTGCGCGTATAAGGTAAAGTAAGCAAGGGTGGCAACAACAATCGCGCCACCAAACATCATCCCAATGGGCGTTCGTGGCGCGCTTTTTGTCGTTTGGTGTAAAACTTGGCCTTTTGTAATTGAATCCGTAGGTGAAACCTGTGGTTTGTCAAGTTGCTTGACCGATTTCATTATCTTTCCTTGTTTCACCGTTTTTTGGTTTCCTTGTTTTTTGAGCAGTGATTATGTATTTGGTTTGTTATGAAATGCAATGTATGAGGAGAAGTTGGTGGATGGTACGTAAAATGATAGACTACGTTAATTTTGATTTACCAAAATTTGTGATGACTTGTGAGTATTAGAGTTGTCATTTAATAAAGGTGATTTGAAAGTGGTTGGACAAATATGTAATATTCAAAATTTAGAACACACCTAAAATTGTTAACCTTAAGTACCGAATACTGAAGTTAATCTATCAATTTTTTTTTTATTTTTTTTTTGGTAAGAAAGGAAACCCTCCTATGAACGAGCACATTGGCTCTCCCATAGAAGGTAAAACATCGGGTAATCAAGCCTCCCGAGCGCGAGACCTGGTACCAGGTGAATTGCGCGTTATGCGCACCCTCTAGTCACACTCCCTTTTTGAACAATTCGGCATAGTCAAGGATTGAACTCGGGTGGTGTGCTTCATTGGGCAACTCTGTGGCCACTCAGACAAGCCTGCATGGTTGTAGTTAATCTATCATTGATCTTGCTAAGATGTTTTTATCTTAATAACAAAGCGTATACTTGCCAAGAATATGAAGTCAAAGTCAAATTTAAAACCCAACTAAATTTACAACCACATACAACTCTGTTGAAAAACGGAAAGCAGAAAACATAACAGCAGTATAAAATCTCCAGTGCAAAATTTACTTGAACAATGAAAACACGTAGAAGGAAACAACATGCTTCACAAACTATTTATTAAACTAATTTCACAACAAAATTTATTACATATTCATAATTATGATGTTGTTAAAATCACTTTCTTTGTAGGATAGTTTCTGTATATTTTCTGTTTAGGTGAAATTACTTCAGGAAACAATATATTCATATGAAGAAACATACTTGTTGAAAATGCTACAGCAGATGATCATGTAGTTACAACACAATACTATAATTTCCAAATGAATTTGAATAAAAAATCTAACAATCCCCTGAATCGTCAGTACAACTACAATGCCGCAAAAACAACAATTTGTCAAAAGAAACTGAAACCTGGTAACACAAACTAAATCAATTTAAGTACAACACCTTTTGTTTGTCACCAAAAATTACAAATTTTTTTAATATATTATGCCATAATTAGTTCCATTGAATCATCATATATATTCCATTGGAGGTAACTCATTCAAATCAAATTCACGAGCCACCTTATTCCCACCTTCACCCATTATTTCAGACGAACCCAACATCAATAGACCCTGAACCGCTTCCATTATATCACTCGATAATACAATACTACTTTCGGTCTCTGCCCAACAATCTTGAGACATTAGTATTAAAGACTGTGCCGCATTTCTTATTTCCTCATCATCCTCCTCCACATCAGCACTCGTCTTTCGCACTTTAGTATTAACTTTTACATGATCATCATCAGCTACAAAATCCGGACAACTTCTTTTGCGACTCTTTATCTCCCACCCGAATAAAGTTTTAAGCGAGATAACATTACGCCCTGCAACAAAGGCTTTCCATCTGTCATCCGTATGAGTCTCCAGGTGAAAATACAACTTTTTTACAGATTCGAAAGTCCCTCGGCAAATATGATGTTGTTAAAAATTTATTACATATTCATAATTATGATGTTGTTAAAATCACTTTCTTTGTAGGATAGTTTCTGTATATTATCTGTTTACCTGAAATTACATCAGGAAACAATATATTCATATATGAAGAAACAGACTTGTTGAAAATGCTACAGCAGATGATCATGTAGTTACAACACAATACTATAATTTCCAAATGAATTTGAATAAAAAATCTAACAATCCCCTGAATCGTCAGTACAACTACAATGCCGCAAAATCAACAATTTGTCAAAAGAAACCGAAACCTGGTAACACAAACTAAATCAATTTAAGTACAACACCTTTTGTTTGTCACCAAAAATTACAAAAATTTTTAATATATTATGCCATAATTAGTTCCATTGAATCATCATATTCCATTGGAGGTAACTCATTCAAATCAAATTCATGTACCACCTTATTCCCACCTTCACCCATTATTTCAGACGAACCCAACATCAACAGACCCTGAACCGCTTCCATTATATCACTCGATAATACAATACTACTTTCGGTCTCTGACCATCGATCTTGAGACATTAGTATTAATGTCTGTGCCGCATTTCTTATTTCCTCATCATCCTCCTCCACATCAGCACTCGTCTTTCGCACTTTAGTATTAACTTTTACATGATCATCATCAGCTACAAAATCCGGACAACTTCTTTTGCGACTCTTTATCTCCCACCCGAATAAAGTTTTAAGCGAGATAACGTTACGCCCTGCAACGAACGCCTCCCATCTGTCAGCCGTATGAGTGTCCAGATGAAAATAAAGCTCTTTTACCGATTCGAAAGTCCCTCGGCAAATACGACACACCGATTTTCCTTCACCGTTTATAAAACCCACACCGAAATCTTTCAGAATTTGTCGATTAACAACTTCTTTCTTTGTATATCGCGGTCGTTTCTTGATTCCCAAAGCAACCAATTTTAAAAGATCCGATTTATGAAACTCTGTTTTGGATAACTTGAACTTGTTTTCGTATGTGGGTTTGTTGTTTGTCGTTTTGACAGCATTACGATCATGAATCACTATCTGATTAATCGCTTCAACTCCAGTAGACGAGTTTTGAATAACTTTATGATCAATTGCACATGATTTTTCTTTAGAACCTGTGAATTTTATACAGATTCTTTTAACAGGATGCGTTGGGTTAAAAGTTTGAGAATTCATGGCTGGTTGTAATTGAATGAATGAATGAATGAAGGAAGGAAGGAATGAAGGAATTACAGAAATTAATTAAACTTGAAGTTAATTTTGTACGTACGAATATGGTAAAAATGCTTTTGTATATATAGATGAATGAATGAAATAAATTTACTTGTTGCTAAAGGAAGTATTTCTAGTACAATCACGATAATTAAACAGGAACTAATGAGAAATTAGGTTAAGAATTTAATATATATGGAAACAATTAGGGTGCGTTTGTTTGTCTCTTAATGAAATGGTTCAGCACTGAATGCTGAACCATTCAGCATTCAGTGCGTTTGTTTCTGACCTCTGAATGACATATGGTGCTGAATGGTTCAGAATTCAGCTCTGAACCATTCAGAGATGAAACACTCTCTTAACCATTAAGATTCTAAATTATCTATAATATTCTCCTCAAATCATATCCTGATCACCTAACTAACAAGTATATTGGATTTTTTTATTCATGTCACACGTTAATAAGGTAGTTTTATTCCGTTCATATCGTTCATTCTAAATAATTATCAAACAGCTAATTTTCATTCAGAGCAAACCTTATTCAGAGGCTCTGGACCATTCAGATTCGGAATCATTCAGCGCTAAATCATTCAGTTTTATCAAACGCACCCTTAGTTGTAATTGTCTTATCCTAATGAAAAAAAATGAAGGAAGTAACATGGAAAAAGTAAATAATTAGTAGCACGGTAACTAAATAGGAGAGTAAGTTTTAAATATCATGAATATTTTTCGGAAATTACCTAAGATTCTGTTCCGTTTGATCACATTTTAATTCCAAATTTATAATTTCCACCATTTGTTTTCTTTAAGTTACATTTACTTATCATGCATTTGATCATTTTAATTATAGATTATGAAATTATCTTCACAACTTATTGTAACTCAGAGTAAAAAGAATATTGATTTGCTCTAAATGAATATAACTAGTGTTCGAACCCTCGCTTCGCGCCGGGGGTTCGATTTTCAATGTATTTTATTGCATTTAGTTTGTAAAATTATTTCGTGGCGAACGATGATTTCGTTGAAGCGCAACTCGAGTCGAACTAAAAGGTATAACCCGTAAAAAATTTAAATTTTATTTTAAATTAACAATATATGTGCATCTCTGCGTTTCGCTATGGACTTGTCGATTTTTAAAAATATAACGCAAAATAAACGTGTATGAAAAGTACCCCAATTATTTAACATTTTTTTAAAAAGCGTCCGTTTTGCGTATAGCTAGTGACATTGTGTTCCTAAAATTATTTCAAGTTTAACGATGGTGTCGAAAAAATTTGACTCGATCCGAGCGAGAAGATATAGGCCGTTGAATATTTGGGTGGAGTTTATTTAAGATTTTTTTATGAAAATGATAATTTGACACTTTACCTCTCTATATGGGGGGTCGATTTGATTTTTTGAAAAAAGTGTGAGGGTTTTGTTGTGCAAATGAAAAAAAAAATTTATTAAAAAGGGAAAAATGACCTTACTATTCATTTCAACTATCTCTTTTAGAATATAGGTATAATAATATAATATAATATAATATAATATAATATCATATCACTTCACTATTCACTATTCACTATTTACTATATATACATTAAAAGAGATCTCAGTTAACTAATAAATGTTTTCAAAATCCCTTTTATAACCGTTAAATTGGAAAATTACATTAGACTACCCCTTAATCTAAGGGCCATTAATCATCCACGAAAAAAAAATTAGCTAATAAATCAATTTTACCTAAAATCTCCCTAGAATGCCCTAAGCTAATAATAAAAACACGGGAGCTTCTAATTTTATTAGGGGTTTCATTCAACAGGGCAATACACGAAATCTAAAGGGTGTTCTCCTTCGACTGAAATTGAGAGTGAATCGGAAGTGTTGGCGAATCCAAGTAACAATTGAGTTGAAGGTTCTGTTTCAAGTCAAGGTCTGTCCTTTGATATTTCGGTTCCATTGACAACAATTTTGATTGTTTTTCATTTGGTTTAATAGGGTTGATTTCATATCAAGAATCAAGAGTACAGTACTTTGATTTTAAACTATTGATTACATATTCATCTCGATTGCCACCAGGTACTGTTTTTCTTTTAATATTACTCCGTAATATGGTTGACTACTTTTTAAAATTTCTTTCATGATTGAGTTTTCAGTATATAGTTTTTTCATTTTAATAACTTTTTGCAGATTAAGAATAAGGAATAGGGATTCAATGCTGGGCAGGATCTCTCCTAATGATGAGTGTTAAAAATAATACTTAGGTAACAGTTTTTTTAGTATATTCACATGTTAGCTTTGTCCCTGTTTTTTTAGTTAGTTGTAACATGATCAGATAAAAATTGAAAAAATATTCTATCGTATTTGTAAATAGTGCCTCTGCTAATAGGTTACGATTAATGTTAGTTTAAATCACATGTTTTTGTTCACATTATTGTCTGATTGTTTTTCTATCATTGTGTTGCAAATCCAAGTTCTAATTAACTGCGGAATATTAAGAAACTTATGAGTCGTGTATGGGCATTTGATCGACACTACAACATGGTGCTGAGAATGTTAGAGAAATGTGGACTGGGGTTAGTTATGTCATGAAATTAAATTGTGTAGAATTTTTTGTATTATTAATTTTTTTTAACCTTTTTTCTGTTAATTAGGATGTGCCTTCTATGATTTTGTGAGTTTTATGTTTTAGGTTCCCAAGAGACGAAAAGGTAAGAAGGAAGCACTTCCAATCCACAAAAATGGTTTCATTAGCACCATGTTCCTCCGAGGTGATTCCGTCATAACCAAGGTATATGTTTCTCCGATTTTTATATGTTACTTATAAATCTAATACAATTGTGGAAGTTTAAACTAAGCCTACTGTAGGAATCAATTCGATGGTCAATTGAATATTCCTCAATCAGTCAATCATTGCGAGAATTATTTCAGGCGGCTTTGATTAAGCTTTATCGCATTAAAAGGGTAAGTTTGAATTTCTATTTGTTTCTTGCTAATTAGGGTTCATCGTCAATTGAAAACTAATTCATATTGTTGGTCGAACGCGAACGCTTACGTACTCCAGTAATGAGTTTATTACTTCAGTTGGTTGAATATTGGGATTTGAAAGAAAATTGAAGAAAAAAATGGATACAAATGTCTTATGAAAATTAATGTATTACACTGTGTATTCTATTCAGTTATTTGTGAAATACCCATATGTGAAATACTCATATGTTAGATAATCTAATTTATGTGTGAAGAGACCATTAATTTGTATATAGATATTCGTATCCATATATATGGAGTATTAGTTTGTGAAAGTCTTTCTGACCTCGAACTAGAACATTATTCAAAGCTCACATCATTTTATGGATCATTTCAAGATAGTGTTAGTGTCGTGGTTGACTTTCAAAAGTAAAACTGAGTACTGATATAATTTCAATAGAACATGAATATGTTTTATTTGGCATGTCATCTTATACTTAGACCTTTTAGAAATTCTTTTAATATATTCTGCTGCTATAGGTAGGTATATTTTAAAAAAATTCCAATTGGAAATCTTAAATTCAGGAATTTAACATTTTGTGATTCTTATTATTATTTTCTGCAGTTTTCTGACTTTTTTTTTTGCAAAACTAAATAAACTATTACAGTTCTACTATTAGTTTTGGAGTTTAAGAAACTAATTTTTGACCTCTAAGTCAAGAATTGACTTTTACTTACTGTTTTTTCATGCTTAAGTAAAGTTATGACATGATTTTGATCGGTAAAATCTTTTCTCAGGTTGTGCCATTTTACGTTTTCGTTACTCTTTATCGGGTCTTCTGCAAGAAGACTTTATCCACTTCCACGTGATAACTTTACTGTGGACTGATCGGGTCATTCACATCCCTGCCATGTACCAACCAAGTGATAACCTTTTTTTGTACACTTGATTCTTGTCATTATGTATTTATGTTTAGATGATTTTCCTTGTAGCTTTAGAACAATGCTTGTGTCATACACGATAAAAGTTGCCAATAGCCTTTGTTGCTCTCTCGAATTACCTTTAACTAAGCAACAAAACTGATTAGGATTATCTTATAGGGTGCTTAATTTTGACTTTCTTTGTGGTATATGAAATCAACGTTTTACACATGTAAATATTGAACTTAATGCTGGTTTTATGTTTGTAACAATCGGACTTTGAAGCAAATTCTAAGTTATACAGGGAGGGAAACACCTTCACTTGCTGCAGTCGTCACTCCTTGTGCCGAGGGATTTTTAGAAACTATTTTTTTAGCCAAGAAGAGATTGTCATTCCAGTTCATTGTATGTATGCTATATTTGCACCCATTAATTTTTCGTATTGAAACGAAAGGACAACTTACGTACAATTTTGTATAGGTATTATAGACTTTTGTGTTGACTTTCCATTGTCAAAATATATTTTCTTTGTTGTTATCAGATCCTACGTCATTTTTGTAGTGTTGAAGTACCTTCATCAACACACCCTATTGCTGATGTATTTTCAAAATTGTTAGATTAATGGTATTATGAGATCCATCTTTGGTTTTTTATGTAGTTACATAAATTCATTTACTCAGTACTTATTGTTACGCAATAATACTAACGACATTTATTTTGTTCATCCAATTTGCTCTAAAACAGCCTACGATCAGAGTTGTGGTTATTACCTATTGTGTTCTGTATCTGACAACAAGAATTTAATTGCAAATGCAAGATTATACAAGTAACTTTAATCTGTTTTATTTCTGTAACTTTAATCTGTTTTATTTCTATAACCCATGGGTATCTGTACACGTGAAGGGCAGGTAAATTTCAAAATATTACCCGCGGGTCGGGTAAAAAATATACACGTTGGCGTGTCGCTGGTGAGTAACGGATATAGCATACCCGTTGTGGGTTAAATCCGACCCGTGAACCCGTCATACCCGTATGAGATACCCGCGGATATACCTGTTTATCCAGATATATATATATATATATATATATATATATATATATATATATATATATATATATATATATATATTTGTTTAAAGCAACTATCTATCTATATATAAATTAATAAATAGAAAAGTTGCAGTACTTGGGCCATGACCAACATAATTTGAATCAATGATCATACTACCCTTTCCATTAAACTATAATAATAGTATAATATATAATACTTCACATTACTCCTCTGTTAGATACAATACAGGTATACACTGACCCAATATGCAACTAATTACTCCATAAATTTTACGAAATATACATATATTTGATTACAGTATAATTATATATATATAAACCAATTTCAAATGCTGAACTGGTACTCTTCAATTCGTTTTCATTATCGCTTTCTTCAATCCAACATTATGATTATGATTGTAGACTACCTTTTTGCAGTGATTTTGCTTAGCTTAATGTAAATTGTGATTTGTATCCGTCCGACTATGCTTGGCTCTCGGGTTGGTGAAGACTTTTGGATTTCGCCTGAAATTGGGAATGATGAGGTACATTTGGCTATTGAGCTTGCATATATTGTAACAAGACGTCTACTGACATAATGAAGTTTGAAATTTTATTATATACATCGTATAGATAAAGTGGTGAAGACTTTGGTGAAAAAAACTTAAGATGTAAATGGGCAAAAATTTGTAGTTAGAGTGATGATGCTCTTCAGCATGTAAAGGAATGGTATTAATATATTTCTATGTATGATTTTCAGTATAAATAATGGATACGAAGCAAAATTATACATTAACATTTGGTTTATAAATATATATCAGATTATTAGAATCCCTTTAGATAACTTCATACCTATGCTTTATGTAAGTCTTGCACTTGGCTTCTTTGTGATTCCAATTTTGTTTTTTTTAGTTTTTTCCATGTACTTCCGGGAAAACACAAAACCTCTAATGATACCGCAACCCGCATGCGCATTTCATACGTATGCGGGCGCTAACTAGTGTGCGTATGCGTGAGCTTGTGTGCGTTATGCGGTATGCGGATTCGTATCTGATGCCTTTATTCTCGGCACAGCGATTACTTGGCTAACAAGTAGATATCTTTTCCATAATTACATCCGTGATTCGGGGGAGTTTGTTATGGAAAGGATTGCCAATATCTCGGATGGTTCTAGAATTAGGGTTTACCTATATATACAAACCCTAACTATCATTCTAAGGATCACAACATTACGTAATCACCATCTGCAGCTCACATTACGTAATTAACATCCTTCTTCGTATCTTCAAGGTTAACAGGTTAGTCCTTCATTAAGCTAGTACCTACAACCTTATTTGGGGCCTTCTAATCGACGATCGTCATTAAAGGTGGACTTAATCACTTGGCCACCCCGCCGACATCATCATGTCGGCCAGGGTTATTCACGGTAGCTGGACCGGAGAGCCACGTTCTAAGATCCTTAAACCCCCCTAACGTATTGAGCAGACATGTTAAACCCTATGGTGAAAATATGCATGATCAAGTGGTGCTTTCATTGAGAGCCGAACTAGTTCAAAACTGTTTAATTGCTTTTTTTTTAAAAGGTTTTGAATTATAAGGCTTATTGTTCACGAAATTTTTTGAATTTTTTCTTTTAACAGTATCATGACTTCCGGGGACTCGTCGGAACGTACCCAAACGGATAATCAAAACACGCCATCTGGCAGTCAGCATACGCATGCTATGACTGCGGGGGCGGGATACGCGCCATATCTTCCACCTGTATCCGGCGAGCCTTTTCAGAGGTATAAGCCGATATATCCAGATGGAATTACACCGCCAAGGGCAAACTCGCCAGTTACCACCACGCGGTTGGATTTTTCTGCAGTAGATCCAAGGGTCATCTTGGTAGGCACTAGCGGTGAAACAGTAGGTCCGCACGTAGTATGCTGCGGCCAGGTACCTATTTATAGTACCACGGTTTCAATCCCTCTGCAGACACAGAATGTGCAGCAGAATTCATCGTTTACACCGCTGCAACCTTGGCAACCACCGCGTCCAATTTCGCAGTTTTTGACTCCTGCGGATGCGTAGGCATTACTTAATAGTTGGGGATTCGGTGTCATTTCGGATGCCAATTCTCATTGGACGCCGGTAACCGCAGAACAGCAAAGCACTGCGCATACGGTTGGGCTTATAGCGGCATATCCTCAGGTCTCGCAGGCATCTGCGCTACGGGCTTCGGCACCTTTTCAGATACCCGTATACTCCGCGCCTGCAAGCCTGCCTTCTTTTCCAAATCAACCTTGGCTGTATCCGCAGACGCCAGGGCAGCCATGGCAAAATATTCAGGGGCAGGCGAATCTCGCAAGCCAATTTATGCAGGCGGCACCTCCTGACATGGTCCACCTATTTTCACAACCTGATTTTGTTCAGGATATGATGAGGCGTTTCTTCGCAGGGCTCAAAGGTGACCCTGTTAAACCACCTTTTGAGCTACCAACCACTTTTGATAAGTTTCCTCCGCATATAACTGCATATCCGTTTCCATCTGCGCCAAAGATACCTCATACGTTGGGTACTTATGTGATGACCCGAAATTTTTTGACTTATTTAAACCAATTCTCTATACGATTTATTATTTTAACACGTTAAACAAAGTCTGTTAGATTGAGTCTCAAAATTTTAGAACTGTTTCATATATACAATTACCTTTGACTACTCTCGACGATTCATGAACAATTATATGTATGTATATATATATGTACAAGTAAAAACGACTTTCCTACAGTAAAACCCTATTTGCTACAGTAAAAATTACTTTCCTACAGTAAAACACTATTTGCTACAGTGAAAACGACTTTCCTACAGTAAAACCCTATTTGCTACACTATTTACTACAGTGAAAACGACTTTGCTACAGTGATTTGCTACAGTAAAACACTATTTGATACAGTAAAACTATTTGCTACAGTAAAACTATTTGCTACAGTAAACACTATTTGATGTCGACGAACTAGCAAACAAAAACGGATAAGGCGGCCATGCGATCGCATGGCAAAAACACTGAAAACCCATGCGATCGCATGGGCTACAGTAAACACTATTTGATGTCGACAAACTAGCAAACAAAAGGGGTTCAGCGGCCATGCGATCGCATGGCAAAAACACTGAAAACCCATGCGATCGCATGGGGATAAAAATCAGGAAATGTGCCTATAAAAGGCCAGTTTGTTCGACGATATATATACACTTTATTTTTTTTTACAATCAATATTTATATTTATATTATAATTATAATTTTAAATTTAAGTTTAATAATAATAAGATATATACGAGGGTGTTTTAATTCGGGTTTCAAACCGCTTTAAGCTAAGGAAATATTGGGTATTGTTCGAGGTATTGTTCTTGAATCCAAGGCCAACTATACAGTCGTCTACCATCATTACGTCTACGCAATTTGCCTACAATATTGAGTCTCAATATTGAACCGTGAGTTATAGTCTCCCTTTTTAAATACTTTAAATATTTTTGGGCTGAGAATACATGCAATTTATTTTAAACGCAATAAGACACAAGTACATACAAAATTCTACACTGAGTTAAACCGAAAATCCCTTAGCTTTGGTAACTAGTAGCTGCCAGTACATAGGATATGGACTGGTGGGCGCGAATAATTGTATATGGATCCATAGGGCTTGACATCCCCGTCCGAGCTAGAGCGCTAGCCTTTTAACGGACGTATGTTATTTGAGTTTAAGACACGTTGGTTTGCGTGTATTAAAACGAATGGGGTAATTATCACTATAGCGTTAAGTTTAGTTACCAGGGTGCTCTGTTACGTAGAATCTATTGATAAACTTTTTATGAAATCTTGTGGTCTATCTTTATATATGTTTATGACTCGAGCAATTAAACCTATAACTCACCAACATTCGTGTTGACTTTTTAGCATGTTTTATTCTCAGGTCCTTAGAATGCTTCCGCTGTGATGTGCTTGTTGCCTGCATGGAGTCTCTCATGCTTTGTACAAAGTTTATTGCATTCAAAATAAAACTGCGTTGTGTAATAAATAATTGGACTGTGAAGTCAACCTGTAAATTAAAGACTTATGTATTTTGGGGTTTTGCTTATACCTAAGCACTCGCCCACATGTTTATAACTTTCTATGTTTAGAAAGTCACTTATTTTAATGAATGCAATATTTTATCAAAACGTATCATATAGAGGTCAAAACCTCACTGTGGAATCAATGATTAACGTGCTGCGTCAATAGCGATTTTGACGGGTCGTTACAGTTGGTATCCGAGTTTGAGGTCATAGGGAACCAGAAATTACATTAGTGTGTTTAACTGGTAATTGTTAGGATGCATTAGTGAGTCTGGACTATGACCATATCTGTTTTTACTGATTTTTGCTTATTATTTGGTCAAAAACATTATATGTGATATATTTATATGCTAACGTAATTGTTGTTTCAATTATGTGATAGATGACTTCCTCTAATCCTATCATTTTGTACGACTCGGAATCGGACACTGAATCTATTCTATCCACAACTGAAAAGGGCGTTCCAATACCTATTAAAGAAGAAATTGTGTTTGCCGGGGAATCTCAACTCCCGGTAAACCCAGAGGAGGTTCCAGCTCCACCCAGCTTTAGTTTTCCGAAGCCACAGTATCGTTGGCATGGACCCATGATCCCTGGAGTAAATGAGGATCGTCCATTTCTAAACAAATATGGACATTGGTCCAGATATACCGCCGACGGGCGGGTTGTGCCGATTACGCCTGGCAGATTTCAGTTCATGACCACCGGTACATATTCTCGCAGTTCGTCATCATATTCTCCTACACATGACTCAGACAGTTCGTCATCAGACGAGATCAGTAAGGAGGAGGATTTCGCTAATGAAATAAAAGAGATCACTAAGGAGAAATTCCAACTTGCTATAGATAATAAAAACAACCACAATAATAAAAAGTCCTTAATTATTAAAAAGGAACATGACCATTCGATCCGTAACCACCCTTATTGTATTAAACCCACTGAGGCAACGGGTACCTCAAAACCCCAACCAAAAATAAAATACACTGCCAGAATGTCTGTCGGACCATGTGCACACAAACAATTGGCAGAGAGAACCAAATGGGAAGAAGTTTCTGATAGTTCTGAATAAACGACCTCGCAACCATAAATCTTCCATGCGCTATTTTATTGCTTATGTGTGCTACTCTATCTTGTTATGTAAAATAAGCATATGTAAAATATCAGTATTGTATGGTATTGTATTATTTTGGTTTATTAATAATAAATGCATGGAATGATTATTTGTATTATTACTACTTATTATTATTATTATTATTACATAATAATGTAGTAACTCGCTATAATTTTTCATAGTGGAATATTATTAGGATTTTAGTAGTTAATTCCTTGTACTAGCTATTATGTATGAACTTAACGGGTAGGTAATACCCTAGAAATAATTATAAAATGCTAATAAGAAGAAAAGGCTTTTATAATAATTGGTTCATATTATTAATATGCTACGATTAACTATTGACAACTCATTTTACCTATAATATTCTATATGATTAAATTATATCTGTTGTGTTTATTGAAGAAACATGTCTCAAATGTCGGATGCTGAGTTTGAGCAACTAGTCGAGAAACGTGTGAATGAAAGAATTGCTGCAACCGAGGCAGCAAAAGCAACAGCCGAAGCAGCAGCCAAAGCAGCAGCCGTAAACACAAATTCACGAAACGGATGCTCATACAAAACTTTTCAAGGATGCAAACCACAGACGTTTAGTGGAACTGAGGGACCAGTCGGTCTAACCCGATGGTTTGAAAAGATGGAGTCCGTTTTCAAAATCAGTAATTGTGCAAACGGAGACAAGTCAAAGTATGCTTCGTGCACGTTGCAAGATGGTGCACTTACTTGGTGGAACAATTATGCTAAAGCAGAAGGAATAGATACGGCATATGATATCTCTTGGGAAGAACTGAAAAAGATGCTAATCGAGGAGTACTGTCCTCGAAACGAGATCAGAAAAATGGAATCTGAGTTACGTAATCTGAAGGTTATCGGCGCGAATCTCAATAACTATGAAAAGCGTTTCATGGAACTAGCCTTGTTGTGTCCCGAATTGGTGCCAAATGAGAAATGAAAGATAGAAATGTATATTGACGATTTATCGATCAATATCAAAGGAAATGTTACATCGTCCAAACTGAATACGATGCAGGAAGCCATGACAATGGCACACCAACTCATGGACCAGATCACAGAGAGTTCGATTAAGGCACCAATTACCGAAGTCAAGACAACTGAAGGAAAGAGGAAATGGGAAGACTATAAGGGCAAAAGTACTCACCTGAAGAAACAAGAAACTTTTAAAGGTAAACAAGATGGGGCAACTGCAAGTCCAAACTATAAGGGACCCCATCCGTTCTGCAAAAGATGTTACACACATCATGCAGGTTATTGCTAAGTGGTCTGTGATAAGTGCAACAAGAAAGGACATGTGGCGAAAGATTGTTATGCCACCGTTTCTGAAGTAAAGACAAAACTGACCGATGTCAAGAAATGTTTTGGATGCGGGAAGTCTGGTCACTTTATAAATCAATGCCCTGATAAGGAGAAGAACAAAGAACCCGCACGTGGGAGGGCATTTAATGTTAGTACCAGTGAAGCACGTGAGGATCCTAATCTTGTCACAGGTACGTTTACCGTTAATAATCAACTAGCTTCTATTATGTTTGATACGGGTGCTGATAGAAGTTATATGTGTAAAGACTTTAGTTCTAAACTAAAATGTGCATCATTACCTCTAGACGATAAATATACTATAGAATTAGCTAATGGTAAACTGATAAAAGCCGATAAAATTTGCCATGGTTGTGAAATGAATCTCGCTGGTGAAACCTTCAAAATCGATTTGATACCCGTTGAATTAGGATGTTTTGACGTAATCGTTGGCATGGACTGGATGTCCAAAACAAGAGCGGAAGTTGTTTGCGCTGAGAAAGCAATCCGCATCCCTCGTAAGGATGAAACGTCATTAATGATTTATGGGGAGAAGAGCAACTCAAAGCTGAACTTTATCAGCTGTATGAAGGCCCAGAAACTTATAAGAAAAGGTTGTTATGCTATTCTGGCACACGTAAAGAAGATCGATACTGAAGAAAGAAGCATTAATGACATGCCGGTTGTAAGAGAATATCCCGGAGTATTTCCAGAAGAATTACCGGGGCTACCTCCACACAGATGTGTAGAATTCCAGATTGATCTCATACCAGGAGCTGCACCTGTAGCCCGATCTCCATATAGACTTGCACCTTCAGAAATGCAAGAATTACAAGACCAGTTGCAAGAATTATCAGACCGTGGATTTATTCGTCCTAGTTTTTCACCTTGGGGTGCTCCTATTTTGTTCGTCAAGAAGAAGGATGGATCTATGAGAATGTGCATAGATTACCGAGAATTAAACAAATTAACGATCAAGAATCGGTACCCATTACCGAGGATTGATGATTTGTTTGATCAATTGCAAGGATCAAGTGTTTATTCTAAGATTGATCTACGCTCCGGATATCATCAGCTGAGAGTGAAGGAAGAAGATGTTCCTAAAACCGCGTTCAGAACCCGTTACGGTCACTATGAGTTTCTAGTCATGCCTTTTGGATTAACTAATGCTCCAGCAGTATTCATGGATCTAATGAATCGCATCTGTAGACCGTATTTAGACAAATTTGTCATTGTTTTTATCGACGACATATTGATTTACTCGAAGAACAAGGAAGAACATGAGCAACACTTAAGACTGGTACTGGAGATACTCAAGAAAGAAGAATTGTACGCAAAATTTTCGAAGTGTGATTTCTGGTTACAAGAAGTACAATTTTTGGGCCATGTTGTCAGTAAACATGGAATTAAAGTTGACCCCGCCAAGATCGAAGCCATTAGTAAATGGGAAACCCCGAAGACTCCAACACAAATTCGCCAATTCTTAGGTCTTGCTGGTTACTACCGAAGATTCATTCAAGATTTCTCTAGAATCGCCAAACCCTTAACTGCATTGACTCAAAAGGGAAAGAAGTATGATTGGTCCACGGAACAGGAATCCTCATTCCAGTTATTAAAGAAGAAGTTAACGTCTGCACCCATTTTGTCATTACCGGAAGGAAATGATGATTTCGTGATCTATTGTGACGTTTCGCGCCAAGGTTTAGGATGTGTATTAATGCAACGCACAAAATTTATCACATATGCCTCACGACAACTAAAAATTCATGAAAAGAACTATACGACGCACGATTTAGAACTTGGAGCAGTAGTTTTTGCACTCAAAATATGGAGACACTATCTATATGGCACCAAGTGTACAGTGTACACCGACCATAAGAGTCTTCAGCATATTTTTGATCAAAAACAACTCAATATGAGGCAACGTCGCTGGGTAGAGTTGTTAAACGATTACGATTGTGAAATCCGTTACCACCCCGGAAAGGCTAATGTTGTAGCTGATGCCCTAAGTCGAAAAGAAAGAGTAAAACCTCTTAGGGTCCGAGCATTGAATATTACAATTCGTACTGATCTCACAAAGCAAATTCAAGCAGCACAGTTAGAAGCTTTAAAAGAAGAAAATGAAAAAGGCGAAATAAGCAAAGGGTTAGAAAAACAACTTGAAGAAAAAGCCGATGGAACCCTGTATTTTGCTGGTAGGATATGGGTACCAAAACATGGTAACCTAAGGCAACTAGTACTGGATGAAGCACACAAAATAAGGTACTCAATTCACCCAGGAAACGGAAAAATGTACCACGATCTCAAGAAGTTTTATTGGTGGCCTAATATGAAAACAGAAATTGCTACTTATGTAAGCAAATGTTTAACGTGTGCAAAGGTCAAAGCTGAGCACCAAAAGCCGTCAGGATTACTGCAACAACCAGAAATTCCGCAGTGGAAATGGGAAAGAATAACCATGGATTTCATTACAAAATTGCCAAGGACTGCAAGTAGTCATGATACTATTTGGGTGATAGTTGATCGTCTAACTAAATCAGCTCACTTTCTACCAATAAAGGAGACAGACAGTATGGAGAAATTAGCACGCCTATATTTGAAGGAAGTAGTTTCCAGGCATGGTGTACTCATCTCTATCATATCTGATCGCGACACCCGATTCACATCACGTTTCTGGCAGTCATTACAAAAAGCATTGGGAACTCGATTAGATATGAGCACCGCTTATCACCCACAGACAGATGGTCAAAGTGAAAGAATAATACAAACATTGGAAGACATGTTACGGGCATGCGTGATTGACTTTGGAACCAGTTGGGATCGACACTTACCGTTGGCAGAATTTTCATACAATAACAGCTATCATACGAGCATCAACGCAGCGCCATTTGAAGCACTTTACGGTAGAAAGTGCAGATCTCCTATCTGTTGGAGTGAAGTAGGAGAAAGACAACTTACTGGAACAGAAATTATTCATGAAACCACCGAAAAGATCATTCAAATACAACAGCGATTGAAAACGGCCATGAGTCGCCAAAAGAGTTATGCTGATGTAAGAAGAAAACCACTAGAATTTCAAGTGGGCGACAAAGTCATGTTGAAAGTGTCACCCTGAAAAGGCGTAGTACGATTCGGTAAATGAGGAAAGTTAAGTCCTAGGTACGTAGGACCCTTTGAAATCACCGAAAGAATTGGAGCAATTGCTTATCGATTAAAGCTACCGCAAGAACTTAGTAGTGTTCACGACACATTTCACGTGTCAAATTTGAAGAAATGTTTAGCTGAAGAGGATGTCGTAATTCCTCTTGACGAAATACGAATCAATGATAAACTCCATTTTGTCTCAGAACCTGTTGAAATCATGGACCGTGTGGTCAAACAATTAAAACAAAGTAAAATACTGATAGTTAGAGTTCGTTGGAACGCTAGACGAGGACCCGAGTTTACTTGAGAACGTGAAGATCAAATGAAGCAAAAGTATCCACATTTGTTCACTAATATCGCTCATAAAACAGGTACTACTCAAAATTTCGGGACAAAATTTTCTTTAACGGGGAGGTACTGTGATGACCCGAAATTTTTTGACTTATTTAAACCAATTCTCTATACGATTTATTATTTTAACACGTTAAACAAAGTCTGTTAGATTGAGTCTCAAAATTTTAGAACTGTTTCATATATACAATTACCTTTGACTACTCTCGACGATTCATGAACAATTATATGTATGTATATATATATGTACAAGTAAAAATTACTTTCCTACAGTAAAACACTATTTGCTACAGTGAAAACGACTTTCCTACAGTAAAACCCTATTTGCTACACTATTTGCTACAGTGAAAACGGCTTTGCTACAGTGATTTGCTACAGTAAAACACTATTTGCTACAGTAAACTATTGCTACAGTAAACACTATTTGCTACAGTACACTATTGATGTCGACGAACTAGCAAACAAAAACGGATAAGGCGGCCATGCGATCGCATGGCAAAAACACTGAAAACCCATGCGATCGCATGGGCTACAGTAAACACTATTTGATGTAGACAAACTAGCAAACAAAAGGGGTTCAGCGGCCATGCGATCGCATGGCAAAAACACTGAAAAACCCATGCGATCGCATGGGGATAAAAATCAGGAAATGTGCCTATAAAAGGCCAGTTTGTTCGACGATATATATACACTTTATTTTTTTTACAATCAATATTTATATTTATATTATAATTATAATTTTAAATTTAAGTTTAATAATAATAAGATATATACGAGGGTGTTTTAATTCGGGTTTCAAACCGCTTTAAGCTAAGGAAATATTGGGTATTGTTCGGGGTATTGTTCTTGAATCCAAGGCCAACTATACAGTCGTCTACCATCATTACGTCTACGCAATTTGCCTACAATATTGAGTCTCAATATTGAACCGTGAGTTATAGTCTCCCTTTTTAAATACTTTAAATATTTTTGGGCTGAGAATACATGCAATTTATTTTAAACGCAATAAGACACAAGTACATACAAAATTCTACACTGAGTTAAACCGAAAATCCCTTAGCTTTGGTAACTAGTAACTGCCAGTACATAGGATATGGACTGGTGGGCACGAATAATTGTATATGGATCCATAGGGCTTGACATCCCCGTTCGAGCTAGAGCGCTAGCCTTTTAACGGACGTATGTTATTTGAGTTTAAGACACGTTGGTTTGCGTGTATTAAAACGAATGGGGTAATTATCACTATAGCGTTAAGTTTAGTTACCAGGGTGCTCTGTTACGTAGAATCTATTGATAAACTTTTTATGAAATCTTGTGGTCTATCTTTATATATGTTTATGACTCGAGCAATTAAACCTATAACTCACCAACATTCGTGTTGACTTTTTAGCATGTTTTATTCTCAGGTCCTTAGAATGCTTCCGCTGTGATGTGCTTGTTGCCTGCATGGAGTCTCTCATGCTTTGTACAAAGTTTATTGCATTCAAAATAAAACTGCGTTGTGTAATAAATAATTGGACTGTGAAGTCAACCTGTAAATTAAAGACTTATGTATTTTGGGGTTTTGCTTATACCTAAGCACTCGCCCACATGTTTATAACTTTCTATGTTTAGAAAGTCACTTATTTTAATGAATGCAATATTTTATCAAAACGTATCATATAGAGGTCAAAATCTCACTGTGGAATCAATGATTAACGTGCTGCGTCAATAGCGATTTTGACGGGTCGTTACAACTTACAACGGCTTGACTGATCCGGATGACTTCTTGCAGCGTTTTGAAGGCGCAATGCGCACTCAAGGTTGGGTGGATCCGGTTGCGTGTCAGATATTTCCAATGACACTGCAGGGTATTGCTCGTGAATGGTTTAATAAACTACCGGCGGGTAGTATAGCCGGGTTTATGGGTCTGCGGACGAAATTCTTGCTGCAATATCAGAATCAGAGGCCACGTAAGTGCACTCATATCGAATGTCATGATATTACGCAGAAATCCAAGGAATCTTTGGGTGAATTTCTCACAAGATATACTAATGAGTGTCTGCGCATACCAGATCTCAAGCCAGAGCAACAGATTTCCGGACTCATACATGGTATAAACTCAGAATGTCATCCAACGCTGGTAAGGTGTCTGCGCCATACGGTCCCAACAACTTATGCTGAAGCGCTTAATGAATGCCATGACTATATGCGGAGTGGCGAAGATAATGATATTCCAACAAGTTCACGCAACGAGAGGAAAGACGATGATGATCGTTCGCGTGATCAAAATCGTGGCAATACCTCTCGCGGAAGGTATCCTAGCGGTGGTCCTATCAGGAATGATAAAGGGAAATCAAGTGGTAATTATCGAAACAATAATCAGCGCGGCATCAACAATCAGAACTATGCGCTGCTTAAAAGTTTGTCCAAGACGCCAAAAGAAATTTTGGCAACCGAACTGGTGTGCGCGACCTTTGCGGTCCCGACTCCTCTTACAGAATTTGGTAAGCGGGATAAAACAAAGTATTGTGAATTCCATGACGACTACGATCATGACACTAATCGGTGTAAAAACTTAATGGAACGAGTGCTCGAAGCACTGCGTGCAGGCAAGTTGGATCACCTGAAACCACCTAAGAAGGATAAGGGAAAAACTGCGGAGGAAGGTTCAAAGGCTAAAACTTTCGCATGGCAAAATGTTGATAAAACAAAAAGCGCTGACTTAACCATCAATATGGTCGACGTAGAGAAAGTTTGCCAGCGGAGAAAGTACAATGATCAGCATGATTGAGAACTTCTTCCAATTACTTTCCCTCCTGTAATGTCAATCGACACAATTAATGAGCCGATTATCATCAAGTGTCATATCCCTACCTGCGGAGTACAAATTAAACGCATGCATGTTGACACCGGGAGTGGCGTTGACGTTATGTACGAGCATTGCTATCGTTTCCTTCCTGCAGAAGTCGCCAGTCTGATATTACGTTATCTGGGTTCTCCGGAGAAAGCTCATGGCCGATAGGGCGGATAGAGCTGATGGTAGAGCTTGCGGATGACAGGAATCCACAGATGGTCAGACATGAGTTGGTTGATTTTCATGTGGTTCGATCGACTTCGCGTTATAACGCGCTGCTAGGAAGAAACTTCATACGGCATTTCAACATTATACCGTCAGTAGTGCATGACTTGATTAAGTTTCCTACAGTGGGAGGCGTTGCCACGATTGCGTCACATCAAACAACCGAGTTGTGTGGCTCAGTTTTGCCTGTAAGCACTCCCAGCGTGGGGGAACAACTCGCAAACTGTGCGGTCATAGCGAATCGTTTACATCCGGATAAGAGAATTAAAATCAGCGCAGGTTTGTCAGCTGAAACCAAGGCTAAGCTACATGGAATATTATCCGCAAACGCAGATGTTTTCGCATGGCGCGAATCAGACATGACTGGGGTTCCGCGAGATATTGCGGAACATAAATTGAATGTTAATCCATCACTCACGCCCGTTAGGCAAAAGAAGCGGCATATGGCTCTTGAACGCAGTGATTGGTTGTGCGTGGAAGTAGATAACTTAGTCAAAGCAAACATTCTGCGGGAAGTACGCTATCAGACATGGGTTGCTAATCCTGTGTTAGTCAAAAAGGCTGACGGTAATTGGCGGATGTGCGTTGATTTTAAGGACATTAATAAAGCATGTCCTAAGGACAACTACCCTCTCCCGGAGATAGATTGGAAGGTGGAATCATTGTCAGGTTTACGGTACAAGTGTTTCCTGGACGCGTACAAGGGTTATCACCAAATCTTAATGGCTGCGGAAGATGAGGACAAGACTGCTTTCCATACGCCGCAAGGTATTTACTGTTATATGAAGATGCCCTTCGGATTAAAAAACGCAGGCGCAACCTATCAACGGGTAATTGATGCGGCATTCAAGCACCAAATTGGTAGTGATCAAGCATAATTCCGCCTAGGGCTAGAAACATACTTGAGTGCAATAGAGGGGTTTTATTAGATTCAGCGACGTTAACCTCCGGTCCGGATACCGTGATAACCCTAGCCGAGATGATGATCTCGGGAGGGTGGCTAAGGGCTGACCGCCGGCCGATGGATGGCGCCGATTGGCGGCGAAGGGGGAAAACCCTACCAAGAGTGGTAGGTAAAAACCCTAGCGTAGAATGTGTACCCTAAATGCTTAGATTACCCCTCTATTTATAGGAGGGAATTAGGGTTTGAGGAGGAAGACTTGACCGCGGCCCATGGACCAAGCCCAATTACTCGGCCCGATGGGCTCCGCACATCATCAAGTCCCCCAAGTTCGGTGTGACATAGTAATGTCATATCGAAGTTACAAATATGCCACCGCAAATAACTCATCACATAACCCGCACCGACTATGAAGTCCAATGCATAACGAATCGACATAGTAATGTGATGACGCGATGTAATAATTCCGCATGCCATGCAGTCATGAAGTGATCGTGGATATGTAGGGTGGAATCCTGTACAGTACGGCCTACACATCATAACCATGCGTGACACAGCCCCGCGCATTGCAATCATGCGTGATACGACCAAATGTGACACTTGCATGTTAACCACAACCACTCGCGATGCATCCTTGCACTTAACGCAATGCAGCAATGTGAGCATGCTAACCTCCACTACCATCCGCAATGCACAAAGTAGCGATGTAGCAAAAACAAAACTGAAGGGATACTGATAGTATACCATCACTCCCCCCAGTTCGGTATGAAATGTGAAAACATGTCATGGCGAACTATAAATAAAACCACGTCAAAATGACATCCTGAAACAACTAGCTGATTGGAACTTGTAGTTGTATACAAGGCATCTCAGACTCGCGGAGTCCGATCCCGGAGTCATATTGAGGCACCCCTACCACATTTGTGAGGGGTATCAAGTAACCATGCGCTTACGCAGCGTAATCATGGACGTTTATGCATTTGATTGTAATTGCCTATCATTGCGAATTAAGACAATTCACACAATGTGCCATAAGTTAACCAAAACTTATGCACAATTTCGGGCGCTGCGTAAAATAAACTAATATTTTAACAAAAAGCCCGTGTGCGAGTCCGCACGAAAAAAGTTTATACTCATAAGTTACAGCATCACTTGCTCTGTCACGTACTAGGGGTGCACTTAGTTGTGTGGTAAGGCAATGCTAACTAAAAACAAACCAATGTTTTTATACTTAAGAGTTTCCCCAAGTAAACCAATACTTGGGATAATTTAATATGCACAAGCAAACCAATGCTCGTAATTTAAGTCGACTTGGCAGCCTTCTAGTCTGCGTGGCGCTTGGCTAGGGAAACTGATGTCGTACGAGGTGTATATGAAATAGCTTATATTTTTACTAGGAAATACTATTAAATACGTGAAATACTATATATTTTTGATACGAAAAGCGATACAAATTACACAAGTTTTAATTATTTATTTACAAATGGGATATACCTAAACCTTGCTACAACACTATAGGCAGTGTACCTAATCATACAGTAGTGTAGTTTTTAGTAAGTCCGGTTCGTTCCACAGGGAGCGGGCTTATTGCACACTATATTTTTAAACAATTATATTTGTACAAAATATATTATATTAATAATATATAAAAGGGGGTTTACCGTTTAATGACCGGTTTGTCGATTTTATATTTTAAGCGAAGCGTAAAGTAAATGACGATATTTAACCAATATAAAATAAATAACAATAATTAAAATGACAATAAATAAAAGTACGAGGAAATATGAAATAAAATATATTATGCTTATTTAAACTTCCGTAATTATGATGTTTGACGTTTTGATTTTAATTTATTGTCCTGGGTTAATTGTCCTTTGTCCTGGATGTATTTGAAACCTATATGGTTTTTGTCCACAATAGTTCATCGATAATAATTATAAAATGCTCGGCAAATTTAACCTTATGCCCGAAGTCAAATATTCCAACTAACTGGGGATTCGAACTGTAACAAGGTCTTAATACTTTGTTTAATGAATACACCAGGTTATCGACTGTGTGTAATCCAAGGTTTTAATACTTTGTTAACAATTACACCAATTACCCTTGAATGTAATCCACCCCTGTTTAATGATTCCATTGACTATTAATCCATCCCCGTGTCCGGTCAAATGAACAATTATTAGTATTTATAGATATCCCGCCCATCGTGTCCGATCGAGCGTATGTGGTTATTTATATCTACGTCAAATTGTAAATCTTTATATTAATTTAATGAGGTATCATTTAGTTAATATAAATCCCATTAATAGCCCATAGTCTAATTTCCACAAGTGTCGTTCTTTTGTCCAAACCTCAATTATGGTACAAAGCCCAATAACCTCATCTTTAATATTTAGCCCAACATCATAATTACTTCGGCTCAAATAAGCATAATAATAACTTAGTTACGAGACATTAATTTAAAAAGGAGAACATAACTTACATTGAGTATTTATCGCGTAGTGTTACACGGACAAAATTTCGACTTCAAAAACCCGTAAAATAACCTTTACATAACCCAAACTAATCTAATATAAAACTAACCTATACTATATATATATATTATATATATATATATATATATATTTATTATATATTACAGAGTATTATTATTATTATGTATATATATATTTTTTAAAACTGCAGAAGCTCGTGGCCTTTTATAGGCATTTTGGAATCTGGCTGCTCCGCGAGTCGTGGAGTTTTTGGCCTTCAAACTCCGCGAGTCGTGGAGTTTGATTTTTCAGCTCACAATTTTTTGGATCTTAGCTTGTCGACGTAATTAAATAATAATATAATATATAAAATAATTTTAAGAATTATTTAAATATTATATTTTATTTATGTGCTTAGTTGACTTGTAATTTTTGCACCGTTGCGTCGCGTGTTGAGAGTAGACTCATGTCTCGGTTCCGGATTTTTGAACGTCCTTTCGTATAATTTAATATCTTGTACTTTGCGTTTCGCAACTTGTACTTTTGTCATTTTTAGATGTTTCTTATCAATAAATTGAACCACTTGGATTGTATCTTGTACATTTGAGCTTTTTGGTCATTTGTGTCTTCAAATCGTCGTTTTCGCCTTTTGTCTTCGCACTTATTTAATATAAACGATTACAACTTAAAATAGGACAATTACAACTAAATAATTTACATATTGGGAGGATATTGCTACTAAATATATGTTCATTTGGAGCACTATCAGAAACCCAATTCCCTTCACCTGCCGTTATATTCTAGCCTTGTAACCAAACAGGCTTCTGTCGCGCGGGGGCTAGAGGACACCCCTTAAGTAGGCAGGAACCGCACGATAAGCTATTGATAAGATATGTGCGAGAGATTTATTGGCATTTGAAAGTTATTATATCCGCGACTCGTTTAATCTTGCCATGAACAATAGAATTTTGAGGACAACAGAATTCCACTCTTCGGTTCGTAAACCGTAGACAATCCTAGCGGGATTGCGAGTAATGTGGGGTTTAAGGATCTTAGAATTTAACTCTCCAGTCTGGCTACCGTGAATAACCCATATCGATATGATGATATCGATGGGGTGGTTAAATTTTAAGTCCACCATCGATAACGTTCATTGATCGATGGCCCCCGTGAAGGTCGTAGGTTACCCTCGTGAGAGACTAACCTGTTAACCTTAACCACGAATGATGATAGTGATGGTTTACGTAACCCGGCTATCGATTTGATAGAGTATAATCTATGTAATGTTGTGCCTTCCGTCGAATGATTTTAAACATGTGACGAACTAGGGAAACCCGTACAATTAATCATACAGTTAAAACCCGAAAACCAATCATGAAAATGAGTGTAGGCAAGGAAGTAGGCGAGAAGCCATAAGAAGAAGAGGTGTATCGTGGTCGTAAAGAACATAAGCTGATAATTTGGGTGATCAAGTCCAACTAGCTATATATTACCTCTTTAATGTCGCCGCATGCCAAATGAGGTGTGGTCATGGGTTTACGCAGAGCCACCATGGTTTAAAGCAACACGTGAAATGCACAAATGAAATGCCGCCATGGGCTTACATGGAGCCGCAATGACGGAAAGCAAAGTGCGCGCAACACATGAAAAGTGTTGCGCTACGCACAAATAATCATGCAATCATGGACTTATGCGAAGCCGCCATGGTGAAAAGGAAAAGTACGCGCAGTACACACAAAGTGTTGCGCAACGCACGAATAATCTTGCGACCATGGTCTTACGTGGAGCCGCCATTGCGCAATACAAAATGCGTAAAAGTTTTTTAGGCTTAGGGTCGTCGCCAAAGGAAACAAATCTTCCCTATCAGTTAAAGCCATATATCCATATATCCTGGTAGCCCCCATTTCAATACTACTAAGTATTTTGTGGTGTTGAAATCCAACATTAAGTTGACACCACCTTCAAGGGTAATACATAAACGCGTATAGAAAAGAACTACGCAAAGCATTACTTAAAGAGCTGCGCTCGAATGGGCGAGCAAAAGGGGCATAGAAAAGACCGCGCATTGCGTTGTGCAAAAGACCTGCACAAATAATCGCTCAAAGAACTATGCAAGGTACGCGAAGTAAAACTGCGGCCATGGACTTATGCGAGGCCACCATGGCGCGATGTGCGCGAATCACAAACTGTGGTCATGGACTTACGAGGAGCCGCCATGACGCTAAGAAAAGTGTGCAATGTGTTGCGTGTTGCAACTCGCACGAACAAATTGCAGCCATGGGCTTATGCGGAGCCGCTGAGGCGCAATGTAAGGTTGATCTAAGCATGTACAACGTACAATAGAGTCGCGAGAAGCGCGAATGGTGCTATGCGGGATTAATGCCATAAGTGACAACGCGTAAAAGTAGTATGGAAAGATACCGTGTATTGTTGAAGTGTGTTGCGGAATATTTGCGTCATAACTCTATGCCTTTACCATAAAGAAGGTAATGAAGTGCGTCAGTTTCGACAAACTAGTATACAGTCAATGACAACACTACGGAGCATGGACCGGGAGTGACCCGGTGTTATCTAGAGGCATAATGACGCTCCTCCGAAAATGGAGATTCTCGAGAACTTATATTGTGCAAACGGGCCCACCTAAAATAGGTTGTACGGTCGCACATGACAATGGAACACGCCTTTCCCACTAATAACCTAGTACCATGCTAGCCCCCATTTCAATACTACTAAAGTATTTAGTGGTGTTGAAATCCAACATTCAGTTGACACCACCTTTAGAAGTGCCACACAAACAAGCGTGCAAAGTGTTGTGAAAAGCCACGCAAATGGCTGCACAAACGGGCTCAAAAATAGCTACGCGAAGTATTGCGCAAAGAGCCACACAAATGGGATGCGCCAAGAGTCGCGCAAAGCACATAAACTGCGACCATGGGCTTACACAAAGCCACCATAGCGCAAGGTCTGAGAAGCACCAATAAACTTCGGATAACACCAACGACGATACATTATGATTAACGCTGCAAAATCACGCTTTTTCATAATAGCATAGCGAAAAAAGTTAAAATACATGGTGATAGATTTGACCCGATAATGATCGGCGTTTAGTCAGTAAGTATTACTCTGCTGATAAAATCAAGTAAACCCTTGAAATATAGAGCAATATTATAACAACCCCCACATTTTCATACTTGAATTGACTAATTTACCTATAGGGTTGTTATCCATACGTAATATATAATTAAATTCGACGTTGATCAAATATTTATTTTTAGTCGACACGTTCTGTTAACTAAAGTTTACACTAATTATATAAAATAACTTTAGTTAATATTAATGCGTATTATATTTAAAACTATATGTAACATAATTATTAATTAAATGATAAGTTATTTTAATCATTATATATATTTTTAGCTTATAAAAAAAACAAAAATAAAAAGAAATAAGATTTTTTTTATAAATTAAATAATGAGCCCATGAATTTTGACTAAATATTTTCAAAAACAAAAACTTATTAAAAATATTTTTAACATGTTTTTATTATTTTGTCAAAATTGGCACCTTTATTTTATTATTTTTTTTCTTTTCACCAACCATTTTTTACCTATAAATACATGGCTCCTCATTCATTTTTTCTTGCCAAACACAAAAACTTAAGTTATTCTCTCAAAACCTTGAAGAAAATTTGAGGTACTTTCTATTTTTATTAATTTTCTTCAATATTGTCATTTATATTTATTGTATATTCTTTGTAAAATTAGAAATTAATTATGTTTATATATTATAATTAGTATTATAAGTGTTATGATGCATAAAAATAATTTTGATAATTTATGTAATATTATTTATAATTAAATACAAATTATGTAGTGTTTAAACGTAAAAACAATGTAAAATTCGTAATAAATACTTTTAACCAAAAATAAAATATATATAATTTTTTTCTGAGTTTTTAAAACTTATATAGATCTTAAAAAATTATAAAAATAATTACTTGGGTCGAATTGGTATTTATTATATAATTAAACTCTATTATTATGTAATTCGAAGGTAAATTAAGAATAAATATAAAATAATAAAAAATATTTTTTTAAATATTTTTCTACAGGTTATTAGACTGATAGAAACTTATAAAAATTATAAAAATAATTATTTGGGTTTATTTAGTAATTATGTAGAATTAAAATTGTTTTGTGAATACATTAAGGGTAAAAACAAAAATAAATACAAAAATATAATAAAAACGTTTTCTTAAATTTTTCTACTAATCTATATGATTAACTAAGACTATAAAAATTATGTATGTAATTTTTAGATATTTAATTTATTATTTAGACATTTTTGAATAATATTCGATTAATAAAACACTATTATTTTTGAAGTAATTTAGGTATTTATTTAAAGGTAATTATATTTAATATATATAAGACATACTAAGGTATAATAACTAAATATTAAATAATACTTAGGTTATATTATCACATATATAATTAGTAAGTACATTAATAATTCGTTGTATGTATACACCTAAAGTGAAGGTTAATCAAAGATAATGTATAATTCATATGAACTTCATCGCTACTCACGGTCGTAAGTGAATGATGTCTAGGTTGCCATTTATGGGTAAGCTTGTGGATCTCGAATGCCATGACTTAGATTCTGGCCAAGAATCCTGGGCCCCCGGTTACATCTGGTCATTCCTGACTTATTTGATAGCAACGAAGTTTGAGTAGAGTTGTACAACATCTTGCTAAAGATTAACCCGAACTTTCTAAAATTGGAAAATTACTATAAGTAGAAACTTTCCATAAATAGTAACCTTCCGAAAATGGAAATTCTTTAGTGAACCATTACTATCAATATAGTACTATATACTATTGTCTGTTAGGCAATGTCTGATCATACGTTCTATCTTTAGGTTGAGATCTCGGTCACGTCCTTCCGTTCAATTCTTTCGTGTGCTACTAAGGTGAACTTCATAGCCCCACTTTTTACTGTTTCATAACTGTTTTATAACTTTTGGGGTGAGACACATGCTTGCTTTATAACTGTTTTACGCTTAGACACAAGTACTAAATTGTTAACTATGCTGTCATGCTTTGATTCATGCTAAATCCCTACCGTAATATCGTCAATTGCTACGTTTAAATGCAAACTTAATTATTGTGAGTAGGCCTATTGAGAGTAACGTCTCTAACCATTCGACCGTTGGTCTTTGGTTACATAATAATGATTCCACGACACTGACAGTACAAGGTGTCATAGGGTAAATTGTTTAGTACCGATATTACAAACTGCAGCAACACTTTTAGATTGATATATCTATATTGATCAACTTTAAACTAAATCTTGCGGTCTAAAACTTTGGATATTATTTATAAATCTATGAATTTCACTCAACCTTTTTGGTTGACACTTTAAGCGTGTTTTGTCTCAGGTGATGATTGAGCTAGCTGCTACTTGCTACTAGATGATTGATGTATGTTTTGCTACTTGCATGGAGTCCATCATTCATATTTATCATTTTGTTTAAGATATTTTCCATTTACTGTACTCTTATGATGTAAAACTTTGAATAATGCTTTCGCTGTTTATTTAATAAATAAAACGTCTCATTTAGAGTCGTTCTCGCTTATACAACTGTGTTATGATATGATTGGTCACAATTACCCCTGGTCTATTTTGGGGGTGTGACAGATTGATATCAGAGCATGTTTGTTATAGAGAACCAGGATTGCATTTTATGTGTGCCTTATGTGCTAGTTAGGGTACCTTAGCAATCTTTAGGACTATGACCTTTCCTGCCTTAGTTTTAAGTGCTTTTCCCTTATATCTTACCTCGTGCTTTTATGTCATCCTTAGAATCATTCTAGTTCTGTTTCCTTCTTTCTTTTAGGATGTCTAACCATAATCCGATCATCATCTCTGACTCCGAAACTGAAGGATCAGTCAAACGTAATCCGATCATCATCTCTGATTCTGAAACTGAAGGATCAGGCAACTCACCAACTTACGCACCTGCTACTCCACTTGCATCACCAGTTTATGTTCCGACTACACCGCCTGCACCACCAGTCTATATGCCCGCTACTCCACCATATTCACCACCTGCTGGAGAATCCCAAATTGATGCTGACTATGATGGGGATGATGATAAAGAAGAAATCATGGAGAAAATCATTGAAGAAGAAGAATCAGAACCCGAGAAGGAGTCTGAGCCCACTGTTGTCTTAGCTCCCTCTTAGAAGAGGAAGGAACCTGAGACACCTATTGTTGAAACCCCTAGTCCCTCCAAGAGACTTAAACACAGCTAACATAGTTATTAAAAAAAAAAACAGTCAAGTGTTTTTCATATAAAGGCTTTGCCTACTCATCATTTTCTGTGTAATAAGGATAATTTATCCATTCGTTAGTAATAAAAGTCAAGTGTTTGTTTTTAAAAATTTTGTCTTATCTCACCATATCTATATGTGTGTGTTGTGTGATTATTATGAATCATAATTGAAAACTTATATTTATAGCACCATAACTCTTCAATTAATACTTTATTTATGTATTGAAGAAAATGACTAGTGGTGCGCAAACAAATGACAACAACACTATTCCCAACATCACTCTCTCTGCCGAGCAATTTCAGATACTTTTAGCTGCCGCCCAGGGCAACCACAACAATGGCAACAACGGTCAACATAATCTCCCCAAAACTTGTTCATACAAGGATTTCTCAAATTGCAAACCTCCAAGCTATAAAGGAACTGAGGGACCGGTTGAACTAACCCGGTGGTTCGAAAAACTTGAGTCTATTTTCAGGATGTGCAATTGTGCCGATGTTGATCGCGTTAAGTTTGCTACAGGATCTTTATCTGGCGGTGCATTGACTTGGTGGACCGCATACTCTCAAACTGTGGGACTTGATGCTGCAAATGCCATCCCAAGGACTGTCCTAAAAAGAATGATGACGGACAAGTATTGTCCAAGAAATCAGGTCCAGAAAATGGAAAGTGAGTTCTGGGAACTCAAGGTAAAGGGTACTGACATTGAGGCTTATACCAACCGTTTCTTAGAGTTGGTTACATTGTGCCCTGACATGGTACCTACGGAACATAAGAAGATTGAACATTATGTTAAAGGTCTGCCTGATGAGATTCAGGGTAATGTGATAGCTGCTGGTAAAGAGACCGTCGATGGTGTGGTATTGATGGCTCAAAATTTGGTAATGGCGAAAAGAAGGAAGCTCGCCACTAATAAGCAAACCGAAGTAAAAGCTGCTGATAATAAAAGGAAGTTTGAGCCTGCTTAGAGTTCGGGTCAGGGTTCAAACAAAAGGGTTAGTGATGCTACAAAAAGTGGTTATATTGGAACAAAGCCGTTATGTAATCGCTGTGATAAGCATCATCATGGGGGTGCACTGTTGAGTGCAGTAGGTGTAAGAAGATTGGCCACTTAGCCAAGAACTGTAAGGTTGTGGTGCCTGCAACCAACACTCCAGCTACAAAGACTGATCCAACCGTGCCTACTTGTTACGGTTGTGGGGAAGTTGGGCATTTCAGAAACCAGTGCCCTAAGAACAAGACTGCAACAGCGGGTAATGCTAAGGGTAGAGCATTTGTCATGACTACCGAAGAGGCCCGTGAAGAAGATGAAGTTATAACGGGTACGTTCCTTGTTAACAATTGCTATGCTACTGTTTTATTCGATTCCGGTGCTGATAGAAGTTATGTGTCTACGGAATTTTGTGCCTTATTCACTGAAAAACCACAAGCCTTAGAAATCAAGCACCTTGTAGAAGTAGCAAACGGTAAGGTTATGAAAGTAGACAATATTTATAAAAATTGTGATCTGATTCTAGCTGAAAAAAACTTTAAGATCAACTTACTGCCAGTCGAATTAGGAAGCTTTGATGTAGTTGTAGGGATGGATTGGCTAACCCCGTTGAGAGCTGCAATCATGTGTTATGATAAAACCATTAATATTCCTCTTGAGAATGGTGAAACCCTAATCATACAAGGAGAAAAGAGTGGTTCTAAACTTAATATCATCTCTCGTATAAAAACCCGTAAATACCCGATGAAGGGGTATCAAGCCATCTTAGCTAATGTTAAGAAAGTCGAACTGGAAGAGAAACGAATTGAAGATGTTCCGGTGGTTAGAGAATTTCCTGAAGTTTTTCCTGAAGAACTCCCTGGTCTCCCACCTCAAAGACAAGTTAAGTTTCAAATCGATCTAACTCCCAGTGCTGCACCTATTGCAAAGGCACCATATCGACTAGCTCCATCCGAAATGAAAGAATTATCCATCCAACTACAAGAACTCTTAGAGAAAGGATTCATTCGTCCTAGCTCATCTCCATGGGGAGCACCTGTTCTTTTTGTTAAGAAGAAAGATGGCACGTTGAGAATGTGTATTGATTACCGAGAACTCAACAAGTTAACTATCAAGAACCGTTATCCACTTCCGCGTATTGATGACCTATTTGACCAACTGCAAGGGTCAAGTATCTATTCGAAGATTGATCTTAGGTCAGGGTATCATTAGTTGAGAGTCAAGGAAACTGATGTTCCTAAGACTGCCTTCCGAACTCGTTATGGACATTACGAATTTCTTGTTATGCCTTTTGGTTTAACAAATGCACCAGCTGTATTCATGGATCTTATGAACCGTGTATGCAAACCTTATCTTGACAAATTCGTGATTGTTTTCATCGACGATATCTTAATCTATTCCAAGAACAAGCAAGAGCATGAACGACATTTACGTTTGATCTTAGAATTGCTAAAGAATGAACAATTGTATGCGAAGTTCTCAAAATGTGAATTTTGGTTACGAACAGTTCAATTTCTCGGACATGTGGTTAATAGTGAAGGAATACATGTCGATCCAGCAAAAATCACTGCTATTCAGAACTGGGAAGCGCCTAAGAATGCGAAGCATATTCGCCAATTTTTAGGACTTGCTGGTTATTACCGAAGATTTATCGAAGGATTTTCTATTCTGGCGAAACCTCTTACTAAGTTAACTCATAAGGGGAAGAAGTTTGAATGGTCTGAAGAACAAGAATCTGCGTTTAAGATTTTAAAGGAGAAATTGACCACAGCCCCGATTCTATCTTTACCTGAAGGAGACGAAGATTTCATAGTTTATTGTGATGCCTCGAATCAAGGTTTCGGTTGTGTATTGATGCAGTGTCAAAAAGTTATTGCATACGCATCTAGACAACTTAAGAAATATGAGAAGAATTATACCACACATGACCTGGAGTTAGGAGCTGTGGTATTCGCTTTGAATATATGGAGACATTACCTTTACGGAATTAAATTCACGGTGTTTATCGATCATAAAAGTCTTCAACATATCTTCGATCAGAAACAACTAAACATGAGGCAACGACGATGGGTTGAACTACTAAACGACTATGATTGTGAGATTAAGTACCATTCCGGTAAGGGAAATGTTGTTGCCGATGCTCTCAGTCGAAAGGAGTGTAATAAACCTATTCGAGTCCGAGCTTTGAACATGGTTATTCAGACTAATCTTACAACTCGAATCCGTGAAGCACAACTTGAAGCATTGAAGGAAGAAAATGTTCAACTCGAGGGACTAAAAGGTCTTGAAAAGCAACTTGAACTCAAGGGAAATGGAACACGGTATTTTAATAACCGAATCTGGGTCCCAACCTTTGGAAATCTTCGAGAACTAGTCTTGGATGAAGCACATAAGACTAGGTATTCTATTCACCCAGGCTCTAGTAAAATGTATCATGATGTGAAAGAGTTTTATTGGTGGCCTAATCTGAAATATGATATTGCTGAGTATGTGAGCAAGTGTCTTACTTGTTTGAAAGTTAAGGCCGAGCATCAAAAGCCGTCTGGTTTACTTCAACAGCCAGATATTCCGTAGTGGAAGTGGGAATGTATCACTATGGACTTTATTACTAAATTGCCCAAGACTTCTAGTGGCAATGATACTATTTGGGTCATAGTGGATCGCCTTACTAAATCTGCACACTTTTTACCGATCAAGGAAACTGATAAGATAGAGAAATTGTCACAACTTTACATCAAAGAGATTGTCTTACAACATGGAGTCCCTATTTCTATCATTTCTGATCGCGATAGTCGATTCACTTCTAGATTCTGGAAAACTTTACAATCTACTCTTGGAACTAAACTCGACATGAGTACCGCTTATCATCCGCAAATTGATGGCCAAACTGAACGAACCATTCAAACATTTGAAGATATGCTTCGTGCTTGTGTTATCGACTTCGGTAAAGGTTGGGACAGACATCTGCCCTTGGCTGAATTTTCTTACAACAACAGTTACCACTCAAGTATTAAGGTTGCACCTTTTGAAGCCTTATACGGACGAAAATGTAGATCACCCCTATGTTGGGATGAACTAGAGGACAGACAATTGACTGGTCCTGAAATCATACATGAAACTACCGAAAAGATCGTACAGATTAAGAAACGATTGGAAACTTCCCGCAGCCGACAGAAGAGCTATGCTGATAAACATCGAAAGGATTTGGAATTCCAAGTTGGTGATAAAGTCATGTTGAAAGTATCCCCTTGGAAAGGCGTCATTCGTTTTGGTAAACGAAGCAAACTAAGTCCGCGTTTTATTGGACCTTTCAAGATTACTGAGAGAATTGGTCCCGTGGCGTATCGATTAGAACTACCTGCTGAGCTTAGTAGAGTACACGACGTATTTCACATCTCGAACCTGAAAAAGTGTCTTGCTAATGACCCACTTGTTATTCGTTTGGATGATCTCCGCATTGATGATAAAATGCACTTCATCGAAGAACCTATTGAAGTTATGGATCGTGAGATTAAACGTTTGAAACAAAGTAACATTCCCATTGTTAAGATCCGTTGGAATTCACGACGTGGCCCCGAGTATACCTGGGAACGTGAAGACCAAATGAAACGGAAATATCCCCACCTCTTCTCAACCGCCGATGCATCCGAGAAGTCTACTTGAAACTTCGGGACGAAGTTTTCTTTAACGGGGAGGTACTATAACAACCCCCACATTTTCATACTTGAATTGACTAATTTGCCTATAGGGTTGTTATCCATACGTAATATATAATTAAATTCGACGTTGATCAAATATTTATTTTTAGTCGACACGTTCTGTTAACTAAAGTTTACACTAATTATATAAAATAACTTTAGTTAATATTAATGCGTATTATATTTAAAACTATATGTAACATAATTATTAATTAAATGATAAGTTATTTTAATCATTATATATATTTTTAGCTTATAAAAAAAAATAAAAATAAAAAGAAATAAGATTTTTTTATAAATTAAATAATGAGCCCATGAATTTTGACTAAATATTTTCAAAAACAAAAACTTATTAAAAACATTTTTAACATGTTTTTATTATTTTGTCAAAATTGGCACCTTTATTTTATTATTTTTTTTCTTTTCACCAACCATTTTTTACCTATAAATACATGGCTCCTCATTCATTTTTTCTTGCCAAACACAAAAACTTAAGTTATTCTGAAAGGACCCGTTCATATACATTATAAACGATTCACAATAGTTGATTACATCGCGAGGTATTTGACCTCTATATGATACGTTTTACAAACATTGCATTCGTTTTTAAAAGACAAACTTTCTTTACATCAAAAATTGACGGCATGCATGCCATTTCATATTACATCCAACTATAATTGACTTAATATTAATCTTGATGAACTCAACGACTCGAATGCAACGTCTTTCAAAGTATGTCATGAATGACTCCAAGTAATATCCTTAAAATGAGCTAATGCACAGCGGAAGATTTCTTCAATACCTGAGAATAAACATGCTTTAAAGTGTCAACCAAAAGGTTGGTGAGTTCATTAGTTTATCATAATCAATCATTTCCGTAATAGTTATAGACCACAAGATTTCAGTTTCCATAAATATCCGTACACTCGCAAGTGTATAAAAGTATTCTATAAGTTGTAGGCACCCGGTAACAAGCCTTAACGTTCATGTTTTACCCTCTGAAGTACACCAGACCAGGTGTGTTTAATATAACTTCGAAGTACTAAAGCATCCCATAGTCAGGATGGGGTTTGTCATGCCCAATAGATCTATCTTTAGGATTCGCGCCTACCGTACATAGACAAGTAGTTTAATGTTACCAAGCTAAGGGTATATTTCTGGTTTAAACCCACGTAGAATTTGTTTTAGTACTTGTGCCTATTTCGTAAAACATTTATAAAACAGCGCATGTATTCTCAGCCCAAAAATATATATTGCAAAAGCAATTAAAAAGGGAGCAAATGTGAAATGTCCCGTTCTTATTGATTAAA
The DNA here is from genome assembly GCF_046630445.1 of Rutidosis leptorrhynchoides. Taxonomy (NCBI): domain Eukaryota; kingdom Viridiplantae; phylum Streptophyta; class Magnoliopsida; order Asterales; family Asteraceae; genus Rutidosis; species Rutidosis leptorrhynchoides. The sequence continues at coordinate 57,650,607 of NC_092338.1, read as the reverse complement.
AACGTTCCATATTAATTGATTTCGTTACGAGGTTTTGACCTCTATATGAGACGTTTTTCAAAGACTGCATTCATTTTAAAACAAACCATAACCTTTATTTCATCAATAAAGGTTTAAAAAGCTTTACGTAGATTATCAAATAATGATAATCTAAAATATCCTGTTTACACACGACCATTACATAAAGGTTTACAATACAAATATGTTACAACAAAATAAGTTTCTTGAATGCAGTTTTTACACAATATCATACAAGCATGGACTCCAAATCTCGTCCTTATTTAAGTATGCGACAGCGGAAGCTCTTAATAATCACCTGAGAATAAACATGCTTAAAACGTCAACAAAAATGTTGGTGAGTTATAGGTTTAACCTATATATATCAAATCATAATAATAGACCACAAGATTTCATATTTCAATACACATCCCATACATAGAGATAAAAATCATTCATATGGTGAACACCTGGTAACCGACATTAACAAGATGTATATATAAGAATATCCCCATCATTCCGGGACACCCTTCGGATATGATATAAATTTCGAAGTACTAAAGCATCCGGTACTTTGGATGGGGTTTGTTAGGCCCAATAGATCTATCTTTAGGATTCGCGTCAATTAGGGTGTCTGTTCCCTAATTCTTAGATTACCAGACTTAATAAAAAGGGGCATATTCGATTTCGATAATTCAACCATAGAATGTAGTTTCAAGTACTTGTGTCTATTTTGTAAATCATTTATAAAACCTGCATGTATTCTCATCCCAAAAATATTAGATTTTAAAAGTGGGACTATAACTCACTTTCACAGATTTTTACTTCGTCAGGAAGTAAGACTTGACCACTGGTTGATTCATGAACCTATAACAATATATACATATATATCAAAGTATGTTCAAAATATATTTACAACACTTTTAATATATTTTGATGTTTTAAGTTTATTAAGGCAGCTGTCCTCGTTAGTAACCTACAACTAGTTGTCCACAGTTAGATGTACAGAAATAAATCGATAAATATTATCTTAAATCAATCCACGACCCAGTGTATACGTATCTCAGTATCAATCACAACTCAAACTATATATATTTTAGAATCAACCTCAACCCTGTATAGCTAACTCCAACATTCACATATAGAGTGTCTATGGTTGTTCCGAAATATATATAGATGTGTCGACATGATAGGTCGAAACATTTTATACGTGTCTATGGTATCTCAAGATTACATAATATACAATACAAGTTGATTAAGTTATGGTTGGAATAGATTTGTTACCAATTTTCACGTAGCTAAAATGAGAAAAATTATCCAAACTTCTTTTACCCATAACTTCTTCATTTTAAATCCGTTTTGAGTAAATCAAATTGCTATGGTTTCATATTGAACTCTATTTTATGAATCTAAACAGAAAAAGTATAGGTTTATAGTCGGAAAAATAAGTTACAAGTCGTTTTTGTAGAGGTAGTCATTTCAGTCGAAAGAACGACGTCTAGATGACCATTTTAGAAAACATACTTCCACTTTGAGTTTAACCATAATTTTTGGATATAGTTTCATGTTCATAATAAAAATAATTTTCTCAAAATAACAACTTTTAAATCAAAGTTTATCATAGTTTTTAATTAACTAATCCAAAACAGCCCGCGGTGTTACTACGACGGCGTAAATCCGGTTTTACGGTGTTTTTCGTGTTTCCAGGTTTTAAATCATTAAGTTAGCATATCATATAGATATAGAACATGTATTTAGTTGATTTTAAAAGTCAAGTTAGAAGGATTAACTTTTGTTTGTGAACAAGTTTAGAATTAACTAAACTATGTTCTAGTGATTACAAGTTTAAACCTTCGAATAAGATAGCTTTATATGTATGAATCGAATGATGTTATGAACATCATTACTACCTTAAGTTCCTTGGATAAACCTAATGGAAAAGAGAAAAATGGATCTAGCTTCAACGGATCCTTGGATGGCTCGAAGTTCTTGAAGCAGAATCATGACACGAAAACAAGTTCAAGTAAGATCATCACTTGAAATAAGATTGTTATAGTTATAGAAATTGAACCAAAGTTTGAATATGATTATTACCTTGTATTAGAATGATAACCTACTATAAGAAACAAAGATTTCTTGAGGTTGGATGATCACCTTACAAGATTGGAAGTGAGCTAGCAAACTTGAAAGTATTCTTGATTTTATGTAACTAGAACTTGTAGAATATATGAAGAACACTTAGAACTTGAAGATAGAACTTGAGAGAGATCAATTAGATGAATAAAATTGAAGAATGAAAGTGTTTGTAGGTGTTTTTGGTCGTTGGTGTATGGATTAGATATAAAGGATATGTAATTTTATTTTCATGTAAATAAGTCATGAATGATTACTCATATTTTTGAAATTTTATGAGATATTTCATGCTAGTTGCCAAATGATGGTTCCCACATATGTTAGGTGACTCACATGGGCTGCTAAGAGCTGATCATTGGAGTGTATATACCAATAGTACATACATCTAAAAGCTATGTATTGTACGAGTACGAATACGGGTGCATACGAGTAGAATTGTTGATGAAACTGAACGAGGATGTAATTGTAAGCATTTTTGTTAAGTAGAAGTATTTTGATAAGTGTATTGAAGTCTTTCAAAAGTGTATAAATACATATTAAAATACTACATGTATATACATTTTAACTGAGTCGTTAAGTCATCGTTAGTCGTTACGTGTAAGTGTTGTTTTGAAACCTTTAGGTTAACGATCTTGTTAAATGTTGTTAACCCAATATTTATAATATCAAATGAGATTTTAAATTATTATATTATCATGATATTATCATGTATGAATATCTCTTAATATGATATATATACATTAAATGTCTTTACAACGATAATCGTTACATATATGTCTCGTTTAAAAATCATTAAGTTAGTAGTCTTGTTTTTACATATGTTGTTCATTGTTAATATACTTAATGATATGTTTACTTATCATAGTATCATGTTAACTATATATATATCCATATATATGTCATCATATAGTTTTTACAAGTTTAAACGTTCGTGAATCACCGGTCAACTTGGGTGGTCAATTGTCTATATAAAACATATTTCAATTAATCAAGTCTTAACAAGTTTGATTGCATAACATGTTGGAAACATTTAATCACATAAATATCAATCTCAATTAATATATATAAACATGGAAAAGTTCGGGTCACTACAGTACCTACCCGTTAAATAAATTTCGTCCCGAAATTTTAAGCTGTTGAAGGTGTTGACGAATCTTCTAGAAATAGATGCGGGTATTTCTTCTTCATCTAATCTTCACGCTCCCAGGTGAACTCGGGTCCTCTACGAGCATTCCATCGAACCTTAACAATTGGTATCTTGTTTTGCTTAAGTCTTTTAACCTCACGATCCATTATTTTGACGGGTTCTTCGATGAATTGAAGTTTTTCGTTGATTTGGATCTCATCTAATGGAATAGTGAGATCTTCTTTAGCAAAACATTTCTTCAAATTCGAGACGTGGAAAGTGTTATGTACAGCCGCGAGTTGTTGAGGTAACTCAAGTCGGTAAGCTACTGGTCCGACACGATCAATAATCTTGAATGGTCCAATATACCTTGGATTTAATTTCCCTTTTTTACCAAATCGAACAACGCCTTTCCAAGGTGCAACTTTAAGCATGACCATCTCTCCAATTTCAAATTCTATATCTTTTCTTTTAATGTCAGCGTAGCTCTTTTGTCAACTTTGGGCGGTTTTCAACCGTTGTTGAATTTGGATGATCTTCTCGGTAGTTTCTTGTATAATCTCCGGACCCGTAATCTGTCTATCCCCCACTTCACTCCAACAAATCAGAGACCTGCACTTTCTACCATAAAGTGCTTCAAACGGCGCCATCTCAATGCTTGAATGGTAGCTGTTGTTGTAGGAAAATTCTGCTAACGGTAGATGTCGATCCCAACTGTTTTCGAAATCAATAACACATGCTCGTAGCATGTCTTCAAGTGTTTGTATCATCCTTTCACTCTGCCCATCAGTTTGTAGATGATAGGCAGTACTCATATCTAGACGAGTTCCTAATGCTTGCTGTACTGTCAGCCAGAATCTTGAAATAAATCTGCCATCCCTATCAGAGATAATAGAGATTGGTATTCCATATCTGGAGACGACTTCCTTCAAATACAGTCGTGCTAACTTCTCCATCTTGTCATCTTCTCTTATTGGCAGGAAGTGTGCTGATTTGGTGAGACGATCAACTATTACCCAAATAGTATCAAACCCACTTGCAGTCCTTGGCAATTTAGTGATGAAATCCATGGTAATGTTTTCCCATTTCCATTCCGGGATTTCGGGTTGTTGAAGTAGATCTGATGGTTTCTGATGCTCAGCTTTGACCTTAGAACACGTCAAACATTCTCCTACGTATTTAGCAACATCGGCTTTCATACCCAGCCACCAAAAATGTTTCTTGAGATCCTTGTACATCTTCCCCGTTCCAGGATGTATTGAGTATCTGGTTTTATGAGCTTCTCTAAGTACCATTTCTCTCATATCTCCAAATTTTGGTACCCAAATCCTTTCAGCCCTATACCGGGTTCCGTCTTCCCAAATATTAAGATGCTTCTCCGATCCTTTGGGTATTTCATCCTTTAAATTTCTCTTTTTTAAAACTCCTTGTTGCGCCTCCTTTATTTGAGTAGTAAGGTTATTATGAATCATTATATTCATAGATTTTACTTGAATGGGTTCTCTGTCGTTCCTGCTCAAGGCATCGGCTACCACATTTGCCTTCCCCGGGTGGTAACGAATCTCAAAGTCGTAATCATTCAATAATTCAATCCACCTACGCTGCCTCATATTCAGTTGTTTCTGATTAAATATGTGTAGAAGACTTTTGTGGTCGGTATATATAATACTTTTGACCCCATATAAGTAGTGCCTCCAAGTCTTTAATGCAAAAACAACCGCGCCTAATTCCAAATCATGCGTCGTATAATTTTGTTCGTGAATCTTCAATTGTCTAGACGCATAAGCAATCACCTTCGTTCGTTGCATTAATACACAACCGAGACCTTGCTTTGATGCGTCACAATAAATCACAAAATCATCATTCCCTTCAGGCAATGACAATATAGGTGCCGTAGTTAGCTTTTTCTTCAATAACTGAAACGCTTTCTCTTGTTCACCATTCCATTCAAATTTCTTCCCTTTATGCGTTAATGCAGTCAAGGGTTTTGCTATTCTGGAAAAGTCTTGGATGAACCTTCTGTAGTAACCAGCTAGTCCTAAAAACTGGCGTATTTGTTTCGGAGTTTTCGGGGTCTCCCACTTTTCAACAGTTTCTATCTTTTCCGGATCCACCTTAATACCTTCTTTGTTCACTATGTGACCGAGGAATTGAACTTCTTCCAACCAAAATACACACTTTGAAAAATTAGCGTACAATTCTTCCTTCCTCAATACTTCTAACACCTTTCTCAAATGTTCACCGTGTTCTTGGTCATTCTTTGAGTAAATAAGTATGTCATCAATGAAAACAATGACAAACTTGTCAAGGTATGGTCCACACAATCGGTTCATAAGGTCCATGAACACAGCTGGTGCATTAGTTAAACCAAACGGCATGACCATAAACTCGTAATGACCGTAACGTGTTCTGAAAGCAGTCTTTGGAATATCATCTTCTTTCACCCGCATTTGATGATACCCGGAACGTAAGTCAATCTTTGAATAAACAGACGAGCCTTGTAGTTGATCAAATAAGTCGTCGATTCTCGGTAGTGGGTAGCGGTTCTTGATGGTAAGTTTGTTCAACTCTCGGTAGTCGATACACAACCTGAATGTACCATCTTTCTTCTTGACAAACAAAACAGGAGCTCCCCACGGTGATGTGCTTGGTCGAATGAAACCACGCTCTAAAAGTTCTTGTAATTGGCTTTGCAGTTCTTTCATCTCGCTGGGTGCGAGTCTGTAAGGAGCATGAGCTATTGGTGCAGCTCCTGGTACAAGATCTATTTGAAATTCAACGGATCGATGTGGGGGTAATCCCGTTAATTCTTTCGGAAACACATCGGGAAATTCTTTTGCAATGGGAACATCATTGATGCTCTTTTCTTCAGTTTGTACTTACTCGACGTGTGATAGAACAGCATAGCAACCTTTTCTTATTAGTTTTTGTGCCTTCAAATTACTAATAAGATGTAGCTTCGTGTTGCCCTTTTCTCCGTACACCATTAAGGGTTTTCCTTTTTCTCGTATAATGCGAATTGCATTTTTGTAACAAACGATCTCTGCTTTCACTTCTTTCAACCAGTCCATACCAATTATCACATCAAAACTCCCTAACTCTACTGGTATCAAATCAATCTTAAATATTTCGCTAACCAGTTTAATTTCTCGATTCCGACATATATTATCTGCTGAAATTAATTTACCATTTGCTAATTCGAGTAAAAATTTACTATCCAAAGGCGTCAATGGACAACTTAATTTAGCACAAAAATCTCTACTCATATAGCTTCTATCCGCACCCGAATCAAATAAAACGTAAGCAGATTTATTGTCAATAAGAAACGTACCCGTAACAAGCTCCGGGTCTTCCTGTGCCTCTGCCGCATTAATATTGAAAACTCTTCCGCGGCCTTGTCCATTCGTGTTCTCCTGGTTCGGGCAATTTCTAATAATGTGGCCCGGTTTTCCACATTTATAACAAACTACATTGGCATAACTTGCTCCGACACTACTTGCTCCGCCATTACTCGTTCCGACACCATTTATTCCTTTCGTTCTATTAACCCCTGGTCCGTAGACCTCACACTTCGCCGCGCTATGACCATTTCTTTTACACTTGTTGCAAAATTTGGTGCAGAACCCCGAGTGATACTTTTCACACCTTTGGCATAGCTGCTTCTGATTGTTGTTGTTGTTGCGGTTATTATTGTTGTTGGGGTGATTGTTGTAGTTGCTGCTGTTGTTGTTGTTGTTGTTGTTGTTGTTGTTGTTGTTGTTGGGCCGTTTGTTGTAGTTGCGATTGATGTTGCGATTGTTGGGATAATTGTTGCGATTATTGTTGTAATTGTTGTTGTTGTTGTATTGGTGATTCTTATCACCGTTTTCCTCCCACTTTCTTTTGACTTGCTTCACATTGGCCTCTTCAGCAGTCTGTTCTTTAATTCTTTCTTCAATCTGGTTCACTAGTTTGTGAGCCATTCTACATGCCTGTTGTATGGAGGCGGGCTTGTATGAACTTATATCTTCTTGGATTCTTTCCGGTAATCCTTTCACAAACGTGTCGATCTTCTCTTCCTCATCTTCGAATGCTCCCGGACATAATAGGCACAATTCTGTGAATCGTCTTTCGTACGTGGTAATATCAAATCCTTGGGTTCGTAACCCTCTAAGTTCTGTCTTGAGCTTATTGACCTCGGTTCTGGGACGGTACTTCTCGTTCATCAAGTGCTTGAATGCTGACCACGGTAGTGCATACGTATCATCTTATCCCACTTGCTCTAGATAGGTATTCCACCATGTTAACGCAGAATCTGTGAAGGTATGCGTAGTGTACTTCACTTTGTCCTCTTCAGTACACTTACTTATGGCAAACACCGATTCGACCTTCTCGGACCACCGTTTCAATCCGATCGGTCCTTCGGTTCCATCAAATTCCAAAGGTTTGTAGGCAGTGAATTCTTTGTAGGTGCATCCTACACGATTTCCTGTACTGCTAGATCCAAGGTTATTGTTGGTATGTAGCGCAGCCTGTACTGCGGCTATGTTTGAAGCTAGAAAAGTACGGAATTCCTCTTCATTCATATTCACGGTGTGTTGAATAGTCGGTGCCATTTCCTTCAAAATAGTCAAATGGAACAAGTTAATCATACAGAATATTAAGAGTAGTTAATAGTATTTCGTAGCATAATATGAACTCATTTATAAAAGCTTTTTCTTCATATTAGCGTTTTATACGTTTAAATTCGGGTAGTACCTACCCGTTAAGTTCATACTTAGTAGCTAATATACAATTCAACTACTACAATTCTATATGAAAAACTGATTATAATAATATTTCGCGTTCAAATTTTTACACAATATTTTACAAACTTACAATACCGCTTATTTTACATATAGCATGAAATATAGCACACAATAAATTTGATACAAGATGGTTGTGAAGATAATTCTAGCTAGTACACAAGTCGTTCAGCAAAGGCAATAAAGACACGTAATTCATACGTCCAGAAACAAGTCATGCATTCTGGTTTTACTAGGATTACTTCCCATCCTTGGTCTTGTGGAACATAACCGTTATGGCCGTTGATAAGACAGCGTGTTGTAACGTCATCAAAGGGACGAGGGTTACGTAATGTCCAACAGTCCCGTAACAATCTAAAAACCTCATTTCTTACCCCAATTACCGACTCCGTCACTTGTGGGAACGTTTTGTTTAATAGTTGTAGCCCGATGTTCTTGTTCTCACTTTGGTGAGAAGCGAACATTACTAATCCGTAAGCATAACATGCTTCTTTATGTTGCATGTTAGCCGCTTTTTCTAAATCACGAAGTCCAATATTCGGATATATTGAGTCAAAATAATTTCTTAACCCATTGCGTAAAATAGCATTTGGGTTCCCCGCAATATATCTTAACCCATTGCGTAAAATAGCATTTGGGTTCCCCGCAATATATGCGTCAAAGTAAACACATCGTAACTTATGGATTTCCCAATGTGATATCCCCCATATTTCGAACGAAAGCCTTTTATAAACCAAGGCATTCTTGGAACGTTCTTCGAATGTCTTACAAACTGATCTCGCCTTAAATTGTTGTGCCGAAGAATTCTGACCGACTCTAGACAAGATTTCATCAATCATGTCTCCGGGTAGGTCTCTTAAAATATTGGGTTGTCTATCCATTTTGTATTTTTATACTGTAAAATAGACAAGAGTTAGATTCATAAAAAAAATACTTATTAATACAAGCAATTTTTACATATATCATAAAGCATAAGCACACTATATTACATATATTACACCACACGAATACAACTATCTTATTCCGACTCGCTTGTTTCTTCTTCTTCGGTTTTGGTTCATTTTGCCAAGTTTCTAGGGATATATGATGTTCCCCTAATACGAGCCGTCGTTTTCCACATTGGTTTAGAAAAACCTGGTGGTTTAGAGGTTCCCGGGTCATTGTTACAACTTAAGGACTTCGGGGGTTGACGATACATATAAAGTTCATCGGGGTTGGAATTAGATTTCTCTATTTTTATGCCCTTTCCCTTATTATTTTCTTTTGCCTTTTTAAATTCAGTTGGGGTAATTTCTATAACATCATCGGAATTCTCGTCGGAATCCGATTCATCGGAGAATTGGTAATCCTCCCAATATTTTGCTTCCTTGGCGGAAACACCATTGACCATAATTAACCTTGGTCGGTTGGTTGAGGATTTTCTTTTACTTAACCGTTTTATTATTTCCCCCACCGGTTCTATTTCTTCATCCGGTTCCGATTCTTCTTCCGGTTCCGATTCTTCTTCCGGTTCCGACTCTTCTTCCGGTTCCTCTTCGGGAACTTGTGAATCAGTCCACGAATCATTCCAATTTACATTTGACTCTTCATTATTATTAGGTGAGTCAATGGGACTTGTTCTAGAGGTAGACATCTATCACATAATATCAAACGCGTTAAGAGATTAATATATCACATAATATTCACATGTTAAAAATATATAGTTTCCAACAAAATTTGTTAAGCAATCATTTTTCAAGTAAACACGGTCGAAGTCCAGACTCACTAATGCATCCTAACAAACTCGATAAGACACACTAATGCAAAATTCTGGTTCTCTAAGACCAACGCTCGGATACCAACTGAAATGTCCCGTTCTTATTGATTAAAAACGTTCCATATTAATTGATTTCGTTGCGAGGTTTTGACCTCTATATGAGACGTTTTTCAAAGACTGCATTCATTTTAAAACAAACCATAACCTTTATTTCATCAATAAAGGTTTAAAAAGCTTTACGTAGATTATCAAATAATGATAATCTAAAATATCCTGTTTACACACGACCATTACATAATGGTTTACAATACAAATATGTTACAACAAAATAAGTTTCTTGAATGCAGTTTTTACACAATATCATACAAGCATGGACTCCAAATCTCGTCCTTATTTAAGTATGCGACAACGGAAGCTCTTAATAATCACCTGAGAATAAACATGCTTAAAACGTCAACAAAAATGTTGGTGAGTTATAGGTTTAACCTATATATATCAAATCATAATAATAGACCACAAGATTTCATATTTCAATACACATCCCATACATAGAGATAAAAATCATTCATATGGTGAACACCTGGTAACCGACATTAACAAGATGTATATATAAGAATATCCCCATCATTCCGGGACACCCTTCGGATATGATATAAATTTCGAAGTACTAAAGCATCCGGTACTTTGGATGGGGTTTGTTAGGCCCAATAGATCTATCTTTAGGATTCGCGTTAATTAGGGTGTCTGTTCCCTAATTCTTAGATTACCAGACTTAATAAAAATGGGCATATTCGATTTCGATAATTCAACCATAGAATGTAGTTTCAAGTACTTGTGTCTATTTTGTAAATCATTTATAAAACCTGCATGTATTCTCATCCCAAAAATATTAGATTTTAAAAGTGGGACTATAACTCACTTTCACAGATTTTTACTTCGTCAGGAAGTAAGACTTGGCCACTGGTTGATTCACGAACCTATAACAATATATACATATATATCAAAGTATGTTCAAAATATATTTACAACACTTTTAATATATTTTGATGTTTTAAGTTTATTAAGTCAGCTGTCCTCGTTAGTAACCTACAACTAGTTGTCCACAGTTAGATGTACAGAAATAAATCGATAAATATTATCTTGAATCAATCCACGACCCAGTGTATACGTATCTCAGTATCGATCACAACTCAAACTATATATATTTTGGAATCAACCTCAACCCTGTATAGCTAACTCCAACATTCACATATAGAGTGTCTATGGTTGTTCCGAAATATATATAGATGTGTCGACATGATAGGTCGAAACATTGTATACGTGTCTATGGTATCTCAAGATTACATAATATACAATACAAGTTGATTAAGTTATGGTTGGAATAGATTTGTTACCAATTTTCACGTAGCTAAAATGAGAAACATTATCCAATCTTCTTTTACCCATAACTTCTTCATTTTAAATCCGTTTTGAGTGAATCAAATTGCTATGGTTTCATATTGAACTCTATTTTATGAATCTAAACAGAAAAAGTATAGGTTTATAGTCGGAAAAATAAGTTACAAGTCGTTTTTGTAGAGGTAGTCATTTCAGTCGAAAGAACGACGTCTAGATGACCATTTTAGAAAACATACTTCCACTTTGAGTTTAACCATAATTTTTGGATATAGTTTCATGTTCATAATAAAAATAATTTTCTCAAAATAACAACTTTTAAATCAAAGTTTATCATAGTTTTTAATTAACTAACCCAAAACAGCCCGCGGTGTTACTACGACGGCGTAAATCCGGTTTTACGGTGTTTTTCGTGTTTCCAGGTTTTAAATCATTAAGTTAGCATATCATATAGATATAGAACATGTGTTTAGTTGATTTTAAAAGTCAAGTTAGAAGGATTAACTTTTGTTTGTGAACAAGTTTAGAATTAACTAAACTATGTTCTAGTGATTACAAGTTTAAACCTTCGAATAAGATAGCTTTATATGTATGAATCGAATGATGTTATGAACATCATTACTACCTTAAGTTCCTTGGATAAACCTAATGGAAAAGAGAAAAATGGATCTAGCTTCAACGGATCCTTGGATGGCTCGAAGTTCTTGAAGCAGAATCATGACACGAAAACAAGTTCAAGTAAGATCATCACTTGAAATAAGATTGTTATAGTTATAGAAATTGAACCAAAGTTTGAATATGATTATTACCTTGTATTAGAATGATAACCTACTATAAGAAACAAAGATTTCTTGAGGTTGGATGATCACCTTACAAGATTGGAAGTGAGCTAGCAAACTTGAAAGTATTCTTGATTTTATGTAACTAGAACTTGTAGAATATATGAAGAACACTTAGAACTTGAAGATAGAACTTGAGAGAGATCAATTAGATGAAGAAAATTGAAGAATGAAAGTGTTTGTAGGTGTTTTTGGTCGTTGGTGTATGGATTAGATATAAAGGATATGTAATTTTGTTTTCATGTAAATAAGTCATGAATGATTACTCGTATTTTTGAAATTTTATGAGATATTTCATGCTAGTTGCCAAATGATGGTTCCCACATGTGTTAGGTGACTCACATGGGCTGCTAAGAGCTGAATATTGGAGTGTATATACCAATAGTACATACATCTAAAAGCTATGTATTGTACGAGTACGAATACGGGTGCATACGAGTAGAATTGTTGATGAAACTGAACGAGGATGTAATTGTAAGCATTTTTGTTAAGTAGAAGTATTTTTATAAGTGTATTGAAGTCTTTCAAAAGTGTATAAATACATATTAAAATACTACATGTATATACATTTTAACCGAGTCGTTAAGTCATCGTTAGTCGTTACATGTAAGTGTTGTTTTGAAACCTTTAGGTTAACGATCTTGTTAAATTTTGTTAACCCAATGTTTATAATATCAAATGAGATTTTAAATTATTATATTATCATGATATTATCATGTATGAATATCTCTTAATATGATATATATACATTAAATGTCTTTACAACGATAATCGTTACATATATGTCTCGTTTAAAAATCATTAAGTTAGTAGTCTTGTTTTTACATATGTAGTTCATTGCTAATATACTTAATGATATGTTTACTTATCATAGTATCATGTTAACTATATATATATATATATATATATATATATATATATATATATCCATATATATGTCATCATATAGTTTTTACAAGTTTTAACGTTCGTGAATCACCGGTCAACTTGGGTGGTCAATTTTCTATATGAAACATATTTCAATTAATCAAGTCTTAACAAGTTTGATTGCTTAACATGTTGGAAACATTTAATCACGTAAATATCAATCTCAATTAATATATATAAACATGGAAAAGTTCAGGTCACTACAAAATAAAACTCACAATACTGTATGTCGTAGCAATTATGTATATGACGGCACTGAACAAGTGCAGGGTTTGTCTCGGATTCACGAACGTATCAATATTGTGATTCAATATTGCAGGAAAGTACGTAGACACAACGAAAATGATAAACGTTAGGTTGACCTGACGAGCAATACCCTCGAACAATACCCATAACCTCCATAGCTATAACCCATAATTTACTTAGCTCTATCCCGTTTGAAAACTTATTTTGAAATCGTCTGAATATAACTCCGTCGTAGTATTTTATGTATACTAATAATATCTTGAAATAATACTAAGTAAAAATATATATGTAATTCGATTGAGAGAGTTTAGAGAAATATATTTTCAAGTTTCTATGAAATAATGAAACCTATTGAATTCTATTTATAATAAATTTTTAAATTATTAAAGTGAATTATTAAAGTATGAATTATTAAAGTAAATTATTAAAGTATGAATTATTAAATTGAATTATTAAAGTATGAATTATTAAAGCATGAATTATTAAAGTGAATTATTAAAGTATGAATTATTAAAGTGAATTATTAAAGTATGAATTATTAAAGTGAATTATTAAAGTATGAATTATTAAAGTTAAAGTAAAGTAAAAGTAAAGTAAAGGTAAAGTTATAGTATAGTAAAAGTATAAAACTATGTACGTATAATACGCGTATTAATTTAAATCATTATATATATATATATTTAATAAAATAAAATATAAATATCGTTATCTTTATCATACTGGTTAAGTAATGAGTTGTCAAAAGTGATTCTAGATATTTATCAAAGTTATATACGTTTTAATAATAAAGTTCTTTTTAAACTGAAAACGTTTTTGTACGCTTGAAACTAAATCGAGTACTTATAAATTTGGTTTTTCCAAAATTAATTATATTCCAAATCATCCTTTAAAAAGGTTTTATCTATATCGTAAAACATTTTCAATATTATGAAAACTAATCATTATCTTACCAAAAGACACGAGACAATCATTGTAAAGCATGCATTGAAAGTTAAGCAGGAATCTCCACTAACTTTTGTCTAATTCTCGTTAATGAAACTTTTGTTCTTACTTGTAAATCACATTACCAAATATTCCGAATACCGCTAAAAAGAAATGATTTCTCAAATCAACGTGGACCTCATAACAGAGACTTGTAATCATAATTCAATGTATCTGATAATTTAATCATATGATATTATCTTTTAATTCCATCGATAAACATATTGAAACAAATACTTTTATGTAAAGTATTTTATATCTAATACTTTGTTAATGTTTTCAATTAATAAGTATATATTATATATACATATCAGTATACACATAAATGTTCGTGAATCGTTGAGCATAGTCAAAGGGTAATTGATTACATGAATATATATTTCAAAACTTTCGAGACTCAATATTACAGATTTTGCTTATTGTGTCAGAAACATATAAAGATTAAAGTTTAAATTTGATCGGAAATTTCCGGGTCATCACAGTACCTACCCGTTAAAGAAATTTCGTCCCGAAATTTGATCGAGGTCCTCAATGCTAACTATAAAAATGTTTTCATGGCGAATATGAGTTGAAAATAGAGTTTCATCATCATTGAGTAATATAGATAAAGCAATTTGATTATACGAAGAGTATAAGTGAAGCTATCGCAAGAGAGTGAATTGAGTAAATGTAGAATCGTTTTAACTGATGACGTAGTTATGATTGATTTCCAGAATTCATGCGATTTAAGGAAAATCTTCGTAATAAGATTTGGTTCTTCGGCGATTTAGGAAATCAGGATCTTCTTTGATTAAATGCAATAATCTGTTTCGATTGACCTGTCGGATATTTTACTATAAATCCAACCCCTTCTTTTCCTTATTTTCCATATCTAACATCTTCTATTCTTTCTCCTTAATTCATTCTTTAAACATTCGTTAATATGCTCCATCCAGTACTGATTCTTGATATACTCCTAACTTTTATATCTGTCATTCTTCTCTTTCATCTACCACCGGAGGATTTTATTCACTTCTACTATTACCTTGGGGTTATAGTGTTTTTAATTTTCCCGTGCCTTTACGTGGCAATACGTATTGATATGTACGGTTTGTAATTTATGTGTGGTTGTCGAGCTTTATATTTTCTTTTATATTCAAGAGTTCCATACTTTTGTCTCCTCTTCCCGACTTCAAGTCAAGCGAATAATGGTCCGGAATTCGTAGGTATGGATTTTGAAATGAACATAGTTAATGTTCTTAAGAAGGAAATCGTAATTGCACGATCTTGATTTGGTAAATTACCAGAATATCCGAAAAGATAGAACTATCAAGAAGATATGTTCTTAATATTTTTGGAAATTGGGTAGAATGTAAGAGTCGTGTAAATGGCACATGATGACGGTATGTTCTGTGAATCATCACGTTCCATTAAAAACTCAGCATGACTTACTGTAATATAATCACGTTGATCAAGTGTCATTATATTATACTAACTCGTGCTTCAGTTCCCAACACTACTTCAAAACATTCATATTTTAAACTCGAAGATTTAGGCATTTAGAACTAAAATAGTTTCTTTTATGATATAACACAGATAGCATGAAGAGGTAATGGTTTCAGGTAAGAATAGTTATGGAAATATCTTCAGAAATATGGAGGATATTTATAATGGAAGATATGATGATATCTTAGAATATTTAAGATAAGATGATGATGAAGAATATTGTCCACAAAGGTTTTAGAGTAAGGAGCAAGGTATTCGTTAATGACTTCATCAGAAACAGAATCATCAGGATTCTTTAAATACAGTGTTTAGTCCTTGTATGTGTCCTTGGTCTCCTTCATGGTCTACTCAATCTGTTTTTCAGTTCCAAACCTTCTCTTTTTCTCAGCTTTACCACCATACCATTCTTTATCATCAAACTTTTGACTGTTAAAGTCGTTTACAGTTTTTGCTGCTTCATCAGCATTTTGAGAACTAATTCGTAATTCAGGGTGTTTTTCAAAAACTTCACATTCAAAGTATGTAAGTATTGGCATTAGGCGTTATATGTATACATATAACTGTTAGCGTAGAATCGCTGCGAATTTCAAAATACTGATTACTGATTCCCAGTAGTTGGTATGACAATTATTGTTACAGGATGTAGGTGAGTACATGATGAGGTTTCAATGAATAAGCATAATGACTTTTCAGAGAGGTTTAAGTTGAAGTTTATTAAAGTTGTTGATAAGTTTACTGCTAATGTGGCGAGATATAAAAGGTTCCCCGGTAACAATGATGAAGGGGTAATTGTATAAACAATTGAAGGTGATTTGCTGGAGCCGTGACAAAACTGTCTACTTTGAAAAGATGTGGAAAATTTATATTTGGTAATAAATGTCAAAGGGTCTGACACGGATACGTGTTAAACTATAACTTTGGTTTCGAGAGCTTTTCAGGTGCATGACGGTGGGTAATGTGTGGTTGGATCATCATCTCGTGTGTCTTCAGGAATTTCGAAGGGTTTGAACACATATGATGTTCTAGGATTTTGAATTTTACAATTATTCTTCTGGGTTCCATGAATAGAAATGATGTTCTAGTACAGTTTTAAAGTCAAAGTATTGTTTTGATAGGTGCAGGAATCTAAGAGTGATGATTTCGGTTATTTCTAGAATTGAATTCTGAAATTTCAAAATCAGAATATGTAATTAGATTCGAATGAGTATGGTTGTTTTGATTTCTATAAAAGAATGTGTATTGTTGTAAAAGTAGGGAGTATAGTTGATGATTGTTGAATCAGAATCGAAGAATGTAACATATTAATTGTGAATTTAAATATCTCTCGGGTATTACCTACCCGTTAAAAAAAATTTCACGAGTAATGTTTTGTACCATAGAATTTTATTACAATCTTTATGAAAATATATGTATATTTTCTTTCGATGTAATACAGATTTAATGAGTTAATATCAAATTAAGCTCATTTGATTTTGGGCTTGAATTAGAAATGAATAATCTCTAAAACATTAGAGATTACATAATCTTCACAAAGTATTTCACTACTGTGATTAATACTTCATTATTTATTCTTATAGATATTTCCTTAGTGAACTATGCTGATGCTCATAGAACTCTTGCTAACTTTGCAAGATACGAATGTTGTTTTCTAGAAAGTTTCGAGTGCATCGAAGATGAAAGTGTAAAATCAAACATGTTGTTGAATGATACACTTGGTTTATTATGAAACCGAATTCATTTAATTGAAGCAGAGATTGTAGTTAACGATGGTTAGGTTGTTAACGAAGGATGTACATCATAGCATATTAGTAATATGAATTTAACCGAGTAGTATCTACCCTTTTTCAATTCATACTCAATAGCTTAGTACGAAAGATTTATTATAGTTTCAGAATTCATATATATAAATATCTATAAATTCTTCAGAAAGAATGAGTTAATACTTCATAACTCGTTAATACAATATACGTGTTGTTGATTTGTGATGATATCCACAGTAATTTCTTGAACTGTCGGAGCTTATATGTTATAAGTGCTGCTAGTGCTGATGATGCTGGTATAACAAGTCTAGTTTGTAAATCGCACACCATTCTTGTCAGGGTTTCGATTCTTCTTTCTATCATTTCTGTCCACTTATCTGATTTATGGTTAAGGCTGAAATAGATAATCTCTAAGACTTTAGAGATTACATAATCCCCACAAAATGTTTCTCCGATCAATACTTCATCGTTTGTTGTTGTTGGTACTCCTTGGTATTTATGGTGCATGTGATATTGATATCTGAGGTACAGGTTGTGATGTTGAGGCGTGTGATGCGGACGTGATTGTTGATGGTGGTAATGATATTGTTAGTGTTGATGATGGTGATACCGTTGATGCCGGTGATGCTGCTGGTGCTTAGGGTATTGAGGCTTGCGGTGTTGATGTTACTGGCGGTACTGGTTATGCTGCTGGTGCTGCTGATGGTGTTTGTAATCTTTGCACCATATGTTCCAGAGCCACTACTCGAGCGCGAAGTTCGTTAACTTCTGCTAGTACACCGGGATGATTGGTGGTTGGAGCGAGCAGAATAATAAGATTCATAATATGAGATAGTATATAATCGTGACGAGATACTCTAGCAATGAGTGAGAAAATGGTGTCTCGAATAGGTTCGCCGGTAAGTGCTTCAGGTTCATCGCCAAGAGGGCAATGTGGTGGATGGAAAGGATCGCCTTCTTCTTGTCTCCAATGATTGAGTAGACTACGAACCCATCCCCAATTCATCCAGAATAGATGATGGGAGATTGGTTGATCCATTCTGGTGACGCTGCTTTCGGAGCTCAGGTAGATATTCATATCGGAATAGCTATCGGAATCTGAGGAGTTCGAACTGGTTGAGAGATCCATCTCGTATGATCAGGGAAAGAATTTTTGGTATGAAATAGATTGTAGAATTTAGATTTGGTATTCTTCAATACATAATTTACATATGTGTATATAATACCAAAATCCCATAAATTACGGAGAAATCTTTGAAAGATGTCAGTTAAAGTTCACAGTAACAGATACGATAAGATATTAATTAGCAGATATGCTAAGGTGTGAATTTGTCTATACACTATTTTGCAATAAATGCAGGAAAATGCGTCTAGACTTAAGAATGATAAGCAGGTAATTTCCTAAGGATGATAAGTAGATAATTTCTGACTAAAAATGATAAGCAAACTTTTGACATGCAGACACGGTCGAAGTCCAGACTCACTAATGCATCTTAACGACTATCTGTTAGACACACTAATGTAAGACCTGGTTCGCTAAGACCACCGCTCTGATACCAACTGAAAGGACCCGTTCATATACATTATAAACGATTCACAATAGTTGATTACATCGCGAGGTATTTGACCTCTATATGATACGTTTTACAAACATTGCATTCGTTTTTAAAAGACAAACTTTCTTTACATCAAAAAATGACAGCATGCATGCCATTTCATATTACATCCAACTATAATTGACTTAATATTAATCTTGATGAACTCAACGACTTGAATGCAATGTCTTTCAAAGTATGTCATGAATGACTCCAAGTAATATCCTTAAAATGAGCTAATGCACAGCGGAAGATTTCTTTAATACCTGAGAATAAACATGCTTTAAAGTGTCAACCAAAAGGTTGGTGAGTTCATTAGTTTATCATAATCAATCATTTCCGTAATAGTAATAGACCACAAGATTTCAGTTTCCATAAATATCCGTACACTCGCAAGTGTATAAAAGTATTCTATAAGTTGTAGGCACCCGGTAACAAGCCTTAACGTTCATGTTTTACCCTCTGAAGTACACCAGACCAGGTGTGTTTAATATAACTTCGAAGTACTAAAGCATCCCATAGTCAGGATGGGGTTTGTCATGCCCAATAGATCTATCTTTAGGATTCGCGCCTACCGTACATAGACAAGTAGTTTAATGTTACCAAGCTAAGGGTATATTTCTGGTTTAAACCCACGTAGAATTTGTTTTAGTACTTGTGCCTATTTCGTAAAACATTTATAAAACAGCTCATGTATTCTCAGCCCAAAAATATATATTGCAAAAGCAATTAAAAAGGGAGCAAATGAAACTCATAATACTGTATTTCGTAGCAATTATGTATATGACGGCACTGAACAAGTGCAGGGTTTGTCTCGGATTCATGAACGTATCAATATTGTGATTCAATATTGCAGGAAAGTACGTAGACGCAACGAAAATGATAAACGTTAGGTTGACCTGACGAGCAATACCCTCGAACAATACCCATAACCTCCATAGCTATAACCCATAATTTCCTTAGCTCTATCCCGTTTGAAAACTTATTTTGAAATCGTCTGAATATAACTCCGTCGTAGTATTTTATGTATACTAATAATATCTTGAAATAATACTAAGTAAAAATATATATGTAATTCGATTGAGAGAGTTTAGAGAAATATATTTTCAAGTTTCTATGAAATAATGAAACCTATTGAATTCTATTTATAATAAATTTTTGAATTATTAAAGTGAATTATTAAAGTGAATTATTAAAGTATAAATTATTAAATTGAATTATTAAAGTATGAATTATTAAAGTATGAATTATTAAAGTGAATTATTAAAGTGAATTATTAAAGTATGAATTATTAAAGTGAATTATTAAAGTATGAATTATTAAAGTGAATTATTAAAGTATGAATTATTAAAGTTAAAGTAAAGTAAAAGTAAAGTAAAGATAAAGTTATAGTATAGTAAAAGTATAAAACTATGTACGTATAATACGCGCATTAATTTAAATCGTTATATATATATTTAATAAAATAAAATATAAATATCGTTATCTTTATCATACTGGTTAAGTAATGAGTTGTCAAAAGTAGTTCTAGATATTTATCAAAGTTATATACGTTTTAATAATAAAGTTCTTTTTAAACTGAAAACGTTTTTGTACGCTTGAAACTAAATCGAGTACTTATAAATTTGGTTTTTCCAAAATTAATTATATTCTAAATCATCCTTTAAAAAGGTTTTATCTATATCGTAAAACATTTTCAATATTATGAAAACTAATCATTATCTTACCAAAAGACACGAGACAATCATTGTAAAGCATGCATTGAAAGTTAAGCAGGAATCTCCACTAACTTTTGTCTAATTCTCGTTAATGAAACTTTTGTTCTTACTTGTAAATCACATTACCAAATATTCTGAATACCGCTAAAAAGAAATGATTTCTCAAATCAACGTGGACCTCATAACAGAGACTCGTAATCATAATTCAATGTATCTGATAATTTAATCATATGATATTATCTTTTAATTCCATCGATAAACATATTGAAACAAATACTTTTATGTAAAGTATTTTATATCTAATACTTTGTTAATGTTTTCAATTAATAAGTATATATTATATATACATATCAGTATACACATAAATGTTCGTGAATCGTTGAGCATAGTCAAAGGGTAATTGATTACATGAATATATATTTCAAAACTTTCGAGACTCAATATTACAGATTTTGCTTATCGTGTCGGAAACATATAAAGATTAAAGTTTAAATTTGATCAGAAATTTCCGGATCATCACATATTCTCTCAAAACCTTGAAGAAAATTTGAGGTACTTTCTATTTTTATTAATTTTCTTCAATATTGTCATTTATATTTATATTTATTGTATATTCTTTGTAAAATTAGAAATTAATTATGTTTATATGTTATAATTAGTATTATAACTGTTATGATGCATAAAAATAATTTTGATAATTTATGGAATATTATTTATAATTAAATACGAATTATGTAGTGTTTAAACATAAAAACAATGTAAAATTCGTAATAAATACTTTTAACAAAAAATAAAATATATATAATTTTTTTCTGAGTTTTTAAAACTTATATAGATCTGAAAAAATTATAAAAATAATTACTTGGGTCGAATTGGTATTTATTATATAATTAAACTCTATTATTATGTAATTCGAAGGTAAATTAAGAATAAATATAAAATAATAAAAAATATTTTTTTAAATATTTTTCTACAGGTTATTAGACTGATAGAAACTTATAAAAATTATAAAAATAATTATTTGGGTTTATTTAGTAATTATGTAGAATTAAAATTGTTTTGTGAATACATTAAGGGTAAAAACAAAAATATAATAAAAACGTTTTCTTAAATTTTTCTACTAATCTATATAATTAACTAAGACTATAAAAATTATGTATGTAATTTTTAGATATTTAATTTATTATTTAGACATTTTTGAATAATATTCGATTAATAAAACACTATTATTTTTGAAGTAATTTAGGTATTTATTTAAAGGTAATTATATTTAATATATATAAGACATACTAAGGTATAATAACTAAATATTAAATAATACTTAGGTTATATTATCACATATATAATTATTAAGTACATTAATAATTCGTTGTGTGTATACACCTAAAGTGAAGGTTAATCAAAGATAATGTATAATTCATATGAACTTCATCGCTACTCACGGTCGTAAGTGAATGATGTCTAGGTTGCCATTTATGGGTAAGCTTGTGGATCTCGAATGCCATGACTTAGATTCTGGTCAAGAATCTTGGGCCCCCGGTTACATCTGGTCATTCCTGACTTATTTGATAGCAACGAAGTTTGAGTAGAGTTGTACAACATCTTGCTAAAGATTAACCCGAACTTTCTAAAATTGGAAAATTACTATAAGTAGAAACTTTCCATAAATAGTAACCTTCTGAAAATGGAAATTCTTTAGTGAACCATTACTATCAATATAGTACTATATACTATTGTCTGTTAGGCAATGTCTGATCATACATTCTATCTTTAGGTTGAGATCTCGGTCACGTCCTTCCGTTCAATTCTTTCGTGTGCTACTAAGGTGAACTTCATAGCCCCACTTTTTACTGTTTCATAACTGTTTTATAACTTTTGGGGTGAGACACATGCTTGCTTTATAACTGTTTTACGCTTAGACACAAGTACTAAATTGTTAACTATGCTGTCATGCTTTGATTCATGCTAAATCCCTACCGTAATATCGTCAATTGCTACGTTTAAATGCAAACTTAATTATTGTGAGTAGGCCTATTGAGAGTAACGTCTCTAACCATTTGACCGTTGGTCTTTGGTTACATAATAATGATTCCACGACACTGACAGTACAAGGTGTCATAGGGTAAATTATTTAGTAGCGATATTACAAACTGCAGCAACACTTTTAGATTGATATATCTATATTGATCAACTTTAAACTAAATCTTGCGGTCTAAAACTTTGGATATTATTTATAAACCTATGAATTTCACTCAACCTTTTTGGTTGACACTTTAAGCGTGTTTTGTCTCAGGTGATGATTGAGCTAGCTGCTACTTGCTACTAGATAATTGATGTATATTTTGCTGCTTGCATGGAGTCCATCATTCATATTTATCATTTTGTTTAAGACATTTTCCATTTACTGTACTCTTATGATGTAAAACTTTGAATAATGCTTTCGCTGTTTATTTAATAAATAAAACGTCTCATTTAGAGTCGTTCTCGCTTATACAACTGTGTTATGATATGATTGGTCACAATTACCCCTGGTCCATTTTGGGGGTGTGACAAATATACATATACATATACATATCGTATGTTGAACCATCAATTATGTTATTAGATTTGTACATGTGTGCCATATATATATGTGCATGACACCAAAGCCAAAAGAACGTATGATAGCCAAGTCAGCGTAACGCTTCTGTAACACAGAAATACAGAATTTTTTGGAACGGATATGGCTGATACCGCGTAAATCGCAAGCATATTCAGAATGCTCCTCACCGAATCCGGTTAAGGAATCTGATAATGCTAAAAACGAACATATATTTCATAGCATTATTCCTCAAGAAAGACAAGCTTTTAGTTGCAATTGTCCTATTTACAAGTGATATTCGTTTAAATAATAAAAGGTGAAGACAAAAGACAGATTCGACGAATTGAAGACGCAAACGACCAAAAAGCTCAAAAGTACAAAATACAATCAATAAGGTTCCAATTATTGATAAGAAATGTCTCAAAATTAGAAGAGTACAAGATTCAAAACGCAAAGTACAAGATATTAAATTATTCGCAAGGACGTTCGAAAATCCGGAACCGGGACCAGAGTCAACTCTCAACGCTCGACGCAACGGACTAAAAATTTCAAGTCAACTTTGCACATGAATATAATATAATATATAATTAATTTTTAAAATTAATATATATATTATATTATATTTAAAAACCGTCGGCATAAAAAAACAAAGACTTTTGAGTCTCCCTAGCTGGCCATGCGATCGCATGGCCTGGAAGGCATAAATCCATGCGATCGCATGGTGCACAGTTCCAGCCCACATGCCTATAAAAATCGAGCTTTGGTGTAACACAAAACACATCTTTTCCTTCTCCTCATTCATACGTAGTATATATTTATATTTATATTTTAATTTTAATTTTAATTTTAATTCTAATAATAAGGGTATGTTAGCGAATTTTGTAAGGGTGTAAGTCGAAATTCTGTCCATGTAACGCTACGCTATTTTTAATCATTGTAAGTTATGTTCAACCTTTTTACATTAATGTCTCGTAACTAAGTTATTATTATGCTTATTTAAAACGAAGTAATCATGATGTTGCGCTAATTACTAAAATTGGGTAATTGGGCTTTGTACCATAATTGGGGTTTGGACAAAAGAACGACACTTGTGGAAATTAGACTATGGGCTATTAATGAGCTTTATATTTGTTTAACTAAATGATAGTTTGTTAATTTTAATATAAAGATTTACAATTGAACGTCCCTATAAATAACCATATACACTCGATCGGACACGATGGGCGGGATATTTATATGTACGAATAATCGTTCATTTAACCGGACACGGGAATGGATTAATAGCCACTAGAATTATTAAAACAGGGGTGAAATTATGTACAAGGACACTTGGAATAATTGATAACAAAGTATTAAAACCTTGGGTTACATTCAGTCGACATCCTGGTGTAATTATTAAACAAAGTATTAAAATCTTGTTACAGTTTAAGTCCCCAATTAGTTGAAATAGTTAACTTCGGGTATAAGGATAATTTGACGAGGACACTCGCACTTTATATTTATGACTGATGGACTGTTATGGACAAAAACCAGACGGACATATTAAATAATCCAGGACAAAGGACAATTAACCCATGGGCATAAAACTAAAATCAACACGTCAAACATCATGATTACGGAAGTTTAAATAAGCATAATTCTTTTATTTCATTTTTAATTTCCTTTATTTTATATTTAATTGCACTTCTAATTATCGCACTTTTATTTATTGTTATTGTATTTAATTGCACTTTTAATTATCGTACTTTTTAATTATCGAAAGTTTATTTTATCGCACTTTCATTTATCGCAATTTCATTATCGTTATTTACTTTACGCTTTAAATTAAGTCTTTTATTTATTTAATATTTTACATTTTGTTTTAACTGCGACTAAAGTTTTAAAATTGACAAACCGGTCATTAAACGGTAAAAACCCCCCTTTATAATAATAATAATATTACTTATATATATATTTGTATTTTTATAAAATAAAACTAATATAGCGTTAAGCTTTGATTAAAAGATTTTCCCTGTGGAACGAACCGGACTTACTAAAAACTACACTACTGTACGATTAGGTACACTGCCTATAAGTATTGTAGCAAGGTTTAAGTATATCCATTCAATAAATAAATAAATATCTTGAGTAAAATTGTATCGTATTTAATAGTATTTCCTTGTAAAATATAAGCTATTTTATATACACCTCGCATAACATCAAGTAATTTTTGGCGCCGCTGCCTGGGACAATCTAGCTTAAAAGCCGGAAGCGCAACGCTAATATAAAAAAAAAGATTTTTATTTTTAGTTTACTTTTATTAAAATACGCTTTTGTAAAAATTACGTTTTTATATATTCGAAAATATAAAAAGAAAACAAAAATATAAATATTTTTAAGAGTTTGTTAAATATTTAAGTTCTATAAAAGCTTCTTTATATTTATTTTATAAAAATATAAGTTTTATTTAATTTATAAAAATATATTATATAAATATTTAAAACAGAAAAAATAAACACAGGAAAATAAAAAAAAATAAAAAAATAAAACATTCGGCCTGCTACTGTAGCAGCCCGTAACCTGGCCCAAAATCCTGGCTCATGCGATCGTATGAGCCCGAAGGCATAAACTCATGCGATCGCATGAGAGTGTCTGACACGCCAACAGGAAACCCTAACTGCATTAATTACGGTGTATTATTATTATTATTTAATAAACCCTAATTAGGTTTTATTATTTAATTAGTTATTAGTTTTTAGATTTAATTTATATATTTATTTTAATTAGTTTAATTAAATTTTAAAATTAATAATTTTATAAAATAAATAATATAAAAATAATATTTTTATAAAAATTGTACTTTTTACAACTTTTAGTATATTTTTATATTTTTTTAATTGTTTTTAGCGTAATATTTGTATTTTTCGCTGGTATTTAGTTTTAATTCTTAGTTTTTGCCATAGTTATTTTTATTTATAGATTTTTAGGCTTTGCCGTAAAATTCCTTAAGTGCTTTTTCTTTAGACTAAGATTTAGGTGCTTTAGAATTTTGTGACATCTTTTTAAGTTTTAGTACCTTTTTAAGATATTGCCATTTGGGATACAGTTTTACTTGTAAGCTTTATATTTTTAGACGCCTTTTACCTATGCATCAATTATCATTCCATTTAGTAATCTAAATTTGCGATTATAATTTTAAGTTAGTGATAGTAATAAGGTTGGGTTAGTCGAGTGTTTTTAAGTTTTATAGTCATTCTCTGTTTCTTTCATTTTTCGACGCCTTTTTTAATTTTTTTTTCGTTTTCGACCTTTTTCGACGCGCTCTTTTTCTTTCTTATTTCTCGCCATTCTAGTTTTAGGACATATATTTTTTTTCTACTTCTTTTCTATACTTCTTAAAATTACAAAAATTTATATTAAGTGGTTAAATTGATAGACATCAAAATTTTCTGGTTCGTAGTAATAGTTGGATTTGTACGTGGACCGGGTTATTGGAGCCAAACAGTCCTCAATTATATTGAGACCAAACGAATCCTGCCCCTCTGCTGCATCTTTCGGCTATTCGAAACGTGGGCAAAATCAGAAAAGTCTATTGATTGGATAGCTTATATAATTTTTCTTTCCTTTTTAAAAAACTAATAGGATATTCAGTGAATGCACCGAGCAAGACGTTCAACACCTTTTGTACATTCACCACCTGTAACCAGATCAATACATCTAGCTAATATTACCGCCGTTGATTTTCCTTTAGAATCATCATCCAGTCAACCAAGTACTCCAGTTCAAATTTCCGATAATCCATTTTTTGAACCCGACCTCACAATTGAGAATCCGGAGAATATTCAGGGACAATTCGTAGATCCCGAACCATTAATTTTTCCTCCGGAACCACCAATCATTCAAACAGAGATTGTTGAGGAACGAACCATTAAATCAGAATCCTCTAGTGATTCCGATTCAACAAATTTAATTATGGAGAATCTGGAACCTTTAAGTATGCAAGACCGAATGAGAGCTAAACGCACTGGCCAAGGTCACGCAATTACTCATCCTGACATTAATGCGCCAGATTATGAAATCAAAGGACAAATTCTACACATGGTGACTAATCAATGCCAATTTAGTGGTGCGCCGAAGGAAGATCCAAATGAACATCTTCGTACCTTTAATAGGATCTGCACACTATTTAAAATAAGAGAAGTAGAGGATGAACAGATATATCTCATGTTATTTCCCTGGACTTTAAAGGGAGAAGCCAAAGATTGGTTGGAATCGTTACCTGAAGGGGCGATTGATACATGGGACGTTTTAGTTGAAAAATTTCTTAAACAATTCTTTCCGGCATCTAAAGCTGTAAGACTTCAAGGAGAAATTGTTATGTTCACACAGAAATCGAATGAAACTCTATATGAGGCGTGGACTAGATTTGGAAAGTTATTAAGAGGATGTCCGCAACATGGTTTAGACACCTGTCAAATAGTACAAATATTCTACCAAGGATGCGACATCACTACAAGGAAAGACATCGATATAGCAGCTGGTGGTTCTATTATGAAGAAAACAGAAACTGATGCTTACAAAATTATTGATAACACTGCTTTCCACTCACATGAGTGGCACCAAGAAAAAGATATCGTTAGATCATCTAAAGCAGCTAGAGCCGATTCTAGCCATGACTTAGATTCCATTTCCGCAAAGATAGATGCTGTCGAGAGACGAATGGAAAAGATGACTAAAGATATCCACTCAATACGAATTAGTTGTGAGCAGTGTGGAGGACCACATTTGACAAAAGATTGTCTTAGTATTGAACTAACAATGGAACAAAGAGAGAATATTTCATACATAAACCAAAGGCCTGGAAATAATTATCAGAATAATTATCAACCGCCAAGACCGATTTACAATCAAAACCAGAATTATAACCGAAATATTTCATACAACAACCAACAAGGTCCTAGCAATTAACAAGTATCCAACAATACTTACAACCAGCAAAGACCTAATTTTCAAAACAAACCACCACAAACCGATGATAAAAAGCCGAATTTAGAAGATATGATGACGAAGCTAGTTGAAACTCAAACGCAGTTTTTCACATCTCAAAAACAAACTAATGAACAAAATGCTCAAGCATTTAGAAATCAACAAGTTTCTATTCAAAATTTGGAACAAGAAGTAAGTAACCTAGCAAGGTTAATAGGTGAAAGAAAACCGGGAAGTTTACCTAGTGATACAAATGCTAACCCCCGGAATGAAATAGCTAAAGCCATTACCACAAGAAGTGGTACAACACTTAAACCGCCTGAAATACCTGTAACTTCTGATGAAGCTATTCCTACTCCACAAGAACTACAACCTGATCAAGATAAGGAAAAAGAACCGGTAGTTGAAAAGGTTAATGAAGATAACACAGTTAAGGCTAAACCTTATGTTAAACCATACCAACCACCACTTCCTTACCCGAGTAAAATGAAGAAATAGAAAATTGAAGCCGAGCAATCCAAATTCTTGGATATTTTTAAACAGGTAAATATAAATCTTCCTTTCATTGATGTGATTTCGGGAATGCCTAGATATGCTAAATTCTTTAAAGATCTAATCTCAAATAGAAAGAAAATGGAAGAACTCTCGGCTGTTACTATGAATGCTAATTGTTCAGCAGTGCTGTTGAATAAGATACCAGAAAAATTATCTGATCCAGGAAGTTTCACAATTCCATGTTTTCTGGGTAGTCTTAGTTCAATAGAAGCATTGGCAGACTTAGGTGCTAGTATAAATCTAATGCCGTATTCACTATACACTAAACTAGACCTTGGAGAATTGAAACCAACAAGAATAAGTATACAACTAGCCGATCGATCAATAAAATATCCTAGAGGGATAATGGAGAACATGCTAGTTAAAGTTGGTACTTTAGTATTTCCAGTAGATTTTGTTGTTCTGGACATGGAAGAAGATTCTCAAGTTCCTCTCATATTAGGAAGACCATTCTTAAACACGGCTAAAGCAATGATAGACGTGTTTAGTAAGAAACTGACCCTAAGTATAGAGGACGAGAGTGTTACCTTTTCAGTTGATAGAGCAATGCAACAACCGCAATCTGCAGATGATACATGTTATTATATTCAAACTATAGATTCACATGCAGAATTGTTAGAAGAATTTCCAGAATTACAAGGAACAGGAGAATGTTCTTTAGGAGAAGGAAATGAACCAATTGATGAAGCTGAAATGTTAGCTACACTAATAGCTAATGGATATGAACCAACAACAGAAGAAATTCAAATGCTAAAAGAAGAAGACAGATATCGATATAAATCATCGATAGAAGAACCACCGACATTAGAATTAAAGCCACTTCCAAACCATTTGGAATACGCTTATTTACATGGTGAATCTGAATTACCTGTAATAATATCGTCTTCTCTTACTGAAAATGAGAAATCACAACTCATTTTTGTGTTGAAAGCTCATAAACCAGCCATTGCATGGAAGATTCATGATATAAAAGGAATAAGTCCTTCGTATTGCACACATAAAGTCCTTATGGAAGAAGGTCATAAAACGTATGTGCAACGCCAACGAAGACTAAATCCGAATATGCAAGATGTAGTTAAAAAATAAATTATTAAACTGCTAGATGCAGGTTTAATTTATCCAATCTCTGATAGTCCATGGGTAAGCCCAGTTCAATGCGTGCCTAAGAAGGGTGGCATGACTGTCATTACAAATGAGAAAAATGAGCTTATTCCTACTAGGACTGTAACAGGATGGCGTGTATGTATTGATTATAGAAAATTAAATGACGCCACCAGAAAAGATCACTTTCCCTTACCTTTTATTGATCAAATGTTGGAAAGATTAGCCGGAAATAGTTACTATTGTTTTCTAGATGGTTTTTCTGGATACTTTCAAATTCCAATAGCACCCGAAGATCAAGATAAAACCACGTTCACGTGCCCTTATGGTACTTTTGCTTACAAACGCATGCCATTTGGACTTTGCAACACCCCTGCAACCTTTCAAAGGTGCATGATGACGATTTTTCACGACATGATAGAAGAATGCATGGAAGTTTTCATGGATGACTTTTCAGTTTTCGGTGATACTTTTGAATCATGTCTAGTTAATCTGGAACGAATGCTTATTAGATACGAACAATCAAATCTAGTACTTAATTGGGAGAAATGCCATTTCATGGTTAAAGAAGGCATCGTTCTTGGTCATAAAATTTCAAAGGAAGGAATTGAAGTGGATAGAGCTAAAGTAGATGTAATTGCTAAACTTTCACATCCCACCAATGTTAGAGGAGTTAGGAGTTTTCTAGGGCATGCCGGTTTTTATCGACGTTTCATAAAAGATTTTTCTAAAATTGCCACTCCTATGAATAAACTCCTAGAAAAGGATGCTCCATTCATCTTTTCAGATGAATGCATTAAATCTTTTAATATTCTTAAAGAGAAACTCACTAATGCGCCAATCATGATAACATCGAATTGGAATTTACCGTTTGAACTAATGTGCGATGCAAGTGATTTTGCAATGGGAGCCGTTTTAGGACAAAGGATTGAAAAACGATTTCAACCTATATATTATGCTAGTAAGACGTTACAAGGAGCACAAACGAATTACACAACTACTGAAAAAGAACTCCTTGCTATTGTTTTTGCTTTTGCCAAATTTCGTTCATATCTCGTTCTAGCACTGCTCTTAGATACCTATTTTCGAAACAAGATGCCAAACCAAGATTAATCCGTTGGATCTTACTCTTACAAGAGTTCGATATTGAAATCCGAGATAAAAGAGGAGCAGAAAATCTCGCCGCTGATCATCTTTCTCGTCTTGAAAATCCCGAATTAGAAGTTCTAAATGAATTGGCCATACAAGACAACTTTCCTGATGAATATCTATTGAAGATAGATTATAATGAAATTCCATTATTTGCAGACTATGCAAACTACTTAGTATGTGGATTCCTTGAAAAAGGATTATCGTACCAAAAACGAAAGAAATTCTTTAGTGATATAAAACACTATTTCTGGGAAGATCCACATCTGTTTAAAAGTTATCCAGATGGAATAATATGCCGATGTGTATTCGGAGATGAAGCTAGTAAAATTTTAAACCATTGTCACACAAGACCAACAGGAGGGCATTATGGGCCTCAACTAACAGCAAGAAAAGTTTATGATGCTGGATTCTATTGGCCTACAATTTACAAAGACGCACACCTTCTTTGCAAATCCTGTGATGCTTGTCAAAGGGCCGGAAAAATAAGTCAACGTGATGAAATGCCACAAAATGTCATTCAAGTATGCGAAGTATTTGACATTTGGGGTATTGACTTTATGGGTCCATTTCCAAAATCTCATAATAATCTCTACATTCTCGTAGCCATTTATTATGTATCTAAATGGGCGGAAGCACAAGCTCTCCCAACTAACGATGCACGAGTTGTAGTCAACTTTTTAAAACGTCTTTTTGCAAGGTTTGGAACACCGAAAGCTTTAATAAGTGATCGGGGTACTCATTTCTGTAATAATCAACTTGAGAAAGTTCTCAAAAGATATGGAGTAACTCATAAAATCTCCACTGCTTATCATCCACAAACAAGTGGATAAGTTGAAAATACCAACCGAGCTTTAAAATGTATTCTAGAGAAAACCGTAGGATCAAATCCGAAGGAATGGTCCATTAAATTGGAGGATGCACTCTGGGCTTTTAGAACAGCCTACAAAACTCCAATTGGAACCACACCTTTTAGAATCGTTTATGGAAAAGCATGTCATCTTCCAGTAGAAATTGAACACAAAGCATTTTGGGCTTTGAAGACATGTAATCTTGATTTACATGAAGCTGGACGTCTACGGTTAAGTCAACTAAACGAATTAAAAGAATTAAGACATGAAGCATATGAAAATTCATTAATCTATAAAGAAAGAACGAAGAAATGGCATGATAAAAGAATCAGAAGTTCAAAAGAATTTAAAGAAGGAGACAGAGTTCTTCTTTTCAATTCACGATTCAAGCTATTTCCTGGAAAATTGAAATCAAGATGGTCTGGACCATTCATAGTCAAAAGAGTTTTTCCATACGGAACGATATAATTAATAAATTCAAATGGAATTGAATTTAAAGTTAATGGTCACAGAGTTAAACATTACATAGATAGTCCGATGGAAATCGACAATGAAGTTAATCACAATTTCGATACCACAGCTAACTAAGTGTGGGGAGAATCAAGTCTTTAAAGGATAATATGTATTTCTGTTAGAGTTAGATTTTCTGTTTTCATGTAGTTCTCGAAAATGGAACCCGAATGGTCTTTCCCTAGCAAACCCTAAAGAACTAGTCTTCTCCCCCCATTCTGAATTTTTATTTTTTTAGGTTTTTACGAAATGAAGACTGCCTGTGAACTAAACCATGGTCTAATGCTACACGCTTTGATCACTAAACGTAATAATGACACACTTTCGAGTGAAATAGTATCAGTAATCAGAGAAAGATTGGACGGAGTAAGAAAAGAATCCAGATGCGAAGATAATAAGTTACAATTTGGTAAAGGAAAATCAAAATCCGCAGCGAAAAGAAGAGCACGACACCTAGAAAGATGTCACAAATGCGGAAAATGGTCACATGGAGGTAAATGTTCAAATAATCAAACCTATTCAAACACCGAATTTATTACTTTATGCAGAGACGGACCGTTCATATGTTTAGAAGAAAAAACACTGAATGCTCGAGGTTACGCCTATGTAGCTATGGAAAACCAATTAAACCGACTATCTTATGAATGTGATAGATCATATAACTAAGAATACTATCTCACAGGTAAGCAGATCATATAACTAAGAATACTATCTCACAGGTAAGTCTGTACAGTTTTTATTTTTTATTTTTATTTTTAACCTTTTGATAATAAACGCTAATTTGTTCGCTATAAAGTATTAAATTGGTATTGAATAAAATTAGGTTTGGCGACCGAAATTATTGATATCATTCAAAAATTTATTACATCACTGCGAAATTTAACGTTTATTCTTAAGGTATAAATATCTTTAATCAATCAATCCAAAATATTTCAAAAATTCGTCATGAGTTAAATTAGGTCATGGAACCGAAATTACTTTACCGAAAAGAGGGGCGCATATTTTTGATAATATTTGATTGATTAAAGTGCGATAAAAGCCAAAAAGATTTTTAATTTTATTTTTTACCATGTTTTTAAAATTAATATATAAATATTAAATTAATATTTTGAACTTTGTAAAATCAATATATTTAAGTTTGTAAATATTTGAAAAATTAATCTTTTTAATATAAGTTTGTATGTATAAAAACAAAAATATAATATAAGTTTGGTGTAAATTTATAATATGAATTTTTAATTAAGTTTAATATGAATTTTTAATTTTATGCATTTTAAATTTAAGTTTGGTGTGAATTTAAAAACAAAAATTTACTTTATTTCGCTAAGTTAAAAATATGATTTTTAAAATTCTTCGTGAGTTGAAGACTAGGTCGTTGAACCAAAATTGCTTTACCCGAGGGAGGGACGAGAACTTTTATTATCATTATTTTTAATCTTATTGAATTAAAGTATGAAAAAAAAAGGGGCAAAACACTGTAGTCGGGTAGCCATGCGATCGCATGGGAATCATCCTATCCCTTCGCATGGAGGCAAAAATCTGGCCTGATACATACAGCTCGCTGTTCTGTCTTCTCCACATAAACACACACATATATACGAAAAACACTCAAAACCTCACCAAATTTCATCATTTTTCTACCGTAATTCATCATTTTTCTTGCTCTAATCATGCCTAGATTCTCATTCTTCAGCAAAATGGTAAAAATTACACCCCTAAACTCATAAATTTGCTAGTTTTTGTGATAAATTCCAATTTTTTACCTAATGCAATTTTGTTAATTTCTAGTGTAATTAGTGTTAAATTGTTAGTATTTTATGCATGTATAACCTATATTGATGCTATTTAACATGATTTGAAGCCAAAAACTTCAAAAATTTTAGAAATCTAGGGTTTGTGTTCTTGAGCAATTTGGGGCTTTTTGATATAAACAGGTTATGGCTGATTTTTGTCATGAATTATTGCTAAATTGAGTAGTGTAACATGTTTAGATAGTTAAATGATCCAAACATTGATCCTAAACATGATTTTTAGAGATTAAAGTGGACTTTTTAAGTCCAAAATTCATGAACTTGATTAATTTGATATATTTGCTATTTGAGACTTGTTTAATTATTAGTAATGACTATTTTGACATGTTATTTGAGTTAAATGCTTATGAATTTTGTATACATTTTCATATGTGCTTATTTGAAAAGTGTAGAATTGTGAAAAATTGTGAAAATGTGTATAAGTTTAATTTTGATTTAACATGTTATAGTGATTGTTTTAAGTTGTTATTTTGCTAACACTAATGCATATTTGGATGCACAAATTTTGTGTTTAATGTGTTTTGCAGAAAGCCGATACTGGAGGTTCAGGAGCATCATCATCTAGACGACCAGCACCAGCACCAGAACTAGAACCAGAAATGCAACACGAACAACAACCACAATAGGAACAACAACAACAGCCTGATCAGCACGTACCTTATTATGATCCGGTACAGTTTGTTGATGAATTCATAGTATTCCCAATGAGGCCGCAGTAGAATTCCCAACGATTCCTGAGCACACTCTGCATCCTAATCTGAGATTTGATAGGAGATGGAGAGATTACGAGACATATCAAAGGAACAAATTTAAATTGGTAACAAAAAATGTAGAGGTGCCAAGGGTAATCGATTGGGCCCCTTTGGAAACAGTCCATCTAGCTGACCGTGTTAGACAGCTTTTGGTACAAAGGTATGGCAGTTCTTCTTTTACAGATTGGGAACGTCTTTTCACCATTCGTAGACCTATATATAAGGAATGGTGTGTTGAGTTGATGAGTACTGTATCACTTGATACAAATATAGTTAAAATAGATGATAGAAGATTTCTTAGGTTTATCCTTGGCGGTAGGATGTACAGAATGTCCATGCTGGACATGACCAGGGCCTTACAGATATATACTCCTGGTGAGTTGCTATTACCCAATTGTACAAATTTGATTCATTATGGTGAAAGGGTAGATAGTAACTTTGACGCTGACGCCATTTGGAGGCGTATGTCACATTTTGATGTTTGTACACGAGCAGGAGGACACTCCTATACACATATTGACAGAGCCGAGCTTCGTATTATTCATAG
Organism: Rutidosis leptorrhynchoides; assembly: GCF_046630445.1. NCBI lineage: Eukaryota > Viridiplantae > Streptophyta > Magnoliopsida > Asterales > Asteraceae > Rutidosis > Rutidosis leptorrhynchoides. The sequence goes on along the minus strand of NC_092338.1, from coordinate 57,615,043 downwards.
ATTTTTGGCTAACTCGATTACACAGAGAGGTCACAATAAAGAAAAAATTACCTTACATGATTTATTCTACCTAAAGTGTATTGGGGATCCTAGAAGCTTTGTCAATATCCCTTACTGTGTTTCTTTTTATTTATCTAAAATGGTAGAGGGAATGCAGGACGGGAGTATAATAGGAGGAGGTTTTTTTGTTACTCTCGTTGGAGAGTATTTAGGTGTTGATAGGAACCAAGGGGGTCCATTACAGCTTTGTAGAGAACAGGTTGAGCCCTTAGGATTGAAAGTTTATGTGGGTGCTAAGGTATTGAAAAGTAGACGTAACCAGGCAGTACCCTATGAGGGATCTCATCCTCAGGTAGAGAGAGGCTCAGACGAGGAAATGGAGGAGGCAGAAGACATTAGGGATGTCTTTCGAGATGCTATTCTTGACGTCCACGTTCGTATAGATGAGGAAGCAATGACGAACGCGGCCAGACATAGTATGTACGAGCAGTGGAACTCCAAGCGAGTATACGAGGATTATAGGCGACGCCAACACGATAGCTGGGTAGTTCATCAGCACCAAATCATGAGCCAGCTATCATATCAGGTACCAAATAACTATGTACCTACTCGACCTGCTCATTTTCTGCCACACAGCCCCGATATCCGACCACCCTTTAACCGGTATGACTATAACCAAGCCTATCAGAACACCTATAACCAACAATGGAACCCACCTGATGAGATGAACTGGAACCCCTATCCAGACTGATTTAGTTCCATTTGGTTATTTATATGATTTATATATTTTTATCTTTTTACTTATTCATGTTTAAACTTATGTTATTGAATATTCTTATGTAATCTTTATCATTTTTATTATTATTGTGTACTAATATTTCACATTTAGGATTTGAAAGTGGGATATTAAGTCCCATTTCAAATTGCCATGCATGTTTATATTTGTATGTATGTATATTGTAAATTGTACAAAACAGGGTAAAACAACGCATTTTCAAAGACTAGCATTAAGTTCAGCAAAAGCTACTAATTTTGACGACAAGATGACAAATAAATGTGATGTAACAACAGACGAAATGAACAAATGATATGCAACATTTATCATTCAGCAAACAAACACCAATATGTTTGGAAACTTTGGTAAAATTTAATCATTTTTCTACGCTAATCACCCTCAATAATATTAAATTGTTACTGATTTCTTGTAAATGAGGGCATTGCAAGATCTTAAGTGTGGGAAGGGGTTAAATTCTTTCAGATTTTTAAAATTTTAACTTAAAACACTTGGTTACCATTAAAAATACAAGTAAAGCAGTAGTTGTATTAGAATCTAGTGCTCTCTGATAATAAAGAACAGCCCTAGTCTTATATACTGATTACCCAATTCTAGTAAAATTTTCAAAATTTCCAATTGAATGAATTCAAAATCATGTTTATACATATTTATGAACGATAAAACTAGGTGTTAACACTGAAATTATTGTTACCTCGGAAAGGACATAAATTGAGAAACAAACCAAAATGTTAAAATTCATTTAAAATGGAATAGAGGACAATAAAAAGGAAAATAAAAGCCAAGTGTGGGAAAAATTACCAAGTTATCTTAAACATATGTCACATATTTCTGTAACAAATAATTGAAGATACTTTTGCTTTGGACTAAACTAAACTGTTTTACCCGATGAAAGAAAAGAAAAGATGGATCTACACGATGAATCAATTCCATCATTAAAAGTGAAATGTCCAGTTCTTATTGATTAAAAATGTTCCATATTAATTGATTTCGTTGATAGGTTTTGACCTCTATATGAGACTTTTTTCAAAGACTGCATTCATTTTTAAAACAAACCATAACCTTTATTTCATAAATAAAGGTTTAAAAAGTTTTACGTAGATTAAATGATAATCTAAAATATCCTGTTTACACACAACCATTACATAATGGTTTACAATACAAATATGTTACATCAAAATCAGTTTCTTGAATGCAGTTTTTACACAATATCATACAAACATGGACTCCAAATCTTGTCCTTATTTTAGTATGCAACAACGGAAGCTCTTAGTATTCACCTGAGAATAAACATGCTTTAAACGTCAACAAAAATGTTGGTGAGTTATAGGTTTAACCTATATATATAAAATCGTAACAATAGACCACAAGATTTCATATTTCAATACACATCCCATACAAAGAGATAAAAATCATTTATATGGTGAACACCTGGTAACCGACATTAACAAGATGCATATTTAAGAATATCCCCATCATTCCAGGACACCCTTCGGATATGATATAAATTTCGAAGTACTAAAGCATCCGGTACTTTGGATGGGGTTTGTTAGGCCCAATAGATCTATCTTTAGGATTCGCGTCAATTAGGGTGTGTGTTCCCTAATTCTTAGATTACCAGACTTAATAAAAAGGGGCATATTCGATTTCGATAATTCAACCATAGAATGTAGTTTCACGTACTTGTGTCTATTTTGTAAATCATTTATAAAACCTGCATGTATTCTCATCCCAAAAATATTAGATTTTAAAAGTGGGATTATAACTCACTTTCACAGATTTTTACTTCGTCGGGAAGTAAGACTTGGCCACTGGTTGATTCACGAACCTATAACAATATATACATATATATCAAAGTATGTTCAAAATATATTTACAACACTTTTAATATATTTTGATGTTTTAAGTTTATTAAGTCAGCTGTCGTCGTTAGTAACCTACAACTAGTTGTCCACAGTTAGATGTACAGAAATAAATCGATAAATATTATCTTGAATCAATCCACGACCCAGTGTATATGTATCTCAGTATTGATCACAACTCAAACTATATATATTTTGGAATCAACCTCAACCCTGTATAGCTAACTCCAACATTCACATATAGAGTGGTAGCCGTTGTTGTAGGAAAATTCTGCTAACGGTAGATGTCGATCCCAACTGTTTCCGAAATCAATAACACAAGCTCGTAGCATGTCTTCAAGCGTTTGTATCGTCCTTTCACTCTGCCTATCAGTTTGTGGATGATAGGCAGTACTCATGTCTAGACGAGTTCCCAATGCTTGCTGTAATGTCTGCCAGAAACTTGAAATAAATCTGCCATCCCTATCAGAGATAATAGAGATTGGTATTCCATGTCTGGAGACGACTTCCTTCAAATACAGTCGTGCTAACTTCTCCATCTTGTCATCTTCTCTTATTGGCAGGAAGTGTGCTGACTTGGTGAGACGATCAACTATTACCCAAATAGTGAAATGACCCGTCCTAATGTAGTGACCTGAACTTTTCCATGTTTATATATATTAATTGAGATTGATATTTACATGATTAAATGTTTCCAACATGTTAAGCAATCAAACTTGTTAAGACTTGATTAATTAAAATATGTTTCATATAGACAATTGACCACCCAAGTTGACCGGTGATTCACGAACGTTAAAACTTGTAAAAACTATATGATGACATATATATGGATATATATATATATATATATAGTTAACATGATAATATGATAAGTAAACATATCATTAAGTATATTAACAATGAACTACATATGTAAAAACAAGACTACTAACTTAATGATTTTTAAACGAGACATATATGTAACGATTATCGTTGTAAAGACATTTAATGTATATATATCATATTAAGAGATATTCATACATGATAATATCATGATAATATAATAATTTAAAATCTCATTTGATATTATAAACATTGGGTTAACAACATTTAACAAGATCGTTAACCTAAAGGTTTCAAAACAACACTTACATGTAACGACTAACGATGACTTAACGACTCAGTTAAAATGTATATACATGTAGTGTTTTAATATGTATTTATACACTTTTGAAAGACTTCAATACACTTATCAAAATACTTCTACTTAACAAAAATGCTTACTATTACATCCTCGTTCAGTTTCATCAACAATTCTACTCGTATGCACCCGTATTCGTACTCGTACAATACACAGCTTTTAGATGTATGTACTATTGGTATATACACTCCAATGATCAGCTCTTAGCTGCCCATGTGAGTCACCTAACACATGTAGGAACCATCATTTGGCAACTAGCATGAAATATCTCATAAAATTACAAAAATATGAGTAATCATTCATGACTTATTTACATGAAAACAAAATTACATATCCTTTATATCTAATCCATACACCAACGATCAAAAATACCTACAAACACTTTCATTCTTCAATTTTCTTCATCTAATTGATCTCTCTCAAATTCTATCTTCAAGTTCTAAGTGTTCTTCATAAATTCTACAAGTTCTAGTTACATAAAATCAAGAATACTTTCAAGTTTGCTAGCTCACTTCCAATCTTGTAAGGTGATCATCCAACCTCAATAAATCTTTGTTTCTTACAGTAGGTTATCATTCTAATACAAGGTAATAATCATATTCAAACTTTGGTTCAATTTCTATAACTATAACAATCTTATTTCAAGTGATGATCTTTTGTTTTCGTGTCATGATTCTGCTTCAAGAACTTCGAGCCATCCAAGGATCCGTTGAAGCTAGATCCATTTTTCTTTTTTCCAGTAAGTTTATCCAAGGAACTTAAGGTAGTAATGATGTTCATAACATCATTTGATTCATACATATAAAGCTATCTTATTCGAAGGTTTAAACTTGTAATCACTAGAACATAGTTTAGTTAATTCTAAACTTGTTCGCAAACAAAAGTTAATCCTTCTAACTTGAATTTTAAAATCAACTAAACACATGTTCTATATCTATATGATATGCTAACTTAATGATTTAAAACCTGGAAACACGAAAAACACCGTAAAACCGGATTTACGCCGTCGTAGTAACACCGCGGGCTGTTTTGGGTTAGTTAATTAAAAACTATGATAAACTTTGATTTAAAAGTTGTTAATCTGAGAAAATGATTGTTATTATGAACATGAAACTATATCCAAAAATTATGGTTAAACTCAAAGTGGAAGTATGTTTTCTAAAATGGTCATCTAGACGTCGTTCTTTCGACTGAAATGACTACCTTTACAAAAATGACTTGTAACTTATTTTTCTGACTATAAACCTATACTTTTTCTGTTTAGATTCATAAAATAGAGTTCAATATGAAACCATAGCAATTTTATTCACTCAAAACGGATTTAAAATGAAGAAGTTATGGGTAAAACAAGATTGGATAATTTTTCTCATTTTAGCTACTTGAAAATTGGTAACAAATCTATTCCAACCATAACTTAATCAACTTGTATTGTATATTATGTAATCTTGAGATACCATAGACACGTATACAATGTTTCGACCTATCATGTCGACACATCTATATATATTTTGGAACAACCATAGACACTCTATATGTGAATGTTGGAGTTAGCTATACAGGGTTGAGGTTGATTCCAAAATATATATAGTTTGAGTTGTGATCAATACTGAGATACGTATACACTGGGTCGTGGATTGATTCAAGATAATATTTATCGATTTATTTCTGTACATCTAACTGTGGACAACTAGTTGTAGGTTACTAACGAGGACAGCTGACTTAATAAACTTAAAACATCAAAATATATTAAAAGTATTGTAAATATATTTTGAACATACTTTGATATATATGTATATATTGTTATAGGTTCGTGAATCAACCAGTGGCCAAGTCTTACTTCCCGACGAAGTAAAAATCTGTGAAAGTGAGTTATAGTCCCACTTTTAAAATCTAATATTTTTGGGATGAGAATACATGCAGGTTTTATAAATGATTTACAAAATAGACACAAGTACGTGAAACTACATTCTATGGTTGAATTATCGAAATCGAATATGCCCCTTTTTATTAAGTCTGGTAATCTAAGAATTAGGGAACAGACACCCTAATTGACGCGAATCCTAAAGATAGATCTATTGGGCCTAACAAACCCCATCCAAAGTACCGGATGCTTTAGTACTTCGAAATTTATATCATATCCGAAGGGTGTCCCGGAATGATGGGGATATTCTTATATATATGCATCTTGTTAATGTCGGTTACCAGGTGTTCACCATATGAATGATTTTTATCTCTATGTATGGGATGTGTATTGAAATATGAAATCTTGTGGTCTATTGTTACGATTTGATATATATAGGTTAAACCTATAACTCACCAACATTTTTGTTGACGTTTAAAGAATGTTTATTCTCAGGTGAATACTAAGAGCTTCCGCTATTGCATACTAAAATAAGGACAAGATTTGGAGTCCATGTTTGTATGATATTGTGTAAAAAAAACTGCATTCAAGAAACTGATTTCGATGTAACATATTTGTATTGTAAACCATTATGTACTGGTCGTGTGTAAACAAGATATTTTAGATTATCATTATTTGATAATCTACGTAAAGCTTTTTAAACCTTTATTTATGAAATAAAGGTTATGGTTTGTTTTAAAAATGAATGCAGTCTATGAAAAACGTCTCATATAGAGGTCAAAACCTCGCAACGAAATCAATTAATATGGAACATTTTTAATCAATAAGAACGGGACATTTCAGTTGGTATCAGAGCGTTGGTCTTAGAGAACCAGAATTTTGCATTAGTGTGTCTTATCGAGTTTGTTAGGATGCATTAGTGAGTCTGGACTTCGACCGTGTTTACTTGAAAAATGATTGCTTAACAAATTTTGTTGGAAACTATATATTTTTAACATGTGAATATTATGTGATATATTAATCTCTTAACGCGTTTGATATTATGTAATAGATGTCTACCTCTAGAACAAGTCCCATTGACTCACCTAATAATAATGAAGAGTCAAATGTAAATTGGAATGATTCGTGGACTGATTCACAAGTTCCCGAAGAGGAACCGGAAGAAGAGTCGGAACCGGAAGAAGAATCGAAACCGGAAGAAGAATCGGAACCGGATGAAGAAATAGAACCGGTGGGGGAAATAATAAAACGGTTAAGTAAAAGAAAATCCTCAACCAACCGACCAAAGTTAATTATGGTCAATGGTGTTTCCGCCAAGGAAGCAAAATATTGGGAGGATTACCAATTCTCCGATGAATCGGATTCTGACGAGAATTCCGATGATGTTATAGAAATTACCCCAACTGAATTTAAAAAGGCAAAAGAAAATAATAAGGGAAAGGGCATAAAAATAGAGAAATCTAATTCCAACCCCGATGAACTTTATATGTATCGTCAACTCCCGAAGTCCTTAAGTTGTAACAATGACCCAGGAACCTCTAAACCACCAGGTTTTTCTAAACCAATGTGGAAAACGACGGCTCGTATTAGGGGAACATCATATATCCCTAGAAACTTGGCAAAACGAACCAAAACCGAAGAAGAAGAAACAAGCGAGTCGGAATAAGATAGTTGTATTCGTGTGGTGTAATATATGTAATATAGTGTGCTTATGCTTTATGATATATGTAAAAATTGCTTGTATTAATAAGTATTTTTTTTATGAATCTAACTCTTGTCTATTTTACAGTATAAAAACACAAAATGGATAGACAACCCAATATTTTAAGAGACCTACCCGGAGACATGATTGATGAAATCTTGTCTAGAGTCGGTCAGAATTCTTCGGCACAACTATTTAAGGCGAGGTCAGTTTGTAAGACATTCAAAGAACGTTCCAAGAATGCCTTAGTTTATAAAAGGCTTTCGTTCGAAAGATGGGGGATATCACATTGGGAAATCCATAAGTTACGATGTGTTTACTTTGACGCATATATTGCGGGGAACCCAAATGCTATTTTACGCAATGGGTTAAGAAATTATTTTGACTCAATATATCCGAATATTGGACTTCGTGATTTAGAAAAAGCGGCTAACATGCAACATAAAGAAGCATGTTATGCTTACGGATTAGTAATGTTCGCTTCTCACCAAAGTGAGAACAAGAACATCGGGCTACAACTATTAAACAAAACGTTCCCACAAGTGACGGAGTCGGTAATTGGGGTAAGAAATGAGGTTTTTAGATTGTTACGGGACTGTTGGACATTACATAACCCTCGTCCCTTTGACGATGTTACAACACGTTGTCTTATCAACAGCCATAACAGTTATGTTCCACAAGACCAAGGATGGGAAGTAGTCCTAGTAAAACCAGAATGCATGACTTGTTTCTGGACATATGAATTACGTGTCTTTATTGCATTTGCTGAACGACTTGTGTACTAGCTAGAATTATCTTCACAACCATCTTGTATCAAATTTATTGTGTGCTATATTTCATGCTATATGTAAAATAAGCGGTATTGTAAGTTTGTAAAATATTGTGTAAAAGTTTGAACGCGAAATATTATTATAATTAGTTTTTCATATAGAATTGTAGTAGTTGAATTGTATATTAGCTACTAAGTATGAACTTAACGGGTAGGTACTACCCGAATTTAAACTTATAAAACACTAATATGAAGAAAAAGCTTTTATAAATGAGTTCATATTATGCTACGAAATACTATTAACTACTCTTAATATTCTATATGATTAACTTGTTCCATTTGACTATTTTGAAGGATATGGCACCGACTACTCGACACACCGTGAATATGAATGAAGAGGAATTCCGTACTTTTCTAGCTTCAAACATAGCCGCAGTACAGGTTGCGCTACATACCAACAATAACCTTGGATCTAGCAGTACAGAAAATCGTGTAGGATGCACCTACAAAGAATTCACTGCCTGCAAACCTTTAGAATTTGATGGAACCGAAGGACCGATCGGATTGAAACGGTGGACCGAGAAGGTTGAATCGGTGTTTGCCATAAGTAAGTGTACTGAAGAGGACAAAGTGAAGTACGCTACGCATACCTTCACAGGTTCTACGTTAACATGGTGGAATACCTATCTAGAGCAAGTGGGACAAGATGATGCGTACGCACTACCGTGGTCAGCATTCAAGCACTTGATGAACGAGAAATACCGTCCCAGAACCGAGGTCAATAAGCTCAAGACAGAACTTAGAGGGTTACGAACCCAAGGATTTGATATTACCACGTACGAAAGACGATTCACAGAATTGTGCCTATTGTGTCCGGGAGCGTTCGAAGATGAGGAAGAGAAGATCGACGCGTTTGTGAAAGGATTACCAGAAAGAATCCAAGAAGATATAAGTTCACACGAGCCCGCCTCCATACAACAGGCATGTAGAATGGCTCACAAACTAGTGAACCAGATTGAAGAAAGAATTAAAGAACAGACTGCTGAAGAGGCCAATGTGAAGCAAGTCAAAAGAAAGTGGGAGGAAAATGGTGATAAGAATCACCAATACAACAACAACACCAATTACAACAATAATCGCAACAATTATCCCAACAATCGCAACATCAATCGCAACTACAACAAACGGCCCAACAACAACAACAACAACAACAACAACATCAACTACAACAATCATCCCAACAACAATAATAACCGCAACAACAACAACAATCAGAAGCAGCTATGCCAAAGGTGTGAAAAGTATCACTCGGGGTTCTGCACCAAATTTTGCAACAAGTGTAAAAGAAATGGTCATAGCGCGGCGAAGTGTGAGGTCTACGGACCAGGGGTTAATAGAACGAAAGGAACAAATGGTGTCGGAACGAGTAATGGCAGAGCAAGTAGTGTCGGAGCAAGTTATGCCAATGTAGTTTGCTATAAATGTGAAAAATCGGGCCACATTATTAGAAATTGCCCGAACCAGGAGAACACGAATGGACAAGGCCGCGGAAGAGTTTTCAATATTAATGCGGCAGAGGCACAGGAAGACCCGGAGCTTGTTACGGGTACGTTTCTTATTGACAATAAATCAGCTTACGTTTTATTTGATTCTGGTGCGGATAGAAGCTATATGAGTAGAGATTTTTGTGCTAAATTAAGTTGTCCATTGACGCCTTTGGATAGTAAATTTTTACTCGAATTAGCAAATGGTAAATTAATTTCAGCAGATAATATATGTCGGAATCGAGAAATTAAACTGGTTAGCGAAACATTTAAGATTGATTTGATACCAGTAGAGTTAGGGAGTTTTGATGTGATAATCGGTATGGACTGGTTGAAAGAAGTGAAAGCAGAGTTCGTTTGTTACAAAAATGCAATTCGCATTATACGAGAAAAAGGAAAACCCTTAATGGTGTACAGAGAAAAGGGCAACACGAAGCTACATCTTATTAGTAATTTGAAGTCACAAAAACTAATAAGAAAAGGTTGCTATGCTGTTCTAGCACACGTCGAGAAAGTACAAACTGAAGAAAAGAGCATCAATGATGTTCCCGTTGCAAAAGAATTTCCCGATGTATTTCCGAAAGAATTACCGGGATTACCCCCACATCGATCCGTTGAATTTCAAATAGATCTTGTACCAGGAGCTGCACCAATAGCTCGTGCTCCTTACAGACTCGCACCCAGCGAGATGAAAGAACTGCAAAGCCAATTACAAGAACTTTTAGAGCGTGGTTTCATTCGACCAAGCACATTACCGTGGGGAGCTCCTGTTTTGTTTGTCAAGAAGAAAGATGGTACATTCAGGTTGTGTATCGACTACCGAGAGTTGAACAAACATACCATCAAGAACCGCTACCCACTACTGAGAATCGATGACTTATTTAATCAACTACAAGGCTCGTCTGTTTATTCAAAGATTGACTTACATTCCGGGTATCATCAAATGCGGGTGAAAGAAGATGATATTCCAAAGACTGCTTTCAGAACACGTTACGGTCATTACGAGTTTATGGTCATGCCGTTTGGTTTAACTAATGCACCAGCTGTGTTCATGGACCTTATGAACCGAGTGTGTGGACCATACCTTGACAAGTTTGTCATTGTTTTCATTGATGATATACTTATTTACTCAAAGAATGACCAAGAACACGGTGAACATTTGAGAAAGGTGTTAGAAGTATTGAGGAAGGAAGAATTATACGCTAAGTTTTCAAAGTGTGCATTTTGGTTGGAAGAAGTTCAATTCCTCGGTCACATAGTGAACAAAGAAGGTATTAAGGTGGATCCGGCAAAGATAGAAACTGTTGAAAAGTGGAAAACCCCGAAAACTCCGAAACACATACGCCAGTTTTTAGGACTAGCTGGTTACTACAGAAGGTTCATCCAAGACTTTTCCAGAATAGCAAAACCCTTTACTGCATTAACGCATAAAGGGAAGAAATTTGAATGGAATGATGAACAAGAGAAAGCGTTTCAGTTATTGAAGAAAAAGCTAACTACGGCACCTATATTGTCATTGCCTGAAGGGAATGATGATTTTGTGATTTATTGTGACGCATCAAAGCAAGGTCTCGGTTGTGTATTAATGCAACGAACGAAGGTGATTGCTTATGCGTCTAGACAATTGAAGATTCACGAACAAAATTATACGACGCATGATTTGGAATTAGGCGCGGTCGTTTTTGCATTAAAGACTTGGAGGCACTACTTATATGGGGTCAAAAGTATTATATATACCGACCACAAAAGTCTTCAACACATATTTAATCAGAAACAACTGAATATGAGGCAGCGTAGGTGGATTGAATAGTTGAATGATTACGACTTTGAGATTCGTTACCACCCGGGGAAGGCAAATGTGGTAGCCGATGCCTTGAGCAGGAAGGACAGAGAACCCATTCGAGTAAAATCTATGAATATAATGATTCATAATAACCTTACTACTCAGATAAAGGAGGCGCAACAAGGAGTTTTAAAAGAAGGAAATTTAAAGGATGAAATACCCAAAGGATCGGAGAAGCATCTTAATATTCAGGAAGACGGAACCCGGTATAGGGCTAAAAGGATTTGGGTACCAAAATTTGGAGATATGAGAGAAATGGTACTTAGAGAAGCTCATAAAACCAGATACTCAATACATCCTGGAACGGGGAAGATGTACAAGGATATTAAGAAACATTTTTGGTGGCCGGGTATGAAAGCCGATGTTGCTAAATACGTAGGAGAATGTTTGACGTGTTCTAAGGTCAAAGCTGAGCATCAGAAACCATCAGGTCTACTTCAACAACCCGAAATCCCGGAATGGAAATGGGAAAACATTACCATGGATTTCATCACTAAATTGCCAAGGACTGCAAGTGGTTTTGATACTATTTGGGTAATAGTTGATCGTCTCACCAAATCAGCACATTTCCTGCCAATAAGAGAAGATGACAAGATGGAGAAGTTAGCACGACTGTATTTGAAGGAAGTCGTCTCCAGACATGGAATACCAATCTCTATTATCTCTGATAGGGATGGCAGATTTATTTCAAGATTCTGGCAGACATTACAGCAAGCATTAGGAACTCGTCTAGACATGAGTACTGCCTATCATCCACAAACTGATGGGCAGAGCGAAAAGACGATACAAACGCTTGAAGACATGCTACGAGCATGTATTATTGATTTCGGAAACAGTTGGGATCGACATCTACCGTTAGCAGAATTTTCCTACAACAACAGCTACCATTCAAGCATTGAGATGGCGCCGTTTAAAGCACTTTATGGTAGAAAGTGTAGGTCTCCGATTTGTTGGAGTGAAGTGGGGGATAGACAGATTACGGGTCCGGAGATTATACAAGAAACTATCGAGAAGATCATCCAAATTCAACAACGGTTGAAAACCGCCCAAAGTCGACAAAAGAGCTACGCTGACATTAAAAGAAAAGATATAGAATTTGAAATTGGAGAGATGGTCATGCTTAAAGTTGCACCTTGGAAAGGCGTTGTTCGATTTGGTAAACGAGGGAAATTAAATCCAAGGTATATTGGACCATTCAAGATTATTGATCGTGTCGGACCAGTAGCTTACCGACTTGAGTTACCTCAACAACTCGCGGCTGTACATAACACTTTCCACGTCTTGAATTTGAAGAAATGTTTTGCTAAAGAAGATCTCACTATTCCGGTAGATGAAATCCAAATCAACGAAAAACTTCAATTCATCGAAGAACCCGTCGAAATAATGGATCGTGAGGTTAAAAGACTTAAGCAAAACAAGATACCAATTGTTAAGGTTCGATGGAATGCTCGTAGAGGACCCGAGTTCACCTGGGAGCGTGAAGATCAGATGAAGAAGAAATACCCGCATCTATTTCTAGAAGATTCGTCAACACCTTCAACATCTTAAAATTTCGGGACGAAATTTATTTAACGGGTAGGTACTGTAGTGACCCGAACTTTTCCATGTTTATATATATTAATTGAGATTGATATTTACATGATTAAATGTTTCCAACATATTAAGCAATCAAACTTGTTAAGACTTGATTAATTGAAATATGTTTCATATAGACAGTTGACCGGTGAATCACGAACGTTAAAACTTGTAAAAACTATATGATGACATATATATGGATATATATATATATATATATATATATATATATATATATATATATATATATATATATATATATATATATATATATATATATATATAGTTAACATGATATTATGATAAGTAAACATATCATTAAGTATATTAACAATGAACTACATATGTAAAAACAAGACTACTAACTTAATGATTTTTAAACGAGACATATATGTAACGATTATCGTTGTAAAGACATTTAATGTATATATATCATATTAAGAGATATTCATACATGATAATATCATGATAATATAATAATTTAAAATCTCATTTGATATTATAAACATTGGGTTAACAACATTTAACAAGATCGTTAACCTAAAGGTTTCAAAACAACACTTACATGTAACGACTAACGATGACTTAACGACTCAGTTAAAATGTATATACATGTAGTGTTTTAATATGTATTTATACACTTTTGAAAGACTTCAATACACTTATCAAAATACTTCTACTTAACAAAAATTCTTACAATTACATCCTCGTTCAGTTTCATCAACAATTCTACTCGTATGCACCTGTATTCGTACTCGTACAATACACAGCTTTTAGATGTATGTACTATTGGTATATACACTCCAATGATCAGCTCTTAGCAGCCCATGTGAGTCACCTAACACATGTGGGAACCATCATTTGGCAACTAGCATGAAATATCTCATAAAATTACAAAAATATGAGTAATCATTCATGACTTATTTACATGAAAACAAAATTACATATCCTTTATATCTAATCCATACACCAACGACCAAAAACACCTACAAACACTTTCATTCTTCAATTTTCTTCATCTAATTGATCTCTCTCAAGTTCTATCTTCAAGTTCTAAGTGTTCTTCATAAATTCTACAAGTTCTAGTTACATAAAATCAAGAATACTTTCAAGTTTGCTAGCTCACTTCCAATCTTGTAAGGTGATCATCCAACCTCAATAAATCTTTGTTTATTACAGTAGGTTATCATTCTAATACAAGGTAATAATCATATTCAAACTTTGGTTCAATTTCTATAACTATAACAATCTTATTTCAAGTGATGATCTTACTTGAACTTGTTTTCGTGTCATGATTCTGCTTCAAGAACTTCGAGCCATCCAAGGATCCGTTGAAGCTAGATTCATTTTTCTCTTTTCCAGTAGGTTTATCCAAGGAACTTAAGGTAGTAATGATGTTCATAACATCATTCGATTCATACATATAAAGCTATCTTATTCGAAGGTTTAAACTTGTAATCACTAGAACATAGTTTAGTTAATTCTAAACTTGTTCGCAAACAAAAGTTAATCCTCCTAACTTGACTTTTAAAATCAACTAAACACATGTTCTATATCTATATGATATGCTAACTTAATGATTTAAAACCTGGAAACACGAAAACACCGTAAAACCGGATTTACGCCGTCGTAGTAACACCGCGGGCTGTTTTGGGTTAGTTAATTAAAAACTATGATAAACTTTGATTTAAAAGTTGTTATTCTGAGAAAATGATTGTTATTATGAACATGAAACTATATCCAAAAATTATGGTTAAACTCAAAGTGGAAGTATGTTTTCTAAAATGGTCATCTAGACGTCGTTCTTTCGACTGTAATGACTACCTTTACAAAAACGACTTGTAACTTATTTTTCTGACTATAAACCTATACTTTTTCTGTTTAGATTCATAAAATAGAGTTCAATATGAAACCATAGTAATTTGATTCACTCAAAACCGATTTAAAATGAAGAAGTTATGGGTAAAACAAGATTGGATAATTTTTTCTCATTTTAGCTACGTGAAAATTGGTAACAAATCTATTCCAACCATAACTTAATCAACTTGTATTGTATATTATGTAATCTTGAGATACTATAGACACGTATACAATGTTTCGACCTATCATGTCGACACATCTATATATATTTCGGAACAACCATAGACACTCTATATGTGAATGTTGGAGTTAGCTATACAGGGTTGAGGTTGATTCCAAAATATATATAGTTTGAGTTGTGATCAATACTGAGATACGTATACACTGGGTCGTAGATTGATTCAAGATAATATTTATCGATTTATTTCTGTACATCTAACTGTGGACAACTAGTTGTAGGTTACTAACGACGACAGCTGACTTAATAAACTTAAAACATCAAAATATATTAAAAGTGTTGTAAATATATTTTGAACATACTTTGATATATATGTATATATTGTTATAGGTTCGTGAATTAACCAGTGGCCAAGTCTTACTTCCCGACGAAGTAAAAATCTGTGAAAGTGAGTTATAGTCCCACTTTTAAAATCTAATATTTTTGGGATGAGACTACATGCAGGTTTTATAAATGATTTACAAAATAGACACAAGTACGTGAAACTACATTCTATGGTTGAATTATCGAAATCGAATATGCCCCTTTTTATTAAGTCTGGTAATCTAAGAATTAGGGAACAGACACCCTAATTGACGCGAATCCTAAAGATAGATCTATTGGGCCTAACAAACCCCATCCAAAGTACCGGATGCTTTAGTACTTCGAAATTTATATCATATCCGAAGGGTGTCCCGGAATGATGGGGATATTCTTATATATATGCATCTTGTTAATGTCGGTTACCATGTGTTCACCATATGAATGATTTTTATCTCTATGTATGGGATGTGTATTGAAATATGAAATCTTGTGGTCTATTGTTACGATTTGATATATATAGGTTAAACCTATAACTCACCAACATTTTTGTTGACGTTTAAAGCATGTTTATTCTCAGGTGAATACTAAGAGCTTCCGCTGTTGCATACTAAAATAAGGACAAGATTTGGAGTCCATGTTTGTATGATATTGTGTAAAAAAAACTGCATTCAAGAAACTGATTTCGATGTAACATATTTGTATTGTAAACCATTATGTAATGGTCGTGTGTAAACAGGATATTTTAGATTATCATTATTTGATAATCTACGTAAAGCTTTTTAAACCTTTATTTATGAAATAAAGGTTATGGTTTGTTTTAAAAATGAATGCAGTCTTTGAAAAACGTCTCATATAGAGGTCAAAACCTCGCAACGAAATCAATTAATATGGAACGTTTTTAATCAATAAGAACGGGACATTTCACCTAATCCATCTGGACGAAGTCATCAACATTTGGTCCCATTGCGATGATCGACTCCAAGTAATGTCCTTAAAATGAGCAAATGCACAGCGGAAGACTTAATTCGTACCTGAGAATAAACATGCTTAAAAGTGTCAACCAAAAGGTTGGTGAGTTCATAGGTTTATCGTATCAATTATTTCAATATATTAATAGACCACAAGATTTCATAATCATAAACATAATACACTCGCAAGTGTATGTAAAGCATTCTAAGTGGTTGAGCACTTGGTAACCATACTTAACATTTAATCACGTCGCATATTCCCTTTATTATGAAATCTCACTACACCGTACCAAGTGTAGTCACCGAAACGAAGTACTGTGCAACCGTTGAATACTGGTCGTCCAGTCCGGTTGGGGTTGTCAGGCCCGATAGATCTATCAACAGGATTCGCGTTTACAATACCCATGTAAATAGTAGTTACCAAGCTACAGGGAAGTATGCCAGTGGTACAACTCAACGTAGAATATATTTTTAAGTACTTGTGTCTATTTCGTAAACATTTATAAAAGCAGCGCATGTATTCTCAGCCCAAAAATATATATTGCAAAAGCAATTAAAAAGAGAACAAATGAAACTCACCTGACAACTTCAGAAATAAATCACAGAGATAAAACCGAATATCGGAATGCAAGTAACCGTAGACCTCAACCTAGAGAACATATATTGGTCAATAAGTATCTAATAAGCTAGGTCAGTCCATAGGGTAAGTATAGTTCTATTGCTCAACTCCGACTCATAAATTTAGCAAAAGTCAACAAAAGTCAACGCAAGTCAAAGTAAGTCAAATGTAAGTCAAACGCAAGTCAAACACAGTCAACATGGTTAACACAAGTCAAAATCTCATAATATTACTCAACTTGGTCAAATAGTCAAACATAGGTCAAACAACACGTTTTAGTTCATAAATGGTCAATTACACAATTATAGTTTATTGTCATGCATAACGTTCATGTACATGTAGCAAACTTCGCATAATATCTCATAGCACAAAATTCATGGTAACATGGAAAACTCCAGATCACAAATAGACTCAAAATAGATTCCAAAAAGTCCGGCCAGGGTCTCATACTATGTCCACAAGTAGGGAATCAGAAGGGGTACATTTATCATTTACTAAATCAGTTTCTGACCGCGCACTGATATCGTAATGGCTATAACCGGAGCTAGGGACATGGAATTAATACAAGGTCAGTGGCCATGGTTCAAGGACAAGTCAAAATATAACATATCCAAAAATAAGTAACTTTGGTTTAGCTAATTGGTACAGTTTTTTCAATAAAGTTGGATGTCCTGTTTCAGTTCATTTCAGAAATTACCAAAACTATGGCCCTAGTGTGCACAATGCATAAGTTTTCAGAGGTTGCAATAAACTAAACATATATCACATATCATGTAAAGATTCATATTCCAGAAGCATTCATGTTAATTCACAAAACACAAACCACAGAGTACAAATCAGAGAACAAGTGGAAGATTCGATCCTAGTTTAGCTAGTCACTTTCGCATGCAATTAGCCGAAGATATAGATACAATTAAACCATGATATCTACACGAAAAGTGAATTAATTTCTGTTTATATTTCAGATATGAAAATATCTCATCTCAGAAGTCAATACATTTTAGCATACAAGTCCGTTTTCATGCATGTGCTGGAAAAATCTACATTTTCATTCGATTAGGCATAACACGAGTTTTACTCAAGCAAATGACATGATATCCTAGTGTAACCTGAGTGTTTTTGAATTTTATATCCAACGGTAATCAACACATAAGCCAATTCGTGATCCATCAATACCAGTTTTCTGATCAAGCATAAAAACACAACGATAATTCAAACGGTCATAACATAAGCATACGGAAACGAAATCAAGCGAATCCAAAGCCTAAAATCAATAATTTTTCATGAGGATTATGAATATCACATAATATCATGCAATTTAAAAATTCAAATTTCTGTTACCATCAAATACAAATTCGTGATTTATCAAAAAGTCATCAAACGATCAAATTAACGAATACTATCATGCATACATACAAGGACTTGAGCACTAGACACTATATCTACCCTAAAATGTAAAAAAAACATGAAAACCCAAAAATTAGAGTTTTTGAAACTTACCCTAATCAAGAAATTGTTGGTATATATGTGTAGAGGTCTTCGAGAGGAGTCCGAATATGTAAACGATTTTATGATCAAGTGATTATTGAAGGTGTTCTTGAGTGATTCTTTCTATGGTGTTTATGTATTGTTTTTGAAGCTAGATTATGATGGGTTTTTGCTGAGATGAGAAGGTTGAGAAGAGATTTCAAGTGTGTGTGTTTTATAGAGTAAGAAATGAGGATTAGAATTGAAATGGAAATGGTTAAGTGTGTATGTAGTTAGGCGTCATTTTTGATTCCTCATAAAGGGATTCCTAAGTTGAATTTTGAGCTAGAAGTTTAATACTAGAAGTTAATAAATGTTTAAACATGTTTCCCCATGGTTAATAGGTTGAAAATGATGTTTTACTATTAGTATATACGAATAGTAAATACATCTAGAAATTGTATATAGTACATGTCTCATGAGTCATATATAATAACAAAGATGTCATTTTCCATGATAAAAGGTTGAAAATGATGTTTTCCTATTGGTATATTCCAATAGTAAATAGATCTAGCAACTGTGTATAATACGGGTATAAATACCGTATGAATACGAGTAGAATTCTTGAGAAAATCGAATGCGAATACGAGTATAGCTATCTTTGTTGAGTATAAATATGTTAGTACAAGTATTTAAGTCTTTCAAAAATGTGTATATTACATATTAATACAATACATATATATTCATTTTAACATAAGGGTTATTACGTCGTTAAGCGTTACATATATATAATGTTTCGAAACCCTTAAGTTAGTAGTCTCATTTTATATATATAACCCATTGTTAATATACTTAATGAGATACTTAATTATCATATATTCAAGTTAGATATAATCAATATATATACATATATATACATAAGTATATAATTAATACAAGTTATGACGTTCGTGAATCGTCGGACAAATGGATGGTCAACTGTTTGTATAAAACTCATTTTTTAAAAGTTTTAAAACTTGTCAAAATTCATTGCTTATCATGACGAAATCATATAGAGAATTGGTTTAAAATAAGTTAAAATTTTTCGGGTCGTCACAGTACCTACCCGTTAAAGAAATTTCGTCCCGAAATTTGATCGAGGTCGTCGTGGCTAACAATAAGAATGTTTTCATGACGAATATGAGTTGATAAATAGAGTTTCATCATTGTTGAGTAATATGGATAAAACAATTCGATTACGCGAAGAGTATAAGTGAAGCTATCGCAAAGGATTGAAATATAGAAATAGAAATTCGTCTTATCTTTTGACGTAGGTTGATTTCCAGAATTCAGGGAATTTAAAGAAATCCTCTAATCAGAAAGGAAATGTAATAGCACGATCTGATTTGTTAAATTACCAGAAATCACGGAAAGATAGAAATATCAAGAAAATATTTTTCTTAACACGTTTAGAGGTTAAGTAGAATGAAAGAGTCGTGTAACATGGCACCTGATGAGGATATGATTTGTGAACCATCATCACGTTCCATTAGAAATTCAGCATGACTTACTGTAATATAATTACGTTGGTCGGGCGTCATTATATTATACTAACCCATGCTTCAATTTCCAACACTTCTCTACAATTCATTCATAATTTATACTTAGATTTTACAAAAGTTTTCAATATAATGGAATATAGAAAACACGATGAGGTAGATAATTTCGGACAAGAATATTTATGAAAATATCCTCAGAAATATCGAAGATATTTATGATGATATTTTTTTTGAATTTCTAAGTTCGAAGGTTGATGAAGAAGAGTTTTCCGCAAGATTTTAACATGACTTCGGAGAATGATATTCTCTAAAGATTTCATCGGATTCAGAATTACCTGGATTCTTTGAATATAGGGTTTGATCCTTGTATTTTTCCTTGGTCTCCTTCATGGTTAGCTCAATTCGTTTTTTTTAGTACCAAATTTTCTATCGAGCGTTCCCAACATTCCATTCTTTATCATCAAACTCTTGGCCATTTAGGCCATCTACAATTTTACTGTTTCCTCTGCATTTAATGCAGCTATATCTGAATTATCGATTATCAATCCGAGGTGGTTTCAAGAGAATTGTTTTTTTAGATGATTAAACGTTGATTGTAATATGGTGGCATATAAAAGGTTCTCTGGTAACAATAAAAGAGCACGCATATATATCAAGGTTATAATATGATTGTTTCGAATGAAAAGTCAAAGTTGACTTGCTAGAGCTGTGACAAAATTGGCTATCTTAAAAAGGGATTGTAAAGTTATTTTGGGTAATAACAACACTAAAGGAGCTAGCACAAATACGTGTTAAACGTTTACTCAGGTTCCGAGTGTTTTAAGTGGATAACTACATGCGTCAATCATTTCTTCCGTAGATGAAGTGCGGTTGGTTCATCCCCTCAATTGAGGTGTTTTCAAGAATCATGAAAAGTTTGAACGCAGATTGTATTCGTCAAGATACAAATGAGGTTTAAGATGAAATCAAGTGGCAAACTTGAAGAGATGTTTAGTTTCATATGTTATAATCAATATTTTAATTCATTTTAATTGTCCAATGTCATTAGTCCACAGTCGATAGTCCACATTTAACAGTCCAGTAATTCAAATATAGTTTAATATATTATATTCGAATTAATTAATACGTGTCGTGACCCGTATACGTCTCAGACTCGATCACAACTCAAACTATATATATTATTGTAGAATCAACCTCAACCCTGTATAGCTAACTCCAGCATTACTGCATATAGAGTGTCTATGGTTATTCCAAATAATATATATAGATGCGTCGATATGATATGTCAAAACCTTGTATACGTGTCCCGATATTTAAAGTGCGTAAAATAAATAACAGAAATTAAATGACGATAAATAAAATTGCGAGAATTAAAATTGCGATAAATAAATGTAATTGGAATTAACAGTTAGCTAGGAATAGTTAGCTAGAATTTTGTTAGCGTGGATTCTTAATAGAATTTCTCATAGTTAATTTGTTTGTTTCTAACAAATTTTATTTTGTTCAATGTTTTCTTCATTATGCCACTTGTTGGATTCTGGTAAATCAAAATCCAAATATAAAATTGGATGAAAATGGTTATTCTGCAGTGAACGGATACGTATATCGGTGGTTGTAAGTAGGATAGTGAATGACTGTTGAATCAGCTTCGACGAATGTACAATGTTACTTATTAAGGTGAAATCTAAATATTCCTCGGGTATTACCTACCCGTTAAAATATTTTCGCCATTAACAGTACAAAAGAATTTTTAATTACAATCTTTATAAAAACATATATACGTATATATTTTCTTCAGATGTAATCATGGATTTAATGAGTCAATATGATATTAATCTCATTTACTTTTTGGTTAGAACTAGAGTACATAATCTCTAAAACATTAGAGATTACATAATCATCATGTCGAACGAAGATAAATGGTGTAGAACGTCATGTAGAACGATGATTATACTCGAGGTACAGAATGAGATATTGAGGCATGTGATGTTGAAACTTTGGTTGTTAGTGGTACTGTTGGTGATGGTGATGTTGCTGAAGCTGGTAAGTTTCGCACCATGTTTTCTAAATTGATTACTCGAGTGCGAAGCTCGTTGACTTCTTCCATTATTCCGGGATGATCGTCGGTCAAAACTAGAGGATGAATAAGGTTTAGAATTTTAGATAGAATATAATCGTGGTGAGATATTCGGGAAATGAGGGTGAAAATGGTGTTTCGGACTGGTTCGTCGGTAAGTGCTTCAGGTTCATCGCCAAGAGGTAAGTTCGGTTGGTGAAAAGGATCGCCTTCTTCGCGTCTCCATTGATTAAGTCGACTACGAACCCATCAGATGAATTGGGGATGGCTGATTGATTGATTCATTCTGGTGACACCGCTTTCGGAGCTTAGGTGAATATCCATGTCGGAATAGCTATCGAAATCTGAGGGACTCGAACTGGTTGAGGGATTCATCTCGTACGATCAGATGAAGGATTTTCGATAGGAAATAGATTATAGGATGTAGATTAGTACACTGTAATACATCATTTACATATGCATATATAATACTAAAACCCCATAAGTTACGGAGGAATCTACGGAAGCTGTCAGGCAAAGGTAACAATAACAGATACGCTAAGATATGAATTTTGTCTATACACTATTCATGCAGTCAATGCAGTAAAATTTGTCTAGACTAAGAATGATAAGTAAATAATTTTCGACACTAAATGATAAGCAAAACTTTTGACATGCAGACACGGTCGAAGTCCAGACCCACTAATGCATCTAAACAACTATCAGTTAGACACACTAATGCAAGACCTGGTTCGCTAAGACCACCGCTCTGATACCAACTGAAACGACCCGTCCTAATCCATCTGGACGAAGTCATCAACATTTGGTCCCATTGCGATGATCGAATCCAAGTAATGTCCTTAAAATGAGCAAATGCACAGCGGAAGACTTAATTCGTACCTGAGAATAAACATGCTTAAAAGTGTCAACCAGAAGGTTGGTGAGTTCATAGGTTTATCGTATCAATTATTTCAATATATTAATAGACCACAAGATTTCATAATCATAAACATAATACACTCGCAAGTGTATGTAAAGCATTCTAAGTGGTTGAGCACTTGGTAACCATACTTAACATTTAATCACGTCGCATATTCCCTTTATTATGAAATCTCACTACACCGTACCAAGTGTAGTCACCGAAATGAAGTACTGTGCAACCGTTGAATACTGGTCGTCCAGTCTGGTTGGGGTTGTCAGGCCCGATAGATCTATCAACAGGATTCGCGTTTACAATACCCATGTAAATAGTAGTTACCAAGCTATAGGGAAGTATGCCAGTGGTACAACTCAACGTAGAATATATTTTTAAGTACTTGTGTCTATTTCGTAAACATTTATAAAAGCAGCGCATGTATTCTCAGCCCAAAAATATATATTGCAAAAGCAATTAAAAAGGAAACAAATGAAACTCACCTGACAACTTCAGAAATAAATCACAGAGATAAAACCGAATATCAGAATGCAAGTAACCGTAGATCTCAACCTAGACAACATATGTTGGTCAATAAGTATCTAATAAGCTAGGTCAGTCCATAGGGTAAGTATAGTCCTATTGCTCAAGTCCGACTCATAAATTTAGCAAAAGTCAATAAAAGTCAACGCAAGTCAAAGTAAGTCAAATGTAAGTCAAACGCAAGTCAAACACAGTCAACATGGTTAACACAAGTCAACATCTCATAATATTACTCAACTTGGTCAAATAGTCAAACATAGGTCAAACAACACGTTTTAGTTCATAAATGGTCAATTACACAATCATAGTTTATTGTCATGCATAACGTTCATGTACATGTAGCAAACTTCGCATAATATTTCATAGCACAAAATTCATGGTAACATGGAAAACTCCAGATCACAAATAGACTCAAAATAGATTCCAAAAAGTCCGGCCATGGTCTCATACTATGTCCACAAGTCGGGAATCAGAAGGGGTACATTTATCATTTACTAAATCAGTTTCTGACCGCGCACTGATATCGTAATGGCTATAACCGGAGCTAGGGACATGGAATTAATACAAGGTCAGTGGCTATGGTTCAAGGACAAGTCAAAATATAACATATCCAAAAATAAGTAACTTTGGTTTAGCCAATTGGTACAGTTTATTCAATAAAGTTGGATGTCCTGTTTCAGTTCATTTCAGAAATTACCAAAACTATGGCCCTAGTGTGCACAATGCTTAAGTTTTCAGAGGTTGCAATAAACTAAACATATATCACATATCATGTAAAGATTCATATTCCAGAAGCATTCATGTTAATTCACAAAACACAAACCACAGAGTACAAATCAGAGAACAAGTGGAAGATTCGATCCTAGTTTAGCTAGTCACTTTCGCATGCAATTAGCCGAAGATATAGATACAATTAAACCATGATATCTACACGAAAAGTGAATTAATTTCTGTGTATATTTCAGATATGAAAATATCTCATCTCAGAAGTCAATACATTTTAGCATACAAGTCCGTTTTCATTCATGTGCTGGAAAAATCTACATTTTCATTCGATTAGGCATAACACGAGTTTTACTCAAGCAAATGACATGATATCCTAGTGTAACCTGAGTGTTTTTGAATTTTATATCCAACAGTAATCAACACATAAGCCAATTAGTGATCCATCAATACCAGTTTTCTGATCAAGCATAAAAACACAACGATAATTCAAATGGTCATAACATAAGCATACGGAAACGAAATTAAGCGAATCCAAAGTCTAAAATCAATAGTTTTTCATGAGGATTATGAATATCACATAATATCATGCAATTTAAAAATTCAAATTTCTGTTACCATCAAATACAAATTCGTGATTTATCAAAAAGTCATCAAACGATCAAATTAACGAATACTATCATGCATACATACAAGGACTTGAGCACTAGACACTATATCTACCCTAGAATGTAAAAAAAATATGAAAACCCAAAAATTAGAGTTTTTGAAACTTACCCTAATCAAGAAATTGTTGGTATATATGTGTAGAGGTCTTCGAGAGGAGTCCGAATATGTAAACGATTTTATGATCAAGTGATTATTGAAGGTGTTCTTGAGTGATTCTTTCTATGGTGTTTATGTATTGTTTTTGAAGCTAGATTATGATGGGTTTTTGCTGAGATGAGGAGGTTGAGAAGAGATTTCAAGTGTGTGTGTTTTATAGAGTAAGAAATGAGGATTAGAATTGAAATGGAAATGGTTAAGTGTGTATGTAGTTAGGCGTCATTTTTGATTCCTCATAAAGGGATTCCTAAGTTGAATTTTGAGCTAGAAGTTTAATACTAGAAGTTAATAAATGTTTAAACATGTTTCCCCATGATTAATAGGTTGAAAATGATGTTTTACTATTGGTATATACGAATAGTAAATACATCTAGAAATTGTATATAGTACATGTCTCATGAGTCATATATAATAACAAAGATGTCATTTTCCATGATAAAAGGTTGAAAATGATGTTTTCCTATTGGTATATTCCAATAGTAAATACATCTAGCAACTGTGTATAATACGGGTATAAATGCCGTATGAATACGAGTAGAATTCTTGAGAAAATCGAATGCGAATACGAGTATAGCTATCTTTGTTGAGTATAAATATGTTAGTACAAGTATTTAAGTCTTTCAAAAATGTGTATATTACATATTAATACAATACATATATATTCATTTTAACATAAGGGTTATTACGTCGTTAAGCGTTACATATATATAATGTTTCGAAACCCTTAAGTTAGTAGTCTCATTTTATGTATATAACCCATTGTTAATATACTTAATGAGATACTTAATTATCATATATTCAAGTTAGATATAATCCATATATATACATATATATATACATAAGTATATAATTAATACAAGTTATGACGTTCGTGAATCGTCGGACAAATGGATGGTCAACTGTTTGTATAAAACTCATTTTTAAAAGTTTTAAAACTTGTCAAAATTCATTGTTTATCATGACGAAATCATATAGAGAATTGGTTTAAAATAAGTTAAAATTTTCCGGGTCGTCACAAATAGTATCATAACCACTTGCAGTCCTTGGCAATTTAGTAATGAAATCCATGGTAATGTTTTCCCATTTCCATTCCGGGATTTCAGGTTGTTGTAGTAGACCTGATGGTTTCTGATGTTCAGCTTTGACCTTAGAACACGTCAAACATTCTCCTTCATATTTAGCAATATCGGCTTTCATACCTGGCCACCAAAAATGTTTCTTAAGGTCCTTGTACATCTTCCCCGTTCCAGGATGTATTGAGTATCTGGTTTTATGAGCTTCTCTAAGTACCATTTCTCTCATATCTCCAAAATTTGTTACCCAAATTCTTTCAGCCCTATACCGGGTTTCGTCTTCCCGAATATTAAGATGCTTCTCCGATCCTTTGGGTATTTCATCCTTTAAATTTCCCTCTTTTAAAACTCCTTGTTGCGCCTCCTTTATTTGAGTAGTAAGGTTAGTGTGAATCATTATATTCATAGATTTTACTCGAATGGGTTCTCTGTCCTTCCTGCTCAAGGCATCGGCTACCACATTTGCCTTCTCCGGGTGGTAACGAATCTCAAAGTCGTAATCATTCAACAATTCAATCCACCTACGCTGCCTCATATTCAGTTGTTTCTGATTAAATATGTGTTGAAGACTTTTGTGGTCGGTATATATAATACTTTTGGCCCCATATAAGTAGTGCCTCCAAGTCTTTAATGCAAAAACAACCGCGCCTAATTCCAAATCATGCGTCGTATAATTTTGCTCGTGAATCTTCAATTGTCTAGATGCATAAGCAATCACCTTCGTCCGTTGCATTAATACACAACCGAGACCTTGCTTTGATACGTCACAATAAATCACAAAATCATCATTCCCTTCGGGCAATGACAATATAGGTGCCGTAGTTAGCTTTTTCTTCAATAATTGAAACGCCTTCTCTTGTTCATCCTTCCATTCAAATTTCTTCCCTTTATGCGTTAATGCAGTCAAGGGTTTTGCTATTTTGGAGAAATCTTGGATGAATCTTCTGTAGTAACCAGCCAATCCTAAAAATTGACGTATATGCTTCGGAATTTTTGGGGTTTCCCACTTTTCAACGGTTTCGATCTTTGCCGGGTCCACCTGGATACCTTCTTTGTTCACTATGTGACCGAGGAATTGAACTTCTTCCAACCAAAATGCACACTTTGAAAACTTAGCGTACAGTTTTTCTTTCCTCAATACTTCTAGCACTTTTCTCAAATGTTCTTCGTGCTCTTGATCATTCTTTGAGTAAATAAGTATGTCATCGATGAAAACAATGACAAACTTGTCAAGATATGGCCCACACACTCGGTTCATAAGGTCTATGAACACAGCTGGTGCGTTAGTCAATCCAAACGGCATAACCATAAACTCGTAATGACCATAACGCGTCCTAAAAGTAGTTTTTGGAATATCATCCTCCTTTACTCGCATTTGATGATATCCAGAATGTAAATCAATCTTCGAATAAACGGATGAGCCTTGTAGTTGATCAAATAAGTCGTCAATTCTCGGCAGTGGATAACGGTTTTTGATGGTAAGTTTGTTCAACTCTCTGTAGTCAATACACAACCTAAATGTACCATCCTTCTTCTTGACAAACAAAACAGGAGCTCCCCATGGTGATGTGCTTGGTCGAATGAAACCACGTTCTAATAGTTCTTTCAGTTGGCTTTGCAGTTCTTTCATCTCGCTGGGTTCGAGTCTATAAGGAGCACGAGCTATTGGTGCAGCTCCTGGTACAAGATCTATTTGAAATTCAACAGATCGATGTGGAGGTAGTCCCGGTAATTCTTTTGGAAATACATCAGGAAATTCTTTTGCGACGGGAACATCATTGATGCTCTTTTCTTCAGTTTGTACTTTCTCGACGTGTGCTAGAACAGCATAGCAACCTTTTCTTATTAGTTTTTGTGCCTTCAAATTACTAATAAGATGTAGCTTCATGTTGCCCTTTTCTCCGTACACCATTAAGGGTTTTCCTTTTTCTCGTATAATGCGAATTGCATTTTTGTAACAAACGATCTCCGCTTTCACTTCTTTCAACCAGTCCATACCGATTATCACATCAAAACTCCCTAACTCTACTGGTATCAAGTCAATCTTAAATGTTTCGTTAACCAGTTTAATTTCTCGATTCCGACATATATTATCTGCTGAAATTAATTTACCATTTGCTAATTCGAGTAAAATTTACTATCCAACGGCGTCAATGGACAACTTAATTTAGCACAAAAATCTCTACTCATATAGCTTCTATCCGCACCCGAATCAAATAAAACGTAAGCAGATTTATTGTCAATAAGAAACGTACCCGTAACAAGCTCCGGGTCTTCCTGTGCCTCTGCCGCATTAATATTGAAAACTCTTCCGCGGCCTTGTCCATTCGTGTTCTCCTGGATCGGGCAATTTCTAATAATGTGGCCCGGTTTTCCACATTTATAATAAACTACATTGGCATAACTTGCTCTGACACTACTTGCTCCGCCATTACTCGTTCCGACACCATTTGTTCCTTTCGTTCTATTAACCCCTGGTCCGTAGACCTCATACTTCGCCGCGCTATGACCATTTATTTTACACTTGTTGCAAAATTTGGTGCAGAACCCCGAGTGATACTTTTCACACCTTTGGCATAGCTGCTTCTGATTGTTGTTGTTGTTGCGGTTGTTATTGTTGTTGGGACGATTGTTGTAGTTGCTGTTGTTGTTGTTGTTGTTGTTGTTGTTGGGCCGTTTGTTGTAGTTGCGATTGATGTTGCGATTGTTGGGATAATTGTTGCGATTATTATTGTAATTGCTGTTGTTGTTGTATTGGTGATTCTTATCACCGTTTTCCTCCCACTTTCTTTTGACTTGCTTCACATTGGCCTCTTCAGCCGTCTGTTCTTTAATTCTTTCCTCAATCTGGTTCACTAGTTTGTGAGCCATTCTACATGCCTGTTGTATGGAGGCGGGCTCGTGTGAACTTATATCTTCTTGGATTCTTTCCGGTAATCCTTTCACAAACGCGTCGATCTTCTCTTCCTCATCTTCGAACGCTCTCAGACACAATAGGCACAATTCTGTGAACCGTCTTTCGTACGTGGTAATATCAAATCCTTGGGTTCGTAACCCTCTAAGTTCTGTCTTGAGCTTATTGACCTCGGTTCTGGGACGGTACTTCTCGTTCATCAAGTGCTTGAATGCTGACCACGGTAGTGCGTACGCATCATCTTGTCCCACTTGCTCTAGATAGGTATTCCACCATGTTAATGCAGAACCTGTGAAGGTATGCGTAGCGTACTTCACTTTGTCCTCTTCAGTACACTTACTTATGGCAAACACCGATTCGACCTTCTCGGTCCACCGTTTCAATCCGACCGGTCCTTCAGTTCCATCAAATTCCAAAGGTTTGCAGGCAGTGAATTATTTGTAGGTGCATCCTACACGATTTCCTGTACTGCTAGATCCAAGGTTATTGTTGGTATATAGCGCAGCCTGTACTGCGGCTATGTTTGAAGCTAGAAAAGTACGGAATTCCTCTTCATTCATATTCACGGTGTGTCGAGTAGTCGGTGCCATTTCCTTCAAATAGTCAAATGGAACAAGCTAATCATACAGAATATTAAGAGTAGTTAATAGTATTTCGTAGCATAATATGAACTCATTTATAAAAGCTTTTTCTTCATATTAGCGTTTTATAAGTTTAAATTCGGGTAGTACCTACCCGTTAAGTTCATACTTAGTAGCTAATATACAATTCAACTACTACAATTCTATATGAAAAACTGATTATAATAATATTTCGCGTTCAAACTTTTATACAATATTTTACAAACTTACAATACCGCTTATTTTACATAAAGCATGAAATATAGCACACAATAACTTTGATACAAGATAGTTGTGAAGATAATTCTAGCTAGTACACAAGTTGTTCATCAAAGGCAATAAAGACATGTAATTCATACGTCCAGAAACAAGTCATGCATTCTGGTTTTACTAGGACTACTTCCCATCCTTGGTCTTGTCGAACATAACCGTTATGGCCTTTGATAAGACAGCGTGTTGTAACGTCGTCAAAGGGACGAGGGTTACGTAATGACCAACAGTCTCATAATAACCTAAAAACCTCATTTCTTACCCCAATTACCGACTCCGTCACTTGTTGTAGCCCGATGTTGTTTTTCTCACTTTGGTGAGAAGCGAACATTACTAACCCGTAAGCATAGCATGCTTCTTTATGTTGCATGTTAGCCGCTTTTTCTAAATCATGAAGTCCTATATTCGGATACATTGAGTCAAAATAATTTCTTAACCCGTTGCGTAAAATAGCATTTGGGTTCCCCGCAATATATGCGTCAAAGTAAACACATCGTAACTTATGGGTTTCCCAATGTGATATCCCCCATCTTTCAAATGAAAGTCTCTTATAAACCAAGACATTCTTGGAACGTTCTTCGAATGTCTTACAAACTGATTTCGCCGTAAATAGTTGGGCCGAAGAATTCTGACCGACTCTAGACAAGATTTCATCAATCATGTCTCCGGGTAGGTCTCTTAAAATATTGGGTTGTCTATCCATTTTGTGTTTTTATACTGTAAAATAGACAATAGTTAGATTCATAAAAAAAAATACTTATTAATACAAGCAATTTTTACATATATCATAAAGCATAAGCACACTATATTACATATATTACACCACACGAATACAACTATCTTATTCCGACTCGCTCGTTTCTTCTTCTTCGGTTTTGGTTCGTTTTGCCAAGTTTCTAGGGATATATGATGTTCCCCTAATACGAGCTGTCGTTTTCCACAACGGTTTAGAAAAACCTGGTGGTTTAGAGGTTCCCGGGTCATTGTTACAACTTAAGGGCTTCGAGGGTTGACGATACATATAAAGTTCATCGGGGTTGGAATTAGATTTCTCTATTTTTATGCCCTTTCCCTTATTATTTTCTTTTGCCTTTTTAAATTCAGTTGGGGTAATTTCTATAACATCATCGGAATTCTCGTCGGAATCCGATTCATCGGAGAATTGGTAATCCTCCCAATATTTTGCTTCCTTGGCGGAAACACCATTGACCATAATTAACCTTGGTCGGTTGGTTGAGGATTTTCTTTTACTTAACCATTTTATTATTTCTCCCACCGGTTCTATTTCCTCCTCCGGTTCCTCCTCTTCCGGTTCTGATTCTTCTTCCGGTTCTGATTCTTCTTCCGGTTCTTCTTCGGGAACTTGTGAATCAGTCTAATATATATTCGACTCTTCGTTATTATTAGGTGAGTCAATGGGATTTGTGCTAGAGGTAGACATCTATCACACAATATCAAACATGTTAAGAGATTAATATATCACATAATATATACATGTTAATAATATATAGTTTCCAACAAAAATGTTAAGCAATCATTTTTAAAGAAAACACGGTCGAAGTCCAGACTCACTAATGCATCCTAAAAAACTCGATAAGACACACTAATGCAAATTTTCTGGTTCTCTAAGACCAACGCTCGGATACCAACTGAAATGTCCCGTTCTTATTGATTAAAAATGTTCCATATTAATTAATTTCGTTGCGAGGCTTTAACCTCTATATGAGACATTTTTCAAAGACTGCATTCATTTTTAAAACAAACCATAACCTTTATTTCATAAATAAAGGTTTAAAAAGTTTTACGTAGATTAAATGATAATCTAAAATATCCTGTTTACACACGACCATTACATAATAGTTTACAATACAAATATGTTACATCGAAATCAGTTTCTTGAATGCAGTTTTTACACAATATCATACAAACATGGACTCCAAATCTTGTCCTTATTTTAGTATGCAACAGCGGAAGCTCTTAGTATTCACCTGAGAATAAACATGCTTTAAACGTCAACAAAAATGTTGGTGAGTTATAGGTTTAACCTATATATATCAAATCGTAACAATAGACCACAAGATTTCATATTTCAATACACATCCCATACAAAGAGATAAAAATCATTTATATGGTGAACACCTGGTAACCGACATTAACAAGATGCATATTTAAGAATATCCCCATCATTCCGGGACACCCTTCGGATATGATATAAATTTCGAAGTACTAAAGCATCCGGTACTTTGGATGGGGTTTGTTAGGCCCAATAGATCTATCTTTAGGATTCGCGTCAATTAGGGTGTCTGTTCCCTAATTCTTAGATTACCAGACTTAATAAAAAGGGGCATATTCGATTTCGATAATTCAACCATAGAATGTAGTTTCACGTACTTGTGTCTATTTTGTAAATCATTTATAAAACCTGCATGTATTCTCATCCCAAAAATATTAGATTTTAAAAGTGGGACTATAACTCACTTTCACAGATTTTTACTTTGTCGGGAAGTAAGACTTGGCCACTGGTTGATTCACGAACCTATAACAATATATACATATATATCAAAGTATGTTCAAAATATATTTACAACACTTTTAATATATTTTGATGTTTTAAGTTTATTAAGTCAGCTGTCCTCGTTAGTAACCTACAACTAGTTGTCCACAGTTAGATGTACAGAAATAAATCGATAAATATTATCTTGAATTAATCCACGACCCAGTGTATACGTATCTCAGTATTGATCACAACTCAAACTATATATATTTTGGAATCAACCTCAACCCTGTATAGCTAACTCCAACATTCACATATAGAGTGTCTATGGTTGTTCCGAAATATATATAGATGTGTCGACATGATAGGTCGAAACATTGTATACGTGTCTATGGTATCTCAAGATTACATAATATACAATACAAGTTGATTAAGTTATGGTTGGAATAGATTTGTTACCTATTTTCACGTAACTAAAATGAGAAAAATTATCCAATCTTGTTTTACCCATAACTTCTTCATTTTAAATCCGTTTTGAGTGAATCAAATTGCTATGGTTTCATATTGAACTCTATTTTATGAATCTAAATAGAAAAAGTATAGGTTTATAGTCGGAAAAATAAGTTACAAGTCGTTTTTGTAAAGGTAGTCATTTCAGTCGAAAGAACGACGTCTAGATGACCATTTTAGAAAACATACTTCCACTTTGAGTTTAACCATAATTTTTGGATATAGCTTCATGTTCATAATAAAAATCATTTTCCCAGAATAACAACTTTTAAATCAAAGTTTATCATAGTTTTTAATTAACTAACCCAAAACAGTCCGCGGTGTTACTACGACGGCGTAAATCCGATTTTACGGTGTTTTTCGTGTTTCCGGGTTTTAAATCATTAAGTTAGCATATCATATAGATATAGAACATGTGTTTAGTTGATTTTAAAAGTTAAGTTAGAAGGATTAACTTTTATTTGCGAACAAGTTTAGAATTAACTAAACTATGTTCTAGTGATTACAAGTTTAAACCTTCGAATAAGATAGCTTTATATGTATGAATCGAATGATGTTATGAACATCATTACTACCTCAAGTTCCTTGGATAAACCTACTGGAAATGAGAAAAATAGATCTAGCTTCAAAGGATCCTTGGATGGCTTGAAAGTTCTTGAAGCAGAATCATGACACGAAAACAATTTCAAGTAAGATTTTCACTCGAAATAAGATTGTTATAGTTATAGAAATTGAATTAAAGTTTGAATATGATTATTACCTTGTATTAGAAAGATAACCTACTGTAAGTAACAAAGGTTTCTTGATCTTGGATGATTACTTGGAATGGATTTAGAAAACTTGGAAGTAAACTTGCAATCTTGGAAGTATTCTTGATTTTATGAAACTAGAACTTTTAGAATTTATGAAGAACACTTAGAACTTGAAGATAGAACTTGAGAGAGATCAATTAGATGAAGAAAATTGAAGAATGAAAGTGTTTGTAGGTGTTTTTGGTCGTTGGTGTATGGATTAGATATAAAGGATATGTAATTTTATTTTCATGTAAATAAGTCATGAATGATTACTCATATTTTTGTAATTTTATGAGATATTTCATGCTAGTTGCCAAATGATGGTTCCCACATGTGTTAGGTGACTCACATGGGCTACTAAGAGCTGATCATTGGAGTGTATATACCAATAGTACATACATCTAAAAGCTGTGTATTGTACGAGTACGAATACGGGTGCATACGAGTAGAATTGTTGATGAAACTGAATGAGGATGTAATTGTAAGCATTTTTGTTAAGTAGAAGTATTTTGATAAGTGTCTTGAAGTCTTTCAAAAGTGTATGAATACATATTAAAACACTACATGTATATACATTTTAACTGAGTCGTTAAGTCATCGTTAGTCGTTACATGTAAATGTTGTTTTGAAACCTTTAGGTTAACGATCTTGTTGAATGTTGTTAACCCATTGTTTATTATAACAAATGAGATGTTAAATTGTTATATTATCATGATATTATGATATATAATATATCTTAGTATGATATATATACAGTTAAATGTCGTTACAACGATAATCGTTACATATATGTCTCGTTTCGAAATCATTAAGTTAGTAGTCTTATTTTTACATATGTATTTCATTGTTAATACACTTAATAATATATTTACTTATCATTTAACATAATTAACCAAGTGTATCAATATCTTAATATGATTCATATGTACCTAGTAAGACGTTGTTATAACGATAATCGTTATATATATCGTTTTCGAGTTTCTTAAATTAATAGTCTCATTTTTTATGTATATAACTCATTGTTAAAATACCTAATAAGATACATACTTATAATAAAATCATGTTAACTATATATATAACCATATATATGTCATCGTATAGTTTTTACAAGTTTTAACGTTCGTGAATCACCGGTCAACTTGGGTGGTCAATTGTCTATATGAAACCTATTTCAATTAATCAAGTCTTAACAAGTTTGATTGCTTAACATGTTGGAAACACTTAATCATTTAAATAACAATTTCATTTAATATATATATAAACATGGAAAAGTTCGGGTCACTACAAAAAGGAAGTAAAGTCTTTCGAAAAAGACACGCGCTTCTTGATTTAGGTCATGAAGTTGTCGTCCAGACCAGCTATAGGTTAACGAAAAACCTAGAAAAGTCATCACTAAAATCAGCAGGAAATCCACGGACCTCAGCATAAAACAGGGTGGCCAAGTGGTCAGACCTATCATAACCATGAGAGGATCTGTCTCGTACAATGGGGGACACCGTGCAAATTAGCTTGATAAGACTAATAAATTGTAAAGACCCGTCCTAATCCATCCGGACGAAGTCCATATCGATTATAAACGATTCACAACAGTTGATTACATCGCGAGGTACTTGACCTCTATATGATACATTTTACAAACATTGCATTCGTTTTGAAAAGACAATCTTTCATTTACATCTGAAGTTGACAGACATGCATACCATTTCATAATATATCCAACTATAATTGACTTAATAATGATCTTGATAAACTCAACGACTCGAATGCAACGTCTTTTGAAATATGTCATGAATGACTCCAAGTAATATCTTTAAAATGATAAAATGCACAGCGGAAGATTTCTTTCGTACCTAAGAATAAACATGCTTTCAAGTGTCAACCAAAAGGTTGGTGAGTTCATTAATTTAGCATAATAATCATTTCATAAATTTAATAGACTACAAGATTTCATATTCCCAATTCTCATAAATAAACGTCCCATGCATAGAGACAAAAATATCATTTATATGGATTGAACACCTGGTAACCGACATTCACAATATGAATATAAGAATATCCCCATCATTCCGGGATCCTCCTTCGGACATGATATAAATTTTGAAGTACTAAAGCATCCGGTACTTTGGATGGGGCTTGTTCGGCCCGATAGATCTATCTTTAGAGTTCGCGTCAATTAGGGTTTCTGTTCCCTAATTCTTAGATTACCAGATTATATAAAAAGGGCATATTCGATTAGATAATCCAACCATAGAATGTAGTTTCGATCACTTGTGTCCATTTCATAAAACATTTATAAAAGCAGCGCATGCATTCTCAGTCCCAAAAATATATATTGCGAAAGCATTTAAAAAGGGAATAATGAAACTCACTATACTGTATTTTGTAGTAAAAATACATATGATGACTTTGAACAACTGAACAATGCAGGGTTGGCCTCGGATTCACGAACCTATATCATTTGTATATTTATCAATACTCATAATCGTAATCGAATAAGTTTATATATATATATATATATATATATATATATATATATATATATATATATATATATATATATATATAATATATATATATATATATATATATATATATATATAACTATTTAATTATATCATTTTTATGTTAATAATATATTTAGGTTTCATATATTCGTTTTATATATGTAAAAAAAAATATACTTTGTTACGTTGTGTATGTTAAATATAATTATGTATATATATATTTCATTTGTTTATCAAAATCGTAGTTCTAATTATACTAAGTTAATATTAGTAAAGAAAAAAAATAATGATAATAACGTTAATAATATGCTTATGTTAATAATAATAGTTCTACTATATAAAATGATAATAATACTAATATTTATGAAAGTACTAATAAATCGTATCATTTTTATAATAATATTTCCAATGTTAATCATAATCATAATATTTATAATAATACTAAAATCGTACGATTAATAATATTGATATTACTTATAGCAATACAAATGATAATATTAATAATATTATTACTTAATAATAATGCTAGTGATAATGATAATGATAGTAGTTATAAATTGCAATTTTTTTATTGTGTTAGTAATATTAAATGACAACTTTTATTGGTAATAATGATAATAATAATAACTAATATTAACAATAATAATAATACTTATAATAATAATAATGTTAGTACTAATAATTTCTAACTAATAATGCTAATAATAATAATAACACTAATACCTAAATTAATAACCATAATTAATAATTCATAACACTAATAATAACCATAATAACAATAATAATAATAATAATAATAATAATAATAATAATAATAATAATAATAATAATAATAATAATAATAATAATAATAATAATAATAATAATAATAATAATAATAATAATAATAATAATAATAATAGAAATAATAAAAGGCTACCTTCAAAGAAATTGGCCCAAAAAAATACAATGCCACAAGAGGGGCTCGAACCCGAGACCTCTCCTTCCCACAAACACTCATAAACCATTGGACCGTCTCCATTTTTCTGAAATATAGCCCTCTCAATTTTTTTATAACACGAATTTAATTTGTTCCCTAATTCTTCTTCTTCCTTCAAAGTAAACGAACTCAGCTCAAACCCAAAATTATAACGAATTTCCAAGTTAAATCTAGGACCTAAGATTAATTAACCAGTGTTGGGTTCTTCTATAGTATCAAAAAAAAAAAAATTATAGAAACAGGAAAAAAATACAGCTGCTGTCGCAGTTTTTTTTTTTAAAAAAATATAGGTTTTCGATTTTAAGGCCGTTTTGTACAAATGTTTCTACATGAATTATATTTTTAATCGTTCCTAGAAACTCTAGGAATCATCAATTTATCCTAAAACATAACAACAAACACGAATTTTGCCATGAACCAAACTGTTGACTTTTGACTTGCAAAGCTTTGACTTCGAAATTCTTGATCGATATAACGAATTGAGACTTGAGATTTTGAAGAAAGCTTGAGTAAAATAATTCTAACGAAACTACATAAATGGATTTTTGAATTTGTTTCGTATTTGAAATATGAGTGAAAAGTATTTGAACGGTATATCGAGCTGAAAAAAAAATTCTGTTTGAATAAATCAAATCGATTATGGCAGTTTTGATCTGATGTTGAGGGTGAAGAATTGATTAATCGTTATCCATAATATTAAGAAATCGATTGTCTATATAGATAAATGGGTCGACGGTTTTATTCAAGAAAAGAGATAAATAAATAAAATAAAGAAAAATGGGAGAGATTGTGATATACACTGAATGGTACTACCTGATATCAATTTTCAACAACTATCATATTAGAACAAAAATAATAACAGTGGAAAGTGAATTGATTGGTAGGAAAACACGGGTAGGCTGAAAAATGGAACAAGAAGGGAGAAATAGAAAATAAAGAAGATGGTGATATCAGACACATAACAACTCTGTCCTTATATCTTATTAATAATAATTATAAATAAATAAATATTCTAATAATAATAATACTAATAATATTAATAATAATAATAATAATAATAGTAATAATAATAATTATAATTATAACAAAATTAATAATACTAATATTGATATTAATATTAATTAATAATAATGAAAGTAGTAACATTATTATTAGTGTTAATACAACAACTATATTTTACTTGTAATTATATTTAATACCTTAACCTTATATTTTATTAATTTTAAAAAAACATATATTATATAATAACATATACTGAATATTTAATCCTTATACATTTTACATATATATTATTATATAATTGTATTTGCATTTTAGTTATATATATTGAATATATTAATGTTGCTATATATATACTATAGTACGTTGTTTCCTTAAAGCAATAGATATTATAAATTTTAACACATAATATTTATCTTATATATGCATTACATATAATATTAATTATACATAGAAATCATATATATTTATATATAAATTAATGTTTAATTACACATGATTATTTTGTATCTTAGTTTACATATTTAATTCTAACGTTTAAATTATATTTTATAATTTCAGATTTTTACATATATTTACATTTTTATATATAAATATACTTCTCTGTTTACAATTAAAGGTTCGTGAATTGTCAGGACTAGTCAAAGGGTAATTGAATACATGAATATAATTTCAAAGTTTTTGAGACTTAACATTACAGACTTTGCTTATCGGGTCGGAAACATATAAAGATTAAGTTTAAATTTGGTCAGAATTTCCCGGGTCATCACAGTACCTACCCGTTAAAGAAATTTCGTCCCGAAATTTGAGTGAGGTCGTCATGGCTAACGTTAAAAATGTTTTCATGACGAATTTGTGCTGATAAATAGAGTTTTATTACTATTGAGTAATATAGATAATACGATTCGATTTAGGTGAAGCGTACGAATGAAGATGTCACAAAAGAGTGAAATGAATAAATGAAATTTCGTTTTAACTTTTAACGTTGCCTTGGTTGAATTCCGGAATTCAAGGGATTTATAGAAAATCTTCGAAATCAAAAAGATTTGATTCTTCGGCGAATAAGGAAATTAAGATCTCTTGAATTA
The DNA here is from genome assembly GCF_046630445.1 of Rutidosis leptorrhynchoides. Lineage (NCBI taxonomy): Eukaryota > Viridiplantae > Streptophyta > Magnoliopsida > Asterales > Asteraceae > Rutidosis > Rutidosis leptorrhynchoides. Next base: position 57,575,616 of record NC_092338.1, on the reverse strand, counting down.
AATGCGGTGATCTGCTTTGATTACTCTGTCTGATATTTCCATTATGAATTAAACTCTTCCATTCCATTATTCTCACCCTTTCTATACTTTCCTTCTTGTTTCATACATCCAAAAGATTCTGAAAATGCTTAATCCAGTTCTGATCCTTGTCCTCATCCTTATTATCGCAACAATCATTCTCCTTTTTCAACTTCCACCAGAGGAATCTGTTTTCTTCTACTTCGCCCTCAGGATTATAATGTTTTTAATTCTCCCGTGTCTTTATGTTGCGATAAACATTGATATACACGGTTTGTAATTTATGTGTTGTTATCGGGCTTTATATTCTCTCTTATATTTCAAAGCTCTATGCTTTTATTTTCTCTTCCCGACTTCAAGTCAAACGATTAATGGTCCAGAATTTGTAGGTATAGAGTCTCGAATGATTATAATGTTCTAAGCAGGAAGGAACGTGATAGCACGATTTGATTTTCAAATTTATCAACATCACGGAAGATAGAACCATCAAGAATACATTTTCTTGATTTGTTTCGGAGTTAAGTAGGATGAAAGAGTTATGTACCATGTCACATGATGACGTTATGATCTGTGAATCATCACGTTCCATTTAGAAACTCTGCATGAATTACTGTAATATAATCACGTTGATCAAGTGTCATTATGTTATACTAATTCATGCATCAGTTCCAAACATTACTTCAATAACATTCATATTTTAATCTCAAAAGTTTACAGAATATAGAAACTAACAGTTTCTATATGATGTAACACTGATAGCACGAAGAGATTAATGATTTCAGATAAGAATAGTTATAAAAATATATTCAGAAATATGGAGGATATTTATAATGAAATATACGATAATATCTTGGAATTTCTAATATTGATGGATGATGAAGAAGATTTATCCGTAAAGGTTTAGATTCGGAAGCAAGGTATTCGCTAAAGATTTCATCAGAAACAGAATCATTTGAATTCTTTTGAAGTCAAACTTATTCTTTGCGATTTGTCCACGGCGTTCTTCATAGTTTCACATAATCTGCTTTTCGGTACTAAATTTTCTATTGAATGTTTCCAATATAATGATATACAGGAAGCACAAAGAGGTATATAATTTCGGACGAGAATATTTATAAAAATATCCTCAGAAATATCGAAGATATTGATGATGATATTTTGGAATTTCTAAGTTCGATGGTTGATGGAGAAAGATTTTTCCGCAAGATTTTAACATGACTTCGGAGCAAGATATTCTCTAAAGATTTCATCGGATCCAGAATTACCCGGATTCTTTGAATGTAGGGTTTGGTCCTTGTATTTGTCCTTGGTCTCCTTCATGGGTAGCTCAATCTGTTTTTCAATACCCAATCTTCTATCGAGCGTTCCTAACACTCCTTTCTTTATCATCAAACTTTTGGTCGTTTAGACCATCTACCATTTTTCTGTTTCCTCTGCATTTAATGCTATGATATCTGATTCATCGGTTATTAATCTGAGGTGGTTTCAGGAAAATTGTGTTTTTAGATGATTAAACGCTGATGGTAATATGGTGGAATATGAAAGGTTCCCTGATAACAATAAAAGAGCATACATATAAATCAAGGTGATAATAAGGTTGTTTCGAGCGAAAAGCCGAAGTTGATTTGCTGGAGCTGTGACAAAATTTGCTACTTTGAAAGGAATTACCAAGTTATTTTGGGTAATAATAACACTAAAGGAATTAGCACAACTACGTGTTAAATGTTTACTCAGTTTCCGAGAGTTTTTCAGATGCATAACTAAATGCATCAATCTTTTCTCCCGTAGATGAAGTGCGGTTGGTTTATCCTCTCGTTTGAGATGTTTTCAAGAATCATGAAAGGTTTGAACGTGAATCATAATCGTCAAGATACAAATGAGGTTTGAGATGAAATCAAGTGGCAAACTTGAAGAATTGTTTAGTTTCATATGTTATAATCAATATTTTAATTCATTTTAATTGTCCAATGTTGATAGTCCACAGTTAGCAGTGTACAAATAATAATTCATATATAGTTTACTATATAATATTTGAATTAATTAATACGTGTCGTGACCCGTATACGTCTCAGACTCGATCACAACACAAAGTATATATATTATTATAGAATCAACCTCAACCCTGTATAGCTAACTCCCGCATTACTGCATATAGAGTGTCTATGGTTATTCCAAATAATATATATAGATGGGTCGATATGATATGTCAAAACCTTGTATACGTGTCCCGATATTTAAAGTGAGTAAAAATAAATAACAGAAATTAAATGACGATAAATAAAGTGCGTAAAGTAAATAACAGAAATTAAATGACGATAAATAAAATTGCGAGAATGTAAATTGCGATAATTAAATTGCGATAAATAAAGTGTAATCAGTTAGCTGGGAACAATTAGTTAGGAACAGTTAGCGTGGATTCTTAACAAAATTTCTCATAGTTAATTTGTTTGTTTCTAATCAATTTTTATTGTGTTCATTATTTCTTCATTATGCCACTTGTTGGATTTTGGTAAGTTAAAATCCAAATATGAAATTGAATTTGAACGAAAATAGTTATTCTGTGGTGAACGGATTCGTATATCGGTGAATGTAAGTAGGATAGTAAACGACTGGTGAATCAGCTTCGAAGAATATATAGTGTAACTTATTAATGTGAAATTTAAATATTCCTCGGGTATTACCTACCCGTTAAAATATTTTCACCATTAACTGTTTGTATAAAAGAATTTTTAATTACAATCTTTATGAAAATATATTTACATATATACTTTCTTCAGATATAATCATGGATTTAATGAGTTAATATGATATTAAACTCATTTGATTTACCATTTGAACAAGAATATATAATCACTAAAATATTAGAGATTACATAATCACCATGTCGAACGAAGATAAATAATATAGAACGTCATGTAGAACGATGGTTATGCTCGAGGTACAGAATGAGATGTTGAGACATGGATTGTTGATGGTACTGGTGCTGTTACTGATGGTACAGTTGGTGCCGGTGGTGTTGCTAAAGCTGGTACGTTTTGCACCATATTTTCCAAATTAATTACACGAGCGCGAAGTTCGTTGATTTATTACTCCAGGATGATTGTCGGTCGGGACGAGCGGATGAATAAGGTTCAGAATTGTGGATAGAATATAATCTTGTCGAGTTACCCTAGAAATGAGACTGAAAATGGTGTTTCGAACAAGTTCGCCGGTAAACGCTTCAGGTTCATTGTCAAGAGGTGAATTCGGTTGATGGAAAAGATCGCTTTCTTCGCGTCTCCATTGATTAAGTCGACTATGAACTCATCAAATGAATTGAGGATGGATGATTGGTTGATTCATTCTGGTGACGCTGCCTTCGGAGCTTAGGTGAACATCCATGTCGGAATAGATGTCGGAATAACTATCGGAATAGCTATCAAAATCTGAGGGACTCGAACTGGTTGAGGGATTCATCTCGTACGATCAGAGGAAGGACTTTTCGATAAGAAATAGATTATAGGATGTAGATTAGTACCCTGCAATACATAATTTACATATGCATATATAATACTAAAATCCCATAAACTACGGAGGAATCTACGAAAGTTGTCAGGCAAAGTTACAGTAACAGATACGCTAAGATATGAAGTAACAGATACGCTAAGATATGAAGTAACAGATACGCTAAGATATGAATTTTGTCTATACACTATTCATGCAGTCAATGCAGTAAAACGTGTCTAGACTAAGAATGATAAATAAGTGATTCTCTAAGAATGATAAGCAGGTAATTTTTGACACAAAATGATAAGCAAAACTTTTGACATGCAGACACGGTCAAAGTCCAGAAACTATCAGTTAGACATACTAATGCAAGACCTGGTTCACTAAGACCACCGCTCTGATACCAACTGTAAAGACCCGTCCTAATCCATCCGGATGAAGTCCATATCGATTATAAACGATTCACAACAGTTGATTACATCGCGAGGTACTTGACCTCTATATGATACATTTTACAAACATTGCATTCGTTTTGAAAAGACAATCTTTCATTTACATCTGAAGTTGACAGACATGCATACCATTTCATAATATATCCAACTATAATTGACTTAATAATGATCTTGATAAACTCAATGACTCGAATGCAACGTCTTTTGAAATATGTCATGAATGACTCCAAGTAATATCTTTAAAATGATCAAATGCACAGCGGAAGATTTCTTTCGTACCTGAGAATAAACATGCTTTCAAGTGTCAACCAAAAGGTTGGTGAGTTCATTAGTTTAGCATAAATAATCATTTCATAAATTTAATAGACTACAAGATTTCATATTCCCAATTCTCATAAATAAACGTCCCATGCATAGAGACAAAAATATCATTCATATGGATTGAACACCTGGTAACCGACATTCACAATATGCATATAAGAATATCCCCATCATTCCGGGATCCTCCTTCGGACATGATATAAATTTCAAAGTACTAAAGCATCCGGTACTTTGGATGGGGCTTGTTGGGCCCGATAGATCTATCTTTAGAGTTCGCGTCAATTAGGGTTTCTGTTCCCTAATTCTTAGATTACCAGATTATATAAAAAGGGCATATTCGATTAGATAATCCAACCATAGAATGTAGTTTCGATCACTTGTGTCCATTTCGTAAAACATTTATAAAAGCAGCGCATGCATTCTCAGTCCCAAAAATATATATTGCGAAAGCATTTAAAAAGGGAATAATGAAACTCACTATACTGTATTTTGTAGTAAAAATACATATGATGACTTTGAACAACTGAACAATGCAGGGTTGGCCTCGGATTCACGAACCTATATCATTTGTATATTTATCAATACTCATAATCGTAATCGAATAAGTTTATATATATATATATATATATATATATATATATATATATATATATATATATATATATATATATATATATAACTATTTAATTATATCATTTTTATGTTAATAATATATTTAGGTTTCATATATTCGTTTTATATATGTAAAAAAAATATACTTTGTTACGTTGTGTATGTTAAATATAATTATGTATATATATATTTCATTTGTTTATCAAAATCGTAGTTCTAATTATACTAAGTTAATATTAGTAAAGAAAAAAAAATATTGATAATAACGTTAATAATATGCTTATGTTAATAATAATAGTTCTACTATATAAAATGATAATAATACTAATATTTATGAAAGTACTAATAAATTGTATCATTTTTATAATAATATTTCCAATGTTAATTCATAATCATAATATTTATAATAATGCTAAAATCGTACGATTAATAATATTGATATTACTTATAGCAATACAAATGATAATATTAATAATATTATTACTTAATAATAATGCTAGTGATAATGATAATGAAATTAGTTATAAATTGCAATTTTTTTATTGTGTTAGTAATATTAAATGACAACTTTTATTGGTAATAATGATAATAATAATAACTAATATTAACAATAATAATAATACTTATAATAATAATAATGTTAGTACTAATAATTTCTAACTAATAATGCTAATAATAATAATAACACTAATACCTAAATTAATAACCATAATTAATAATACATAACACTAATAATAACAATAATAACAATAATAATAATAATAATAATAATAATAATAATAATAATAATAATAATAATAATAATAATAATAATAATAATAATAATAATAATAATAATAATAGAAATAATAAAAGGCTACCTTCAAAGAAATTGGCCCAAAAAAATACACTGCCACAAGAGGGGCTCGAACCCGAGACCTCTCCTTCCCACAAACACTCATAAACCATTGGACCGTCTCCATTTTTCTGAAATATAGCCCTCTCAATTTTTTTATAACACGAATTTAATTTGTTCCCTAATTCTTCTTCTTCCTTCAAAGTAAACGAACTCAGCTCAAACCCAAAATTATAACGAATTTCCAAGTTAAATCTAGGACCTAAGATTAATTAACCAGTGTTGGGTTCTTCTATAGTATCAAAAAAAAATTATAGAAACAGGAAAAAAATACAGCTGCTGTCGCAGTTTTTTTTTAAAAAAAATATAGGTTTTCGATTTTAAGGCCGTTTTGTACAAATGTTTCTTCATGAATTATATTTTTAATCGTTCCTAGAAACTCTAGGAATCATCAATTTATCCTAAAACATAACAACAAACACGAATTTTGCCATGAACCAAACTGTTGACTTTTGACTTGCAAAGCTTTGACTTCGAAATTCTTGATCGATATAACGAATTGAGACTTGAGATTTTGAAGAAAGCTTGAGTAAAATAATTCTAACGAAACTACATAAATGGATTTTTGAATTTGTTTCGTATTTGAAATATGAGTGAAAAGTATTTGAACAGGTATATCGAGCTGAAAAAAAAATTCTGTTTGAATAAATCAAATCGATTATGGCAGTTTTGATCTGATGTTGAGGGTGAAGAATTGATTAATCGTTATCCATAATATTAAGAAATTGATTGTCTATATAGATAAATGGGTCGACGGTTTTATTCAAGAAAAGAGATAAATAAATAAAATAAAGAAAAATGGGAGAGATTGTGATATACACTGAATGGTACTACCTGATATCAATTTTCAACAACTATCATATTAGAACAAAAATAATAACAGTGGAAAGTGAATTGATTGGTAGGAAAACACGGGTAGGCTGAAAAATGGAACAAGAAGGGAGAAATAGAAAATAAAGAAGATGGTGATATCAGACACATAACAACTCTGTCCTTATATCTTATTAATAATAATTATAAATAAATAAATATTCTAATAATAATAATACTAATAATATTAATAATAATAATAATAATAGTAATAATAATAATTATAATTATAACAAAATTAATAATACTAATATTGATATTAATATTAATTAATAATAATGAAAGTAGTAACATTATTATTAGTGTTAATACAACAACTATATTTTACTTGTAATTATATTTAATACCTTAACCTTATATTTTATTAATTTTAAAAAAACATATATTATATAATAACATATAATGAATATTTAATCCTTATACATTTTACATATATATTATTATATAATTGTATTTGCATTTTAGTTATATATATTGAATATATTAATGTTGCTATATATATACTATAGTACGTTGTTTCCTTAAAGCAATAGATATTATAAATTTTAACACATAATATTTATCTTATATATGCATTACATATAATATTAATTATACATAGAAATCATATATATTTATATATAAATTAATGTTTAATTACACTTGATTATTTTGTATCTTAGTTTACATATTTAATTCTAACGTTTAAATTATATTTTATAATTTCAGATTTTTACATATATTTACATTTTTATATATAAATATACATCTCTGTTTACAATTAAAGGTTCGTGAATTGTCAGGACTAGTCAAAGGGTAATTGAATACATGAATATAATTTCAAAGTTTTTGAGACTTAACATTACAGACTTTGCTTATCGGGTCGGAAACATATAAAGATTAAGTTTAAATTTGGTCAGAATTTCCCGGGTCATCACATAAATCAGATCCCCAGAAAGGATAATCTCCTTTAAAGATCAAAAATCAGCTTTTAAGACTGATATTACTCAATCCTAGAGATTGACCTTAAAGATTGAGAATTACAAACTCATGGAATTCAATGATATCTAAACTCGAGCTTGAACGAGAAAATATTTTGATAAAATTACACACCGATTTGTTTTCTGAAAACCCATTTTCAATGCGTTCATTACCATTGAACGTAAAATCCTAGGAATTCATCTGGAATTCATTAGGTCATCTGAACTAAATCGGGTGTCAACCGTAAGAACGGTGGTTGCATAGCATGGTCAAAGACATGACCTTGTGCCAGACCGAAAAATCATAAGGGTGAACTTTACTATTACTCCTACCAGGGATAGTAATTGCGTCCGACACGTTATAGACCATAATTAAAAGCATGTCAAGGGACATTGCCTTAACAGTTGCTTGTTCAACGCTTTCCTTTACAACCGAAAGGTAGTTTACCGAAAGGTAATATACGGAAAAAGTATACTGGACGTGTTGCTTTCCCAATACAAGGTTAGAAAGTGGGTGACACAAAACCGCAAGTTTTGAGCTAAAATTTTCAAATCTGAAACCCACCAAACCCACAAAAATATTTTGCAAACACCGGTGAAGGGTTATTCCGGAAAACTTATCTAGGGTAAAAGCTAGATTGAATTTTCAAAAAGATCAAATGTTTTCATAAAGATCCAATTTCTTAAAGGATCTAAATTTTTATAGTCATGTGGGACTGTAAACCACATCGTTACTACCATTGTTTATACCGCCGTAAAGAAATCACTGATGTACAAAGTGTGAAGAATAAAGAAGTGATTCTTGTATTTCAAGACTATATTGCTTGAGGACAAGCAACGCTCAAGTGTGAGAATATTTGATAATGCTAAAAACGAACATATATTTCATAGCATTATTCCTCAAGAAAGAAAAGCTTTTAGTTGCAATTGTCCTATTTACAAGTGATATTCGTTTAAATAATAAAAGGTGAAGACAAAAGACAGATTCGACGAATTGAAGACGCAAACGAACAAAAAGCTCAAAAGTACAAAATACAATCAATAAGGTTCCAATTATTGATAAGAAACATCTCAAAATTACAAGAGTACAAGATTCAAAACGCAAAGTACATGATATTAAATTATTCGCAAGGACGTTCGAAAATTCGGAACCGGGACCAGAGTCAACTCTCAACGCTCGACGCAACGGACTAAAAATTTCAAGTCAACTATGCACATGAATATAATATAATATATAATTAATTCTTAAAATTAATATATATATTATATTATATTTAAAAACCGTCGGCATAAAAAAACAAAGACTTTTGAGTCTCCCCAGCTGGCCATGCGATCGCATGGCCTGGAAGGCATAAATCCATGCGATCGCATGGTGCACAGTTCCAGCCCACATGCCTATAAAAATCGTGCTTTGGTGTAACACAAAACACATCTTTTCCTTCTCCTCATTCATACGTAGTATATATTTATATTTATATTTTATTTTTAATTTTATTTTTAATTCTAATAATAAGGGTATGTTAGCGAATGTTGTAAGGGTGTAAGTCAAAATTCTGTCCGTGTAACGCTACGCTATTTTTAATCATTGTAAGTTATGTTCAACCTTTTTACATTAATGTCTCGTAGCTAAGTTATTATTATGCTTATTTAAAATGAAGTAATCATGATGTTGGGCTAATTACTAAAATTGGGTAATTGGGCTTTGTACCATAATTGGGGTTTGGACAAAAGAACGACACTTGTGGAAATTAGACTATGGGCTATTAATGGGCTTTATATTTGTTTAACTAAATGATAGTTTGTTAATTTTAATATAAAGATTTATAATTGAACGTCCCTATAAATAACCATATACACTCGATCGGACACGATGGGCGGGATATTTATATGTACGAATAATCGTTCATTTAACCGGACACGGGAATGGATTAATAGCCACTAGAATTATTAAAACAGTGGTGAAATTATGTACAAGGACACTTGGCATAATTGATAACAAAGTATTAAAACATTGGGTTACATTCAGTCGACATCCTGGTGTAATTATTAAACAAAGTATTAAAATCTTGTTACAGTTTAAGTCTCCAATTAGTTGGAATATTTAACTTCGGGTATAAGGATAATTTGACGAGGACACTCACACTTTATATTTATGACTGATGGACTGTTATGGACAAAAACTAGACGGACATATTAAATAATCCAGGAAAAGGACAATTAACCCATGGGCATATGTAGTGACCCGAACTTTTCCATGTTTATATATATTAATTGAGATTGATATTTACATGATTAAATATTTCCAACATGTTAAGCAATCAAACTTGTTAAGACTTGATTAATTGAAATATGTTTCATATAGACAATTGACCACCCAACTTGACCGGTGATTCACGAACGTTAAAACTTGTAAAAACTATATGATGACATATATATGGATATATATATAGTTAACATGATACTATGATAAGTAAACATATCATTAAGTATATTAACAATGAACTACATATGTAAAAACAAGACTACTAACTTAATGATTTTTAAACGAGACATATATGTAACGATTATCGTTGTAAAGACATTTAATGTATATATATCATATTAAGAGATATTCATACATGATAATATCATGATAATATAATAATTTAAAATCTCATTTGATATTATAAACATTGGGTTAACAACATTTAACAAGATCGTTAACCTAAAGGTTTCAAAACAACACTTACATGTAACGACTAACGATGACTTAACGACTCAGTTAAAATGTATATACATGTAGTGTTTTAATATGTATTTATACACTTTTGAAAGACTTCAATACACTTATCAAAATACTTCTACTTAACAAAAATGCTTACAATTACATCCTCGTTCAGTTTCATCAACAATTCTACTCGTATGCACCCGTATTCGTACTCGTACAATACACAGCTTTTAGATGTATGTACTATTGGTATATACACTCCAATGATCAGCTCTTAGCAGCCCATGTGAGTCACCTAACACATGTGGGAACCATCATTTGGCAACTAGCATGAAATATCTCATAAAATTACAAAAATATGAGTAATCATTCATGACTTATTTACATGAAAACAAAATTACATATCCTTTATATCTAATCCATACACCAACGACCAAAAACACCTATAAACACTTTCATTCTTCAATTTTCTTCATCTAATTGATCTCTCTCAAGTTCTATCTTCAAGTTCTAAGTGTTCTTCATAAATTCTACAAGTTCTAGTTACATAAAATCAAGAATACTTTCAAGTTTGCTAGCTCACTTCCAATCTTGTAAGGTGATCATCCAACCTCAAGAAATCTTTGTTTTTTATAGTAGGTTATCATTCTAATACAAGGTAATAATCAAATTCAAACTTTGGTTCAATTTCTATAACTATAACAATCTTATTTCAAGTGATGATCTTACTTGAACTTGTTTTCGTGTCATGATTCTGCTTCAAGAACTTCGAGCCATCCAAGGATCCGTTGAAGCTAGATCCATTTTTCTCTTTTCCAGTAGGTTTATCCAAGGAACTTAAGGTAGTAATGAAGTTCATAACATCATTCAATTCATACATATAAAGCTATCTTATTCGAAGGTTTAAACTTGTAATCACTAGAACATAGTTTAGTTAATTCTAAACTTGTTCCCAAACAAAAGTTAATCCTTCTAACTTGACTTTTAAAATCAACTAAACACATGTTCTATATCTATATGATATGCTAACTTAATGATTTAAAACCTGAAAACACGAAAAACACCGTAAAACCGGATTTACGCCGTCGTAGTAACACCGCGGGCTGTTTTGGGTTAGTTAATTAAAAACTATGATAAACTTTGATTTAAAAGTTGTTATTCTGAGAAAATGATTTTTATTATGAACATGAAACTATATCCAAAAATTATGGTTAAACTCAAAGTGGAAGTATGTTTTCTAAAATGGTCATCTAGACGTCGTTCTTTCGACTGAAATGACTACCTTTACAAAAACGACTTGTAACTTATTTTTCCGACTATAAACCTATACTTTTTCTGTTTAGATTCATAAAATAGAGTTCAATATGAAACCATAGCAATTTGATTCACTCAAAACGGATTTAAAATGAAGAAGTTATGGGTAAAACAAGATTGGATAATTTTTCTCATTTTAGCTACGTGAAAATTGGTAACAAATCTATTCCAACCATAACTTAATCAACTTTTATTGTATATTATGTAATCTTGAGATACCATAGACACGTATACAATGTTTCGACCTATCATGTCGACACATCTTTCGGAACAACCATAGACACTCTATATGTGAATGTTGGAGTTAGCTATACAGGGTTGAGGTTGATTCCAAAATATATATAGTTTGAGTTGTGATCAATACTGAGATACGTATACACTGGGTCGTTGATTGATTCAAGATAATATTTATCGATTTATTTCTGTACATCTAACTGTGGACAACTAGTTGTAGGTTACTAACGAGGACAGCTAACTTAATAAACTTAAAACATCAAAATATATTAAAAGTGTTGTAAATATATTTTGAACATACTTTGATATATATGTATATATTGTTATAGGTTCGTGAATCAACCAGTGGCCAAGTCTTACTTCCCGACGAAGTAAAAATCTGTGAAAGTGAGTTATAGTCCCACTTTTAAAATCTAATATTTTTGGGATGAGAATACATGCAGGTTTTATAAATGATTTACAAAATAGACACAAGTACGTGAAACTACATTCTATGGTTGAATTATCGAAATCGAATATGCCCCTTTTTATTAAGTCTGGTAATCTAAGAATTAGGGAATAGACACCCTAATTGACGCGAATCCTAAAGATAGATCTATTGGGCCTAACAAACCCCATCCAAAGTACCGGATGCTTTAGTACTTCGAAATTTATATCATATCCGAAGGGTGTCCCGGAATGATGGGGATATTCTTATATATGCATCTTGTTAATGTCGGTTACCAGGTGTTCACCATATGAATGATTTTTATCTCTATGTATGGGATGTGTATTGAAATATGAAATCTTGTGGTCTATTATTATGATTTGATATATATAGGTTAAACCTATAACTCACCAACATTTTTGTTGACGTTTTAAGCATGTTTATTCTCAGGTGATTATTAAGAGCTTCCGCTGTCGCATACTTAAATAAGGACGAGATTTGGAGTCCATGCTTGTATAATATTGTGTAAAAACTGCATTCAAGAAACTTATTTTGTTGTAACATATTTGTATTGTAAACCATTATGTAATGGTCGTGTGTAAACAGGATATTTTAGATTATCATTATTTGATAATCTACGTAAAGCTTTTTAAACCTTTATTGATGAAATAAAGGTTATGGTTTGTTTTAAAATGAATGCAGTCTTTGAAAAACGTCTCATATAGAGGTCAAAACCTCGCAACGAAATCAATTAATATGGAACGTTTTTAATCAATAAGAACGGGACATTTCAGTTGGTATCCGAGCGTTGGTCTTAGAGAACCAGAATTTTGCATTAGTGTGTCTTATCGAGTTTGTTAGGATGCATTAGTGAGTCTGGACTACGACCGTGTTTACTTGAAAAATGATTGTTTAACAAATTTTGTTGGAAACTATATATTTTTAACATGTGAATATTATGTGATATATTAATCTCTTAACGCGTTTGATATTATGTGATAGATGTCTACCTCTAGAACAAGTCCCATTGACTCACCTAATAATAATGAAGAGTCAAATGTAAATTGGAATGATTCGTGGACTGATTCACAAGTTCCCGAAGAGGAACCGGAAGAAGAGTCGGAACCGGAAGAAGAATCGGAACCGGAAGAAGAATCGGAATCGGAACCGGATGAAGAAATAGAACCGGTGGGGGAAATAATAAAACGGTTAAGTAAAAGAAAATCCTCAACCAACCGACCAAGGTTAATTATGGTCAATGGTGTTTCCGCCAAAGAAGCAAAATATTGGGAGGATTACCAATTCTCCGATGAATCGGATTCCGACGAGAATTCCGATGATGTTATAGAAATTACCCCAACTGAATTTAAAAAGGCAAAAGAAAATAATAAGGGAAAGGGCATAAAAATAGAGAAATCTAATTCCAACCCCGATGAACTTTATATGTATCGTCAACCCTCGAAGCCCTTAAGTTGTAACAATGACCCGGGAACCTCTAAACCACCAGGTTTTTCTAAACCGTTGTGGAAAACGACAGCTCGTATTAGGGGAACATCATATATCCCTAGACACTTGGCAAAACGAACCAAAACCGAAGAAGAAGAAATGAGCGAGTCGGAATAAGATAGTTGTATTCGTGTGGTGTAATATATGTAATATAGTGTGCTTATGCTTTATGATATATGTAAAAATTGCTTGTATTAATAAGTATTTTTTTTATGAATCTAACTCTTGTCTATTTTACAGTATAAAAACTCAAAATGGATAGACAACCCAATATTTTAAGAGACCTACCCGGAGACATGATTGATGAAATCTTGTCTAGAGTCGGTCAGAATTCTTCGGCACAACTATTTAAGGCGAGATCAGTTTGTAAGACATTCGAAGAACGTTCCAAGAATGCCTTGGTTTATAAAAGGCTTTCGTTCGAAAGATGGGGGATATCACATTGGGAAATCCATAAGTTACGATGTGTTTACTTTGACGCATATATTGCGGGGAACCCAAATGCTATTTTACGCAATGGGTTAAGAAATTATTTTGACTCAATATATCCGAATATTGGACTTTGTGATTTAGAAAAAGTGGCTAACATGCAACATAAAGAAGCATGTTATGCTTACGGATTAGTAATGTTCGCTTCTCACCAAAGTGAGAACAAGAACATCGGGCTACAACTATTAAACAAAACGTTCCCACAAGTGACGGAGTCGGTAATTAGGGTAAGAAATGAGGTTTTTAGGTTATTACGAGACTGTTGGTCATTACGTAACCCTCGTCCCTTTGACAACGTTACAACACGCTGTCTTATCAACGGCCATAACGGTTATGTTCCACGAGACCGAGGATGGGAAGTAGTCCTAGTAAAACCAGAATGCATGACTTGTTTCTGGACGTATGAATTACGTGTCTTTATTGCCTTTGCTGAACGACTTGTGTACTAGCTATAATTATCTTCACAACTATCTTGTATCAAAGTTATTGTGTGCTATATTTCATGCTTTATGTAAAATAAGCTGTATTGTAAGTTTGTAAAATATTGTATAAAAGTTTGAACGCGAAATATTATTATAATCAGTTTTTCATATAGAATTGTAGTAGTTGAATTGTATATTAGCTACTAAGTATGAACTTAACGGGTAGGTACTACCCGAATTTAAACTTATAAAACGCTAATATGAAGAAAAAGCTTTTATAAATGAGTTCATATTATGCTACGAAATACTATTAACTACTCTTAATATTCTGTATGATTAACTTGTTCCATTTGACTATTTTGAAGGAAATGGCACCGACTACTCGACACACCGTGAATATGAATGAAGAGGAATTTCGTACTTTTCTAGCTTCAAACATAGCCGCAGTACAGGCTGCGCTACATACCAACAATAACCTTGGATCTAGCAGTACAGGAAATCGTGTAGGATGCACCTACAAAGAATTCACTGCCTGCAAACCTTTGGAATTTGATGGAACCGAAGGACCGATCGGATTGAAACGGTGGACCGAGAAGGTCGAATCGGTGTTTGCCATAAGTAAGTGTACTGAAGAGGACAAAGTGAAGTACGCTACGCATACCTTCACAGGTTCTGCATTAACATGGTGGAATACCTATCTAGAGCAAGTGGGACAAGACGATGCGTACGCACTACCGTGGTCAGCATTCAAGCACTTGATGAACGAGAAGTACCGTCCCAGAACCGAGGTCAATAAGCTCAAGACAGAACTTAGAGGGTTACGAACCCAAGGATTTGATATTACCACGTACGAAAGACGATTCACAGAATTGTGCCTATTGTGTCCGGGAGCATTCGAAGATGAGGAAGAGAAGATCGACGTGTTTGTGAAAGGATTACCGGAAAGAATCCAAGAAGATATAAGTTCACACGAGCCCACCTCCATACAACAGGCATGTAGAATGGCTCACAAACTAGTGAACCAGATTGAAGAAAGAATTAAAGAACAGACTGCTGAAGAGGCCAATGTGAAGCAAGTCAAAAGAAAGTGGGAGGAAAACGGTGATAAGAATCACCATTACAACAACAACAGTAATTACAACAATAATCGCAACAATTATCCCAACAATCGCAACATCAATCGCAACTACAACAAACGGCCCAAAAACAACAACAACAACAATAGCAACTACAACAATCATCTCAACAATAATAATAACCGCAACAACAACAACAATCAGAAGCAGCTATGCCAAAGGTGTGAAAAGTATCACTCGGGGTTCTGCACCAAATTTTGCAACAGGTGTAAAAGAAATGGTCATAGCGCGGCGAAGTGTGAGGTCTACGGACCAGGGGTTAATAGAACGAAAGGAACAAATGGTGTCGGAACGAGTAATGGTGGAGCAAGTAGTGTCGGAGCAAGTTATGCCAATGTAGTTTGTTATAAATGTGGAAAACCGGGCCACATTATTAGAAATTGCCCGAACCAGGAGAACACGAATGGACAAGGCCGCGGAAGAGTTTTCAATATTAATGCGGCAGAGGCACAGGAAGACCCGGAGCTTGTTACGGGTACGTTTCTTATTGACAATAAATCTGCTTAGGTTTTATTTGATTCAGGTGCGGATAGAAGCTATATGAGTAGAGATTTTTGTGCTAAATTAAGTTGTCCATTGATGCCTTTGGATAGTAAATTTTTACTCGAATTAGCAAATGGTAAATTAATTTCAGCAGATAATATATGTCGGAATCGAGAAATTAAACTGGTTAGCGAAACATTTAAGATTGATTTGATACCAGTAGAGTTAGGGAGTTTTGATGTGATAATCGGTATGGACTGGTTGAAAGAAGTGAAAGCAGAGATCGTTTGTTACAAAAATGCAATTCGCATTATACGAGAAAAAGGAAAACCCTTAATGGTGTACGGAGAAAAGGGCAACACGAAGCTACATCTTATTAGTAATTTGAAGGCACAAAAACTAATAAGAAAAGGTTGCTATGCTGTTCTAGCACACGTCGAGAAAGTACAAAATGAAGAAAAGAGCATCAATGATGTTCCCATTGCAAAAGAATTTCCCGATGTATTTCCGAAAGAATTACCGGGATTACCCCCACATCGATCTGTTGAATTTCAAATAGATCTTGTACTAGGAGCTGCACCAATAGCTCGTGCTCCTTATAGACTCGCACCCAGCGAGATGAAAGAACTGCAAAGCCAATTACAAGAACTTTTAGAGCGTGGTTTCATTCGACCAAGCACATCACCGTGGGGAGCTCCTGTTTTGTTTGTTAAGAAGAAAGATGGTACATTCAGGTTGTGTATCGACTACCGAGAGTTGAACAAACTTACCATCAAGAACCGCTACCCACTACCGAGAATCGACGACTTATTTGATCAACTACAAGGCTCGTCTATTTATTCAAAGATTGACTTACGTTCCGGGTATCATCAAATGCGGGTGAAAGAAGATGATATTCCAAAGACTGCTTTCAGAACACGTTACGGTCATTACGAGTTTATGGTCATGCCGTTTGTTTTAACTAATGCACCAGCTGTGTTCATGGACCTTATGAACTGAGTGTGTGGACCATACCTTGACAAGTTTGTCATTGTTTTCGTTGATGACATACTTATTTACTCAAAGAATGATCAAGAACACGGTGAGCATTTGAGAAAGGTGTTAGAAGTATTGAGGAAGGAAGAATTATATGCTAAGTTTTCAAAGTGTGCATTTTGGTTGGAAGAAGTTCAATTCCTCGGTCACATAGTGAACAAAGAAGGTATTAAGGTGGATCCGGCAAAGATAGAAACTGTTGAAAAGTGGGAAACCCCGAAAACTCCGAAACACATACGCCAGTTTTTAGGACTAGCTGGTTACTACAGAAGGTTCATCCAAGACTTTTCCAGAATAGCAAAACCCTTGACTACATTAACGCATAAAGGGAATAAATTTGAATGGAATGATGAACAAGAGAAAGCGTTTTAGTTATTGAAGAAAAAGCTAACTACGGCACCTATATTGTCATTGCCTGAAGGGAATGATGATTTTGTGATTTATTGTGACGCATCAAAGCAAGGTCTCGGTTGTGTATTAATGCAACGAACGAAGGTGATTGCTTATGCGTCTAGACAATTGAAGATTCACGAACAAAATTATACGACCCATGATTTGGAATTAGGCGCGGTTGTTTTTGCATTAAAGACTTGGAGGCACTACTTATATGGGGTCAAAAGTATTATATATACCGACTACAAAAGTCTTCAACACTTATTTAATCAGAAACAACTGAATATGAGGCAGCGTAGGTGGATTGAATTATTGAATGATTACGACTTTGAGATTCGTTACCACCCGGGGAAGGCAAATGTGGTAGCCGATGCCTTAAGCAGGAAGGACAGAGAACCCATTCGAGTAAAATCTATGAATATAATGATTCATAATAACCTTACTACTCAAATAAAGGAGGCGCAACAAGGAGTTTTAAAAGAGGGAAATTTAAAGGATGAAATACCCAAAGGATCGGAGAAGCAT
Source organism: Rutidosis leptorrhynchoides (assembly GCF_046630445.1). Taxonomy (NCBI): domain Eukaryota; kingdom Viridiplantae; phylum Streptophyta; class Magnoliopsida; order Asterales; family Asteraceae; genus Rutidosis; species Rutidosis leptorrhynchoides. Next base: position 57,557,332 of record NC_092338.1, on the reverse strand, counting down.
CTTAATGTTCGGGAAGACGGAACCCGGTATAGGGCTGAAAGGATTTGGGTACCAAAATTTGGAGATATGAGAGAAATGGTACTTAGAGAAGCTCATAAAACCAGATACTCAATACATCCTGGAACGGGGAAGATGTACAAGGATCTCAAGAAACATTTTTGGTGGCCGGGTATGAAAGCCAATGTTGCTAAATACGTAGGAGAATGTTTGACGTGTTCTAAGGTCAAAGCTGAGCATCAGAAACCATCAGGTCTACTTCAACAACCCGAAATCCCGGAATGGAAATGGGAAAACATTACCATGGATTTCATCACTAAATTGCCAAGGACTGCAAGTGGTTTTGATACTATTTGGGTAATAGTTGATCATCTCACCAAATCAGCACACTTCCTGCCAATAAGAGAAGATGACAAGATGGAGAAGTTAGCACGACTGTATTTGAAGGAAGTCATCTCCAGACATGGAATACCAATCTCTATTATCTCTGATAGGGATGGCAGATTTATTTTAAGATTCTGGCAGACATTACAGCAAGCATTAGAAACTCGTCTAGACATGAGTACTGCCTATCATCCACAAACTGATGGGCAGAGCGAAAGGACGATACAAACGCTTGAAGACATGCTACGAGCATGTGTTATTGATTTCGGAAACAGTTGGGATCGACATCTACCGTTAGCAAAATTTTCCTACAACAACAGCTACCATTCAAGCATTGAGATGGCGCCGTTTGAAGCACTTTATGGTAGAAAGTGTAGGTCTCCGATTTGTTGGAGTGAAGTGGAGGATAGACAGATTACGGGTCCGGAGATAATACAAGAAACTACCGAGAAGATCATCCAAATTCAACAACGGTTGAAAACCGCCCAAAGTCGACAAAAGAGCTACGCTGACATTAAAAGAAAAGATATAGAATTTGAAATTGGAGAGATGGTCATGCTTAAAGTTGCACCTTGGAAAGGCGTTGTTCGATTTGGTAAACGAGGGAAATTAAATCCAAGGTATATTGGACCATTCAAGATTATTGATCGTGTCGGACCAGTAGCTTACCGACTTGAGTTACCTCAACAACTCGCAGCTGTACATAACACTTTCCACGTCTCGAATTTGAAGAAATGTTTTGCTAAAGAAGATCTCACTATTCGGTTAGATGAAATCCAAATCAACGAAAAACTTCAATTCATCGAAGAACCCGTCGAAATAATGGATCGTGAGGTTAAAAGACTTAAGCAAAACAAGATACCAATTATTAAGGTTCGATGGAATGCTCGTAGAGGACCCGAGTTCACCTGGGAGCATGAAGATCAGAGGAAGAAGAAATACCCGCATCTATTTCCAGAAGATTCGTCAACACCTTCAACAGCTTAAAATTTCGGGACGAAATTTATTTAACGGGTAGGTACTGTAGTGACCCGAACTTTTCCATGTTTATATATATTAATTGAGATTGATATTTACATGATTAAATGTTTCCAACATGTTAAGCAATCAAACTTGTTAAGACTTTATTAATTGAAATATGTTTCATATAGACAATTGACCACCCAAGTTGACCGGTGATTCACGAACGTTAAAACTTGTAAAAACTATATGATGACATATATATGGATATATATATATATAGTTAACATGATACTATGATAAGTAAACATATCATTAAGTATATTAACAATGAACTACATATGTAAAAACAAGACTACTAACTTAATGATTTTTAAACGAGACATATATGTAACGATTATCGTTGTAAAGACATTTAATGTATATATATCATATTAAGAGATATTCATACATGATAATATCATGATAATATAATAATTTAAAATCTCATTTGATATTATAAACATTGGGTTAACAACATTTAAAAAGATCGTTAACCTAAAGGTTTCAAAACAACACTTACATGTAACGACTAACGATGACTTAACGACTCAGTTAAAATGTATATACATGTAGTGTTTTAATATGTATTTATACACTTTTGAAAGACTTCAATACACTTATCAAAATACTTCTACTTAACAAAAATGCTTACAATTACATCCTCGTTCAGTTTCATCAACAATTCTACTCGTATGCACCCGTATTCGTACTCGTACAATACACAGCTTTTAGATGTATGTACTATTGGTATATACACTCCAATGATCAGCTCTTAGCAGCCCATGTGATTCACCTAACACATGTAGGAACCATCATTTGGCAACTAGCATGAAATATCTCATAAAATTACAAAAATATGAGTAATCATTCATGACTTATTTACATGAAAACAAAATTACATATCCTTTATATCTAATCCATACACCAACGACCAAAAACACCTATAAACACTTTCATTCTTCAATTTTCTTCATCTAATTGATCTCTCTCAAGTTCTATCTTCAAGTTCTAAGTGTTCTTCATAAATTCTACAAGTTCTAGTTACATAAAATCAAGAATACTTTCAAGTTTGCTAGCTCACTTCCAATCTTGTAAGGTGATCATCCAACCTCAAGAAATCTTTGTTTCTTACAGTAGGTTATCATTCTAATACAAGGTAATAATCATATTCAAACTTTGGTTCAATTTCTATAACTATAACAATCTTATTTCAAGTGATGATCTTACTTGAACTTGTTTTCGTGTCATGATTCTGCTTCAAGAACTTCGAGCCATCCAAGGATCCGTTGAAGCTAGATCCATTTTTCTCTTTTCCAGTAGGTTTATCCAAGGAACTTAAGGTAGTAATGATGTTCATAACATCATTCAATTCATACATATAAAGCTATCTTATTCGAAGGTTTAAACTTGTAATCACTAGAACATAGTTTAGTTAATTCTAAACTTGTTCGCAAACAAAAGTTAATCCTTCTAACTTGACTTTTAAAATCAACTAAACACATGTTCTATATCTATATGATATGCTAACTTAATGATTTAAAACCTGGAAACACGAAAAATACCGTAAAACCGGATTTACGCCGTCGTAGTAACACCGCGGGCTGTTTTGGGTTAGTTAATTAAAAACTATGATAAAATTTGATTTAAAAGTTGTTATTCTGAGAAAATGATTTTTATTATGAACATGAAACTATATCCAAAAATTATGGTTAAACTCAAAGTGGAAGTATGTTTTCTAAAATGGTCATCTAGACGTCGTTCTTTCGACTGAAATGACTACCTTTACAAAAATGACTTGTAACTTATTTTTCTGACTATAAACCTATACTTTTTCTATTTAGATTCATAAAATAGAGTTCAATATAAAACCATAGCAATTTGATTCACTCAAAACGGATTTAAAATGAAGAAGTTATGGGTAAAACAAGATTGGATAATTTTTCTCATTTTAGCTACGTGAAAATTAGTAACAAATCTATTCCAACCATAACTTAATCAACTTGTATTGTATATTATGTAATATTGAGATACCATAGACACGTATACAATGTTTCGACCTATCATGTCGACACATCTTTCGGAACAACCATAGACACTCTATATGTGAATGTTGGAGTTAGCTATACAGGGTTGAGGTTGATTCCAAAATATATATAGTTTGAGTTGTGATCAATACTGAGATACGTATACACTGGGTCGTGGATTGATTCAAGATAATATTTATCGATTTATTTCTGTACATCTAACTGTGGACAACTAGTTGTAGGTTACTAACGAGGACAGCTGACTTAATAAACTTAAAACATCAAAATATATTAAAAGTGTTGTAAATATATTTTGAACATACTTTGATATATATGTATATATTGTTATAGGTTCGTGAATCAACCAGTGGCCAAGTCTTACTTCCCGACGAAGTAAAAATCTGTGAAAGTGAGTTATAGTCCCACTTTTAAAATCTAATATTTTTGGGATGAGAATACATGCAGGTTTTATAAATGATTTACAAAATAGACACAAGTACGTGAAACTACATTCTATGGTTGAATTATCGAAATCGAATATGCCCCTTTTTATTAAGTCTGGTAATCTAAGAATTAGGGAACAGACACCCTAATTGACGCGAATCCTAAAGATAGATCTATTGGGCCTAACAAACCCCATCCAAAGTACCGGATGCTTTAGTACTTCGAAATTTATATCATATCCGAAGGGTGTCCCAGAATGATGGGGATATTCTTATATATGCATCTTGTTAATGTCGGTTACCAGGTATTCACCATATGAATGATTTTTATCTCTATGTATGGGATGTGTATTGAAATATGAAATCTTGTGGTCTATTATTATGATTTGATATATATAGGTTAAACCTATAACTCACCAACATTTTTGTTGACGTTTTAAGCATGTTTATTCTCAGGTGATTATTAAGAGCTTCCGCTGTCGCATACTTAAATAAGGACGAGATTTGGAGTCCATGCTTGTATGATATTGTGTAAAAACTGCATTCAAGAAACTTATTTTGTTGTAACATATTTGTATTGTAAACCATTATGTAATGGTCGTGTGTAAACAGGATATTTTAGATTATCATTATTTGATAATCTACGTAAAGCTTTTTAAACCTTTATTGATGAAATAAAGGTTATGGTTTGTTTTAAAATGAATGCAGTCTTTGAAAAACGTCTCATATAGAGGTCAAAACCTCGCAACGAAATCAATTAATATGGAACGTTTTTAATCAATAAGAACGGGACATTTCAGTTGGTATCCGAGCGTTGGTCTTAGAGAACCAGAATTTTGTATTAGTGTGTCTTATCGAGTTTGTTAGGATGCATTAGTGAGTCTGGACTTCGACCGTGTTTGCTTGAAAAATGATTGCTTAACAAATTTTGTTGGAAACTATATATTTTTAACATGTGAATATTATGTGATATATTAATCTCTTAACGCGTTTGATATTATGTGATAGATGTCTACCTCTAGAACAAGTCCCATTGACTCACCTAATAATAATGAAGAGTCAAATGTAAATTGGAATGATTCGTGGACTGATTCACAAGTTCCCGAAGAGGAACCGGAAGAAGAGTCGAAACCGGAAGAAGAATCGGAACCGGAAGAAGAATCGGAACCGGATGAAGAAATAGAACCGGTGGGGGAAATAATAAAACGGTTAAGTAAAAGAAAATCCTCAACCAACCGACCAAGGTTAATTATGGTCAATGGTGTTTCCGCCAAGGAAGCAAAATATTGGGAGGATTACCAATTCTCCGATGAATCGGATTCCGACGAGAATTCCGATGATGTTATAGAAATTACCCCAACTGAATTTAACAAGGCAAAATAAAATAATAAGGGAAAGGGCATAAAAATAGAGAAATCTAATTCCAACCCCGATGAACTTTATATGTATCGTCAACCCTCGAAGCCCTTAAGTTGTAACAATGACCCGGGAACCTCTAAACCACCAGGTTTTTCTAAACCGTTGTGGAAAACGACAGCTCGTATTAGGGGAACATCATATATCCCTAGACACTTGGCAAAACGAACCAAAACCGAAGAAGAAGAAACGAGCGAGTCGGAATAAGATAGTTGTATTCGTGTGGTGTAATATATGTAATATAGTGTGCTTATGCTTTATGATATATGTAAAAATTGCTTGTATTAATAAGTATTTTTTTTATGAATCTAACTCTTGTCTATTTTACAGTATAAAAACACAAAATGGATAGACAACCCAATATTTTAAGAGACCTACCCGGAGACATGATTGATGAAATCTTGTCTAGAGTCGGTCAGAATTCTTCGGCACAACTATTTAAGGCGAGATCAGTTTGTAAGACATTCGAAGAACGTTCCAAGAATGCCTTGGTTTATAAAAGGCTTTCGTTCGAAAGATGGGGGATATCACATTGGGAAATCCATAAGTTACGATGTGTTTACTTTGACGCATATATTGCGGGGAACCCAAATGCTATTTTACGCAATGGGTTAAGAAATTATTTTGACTCAATATATCCGAATATTGGACTTCGTGATTTAGAAAAAGCGGCTAACATGCAACATAAAGAAGCATGTTATGCTTACGGATTAGTAATGTTCGCTTCTCACCAAAGTGAGAACAAGAACATCGGGTTACAACTATTAAACAAAACGTTCCCACAAGTGACGGAGTCGGTAATTGGGGTAAGAAATGAGGTTTTTAGGTTATTACGAGACTGTTGGTCATTACGTAACCCTCGTCCCTTTGACGACGTTACAACACGCTGTCTTATCAACGGCCATAACGGTTATGTTCCACAAGACCGAGGATGGGAAGTAGTCCTAGTAAAACCAGAATGCATGACTTGTTTCTGGACGTATGAATTACGTGTCTTTATTGCCTTTGCTGAACGACTTGTGTACTAGCTATAATTATCTTCACAACTATCTTGTATCAAAGTTATTATGTGCTATATTTCATGCTTTATGTAAAATAAGCGGTATTGTAAGTTTGTAAAATATTGTATAAAAGTTTGAACGCGAAATATTATTATAATCAGTTTTTCATATAGAATTGTAGTAGTTGAATTGTATATTAGCTACTAAGTATGAACTTAACGGGTAGGTACTACCCGAATTTAAACTTATAAAACGCTAATATGAAGAAAAAGCTTTTATAAATGAGTTCATGTTATGCTACGAAATACTATTAACTACTCTTAATATTCTGTATGATTAACTTGTTCCATTTGACTATTTTGAAGGAAATGGCACCGACTACTCGACACACCGTGAATATGAATGAAGAGGAATTTCGTACTTTTCTAGCTTCAAACATAGCCGCAGTATAGGCTGCGCTACATACCAACAATAACCTTGGATCTAGCAGTACAGGAAATCGTGTAGGATGCACCTACAAAGAATTCACTGCCTGCAAACCTTTGGAATTTGATGGAACCGAAGGACCGATCGGATTGAAACGGTGGACCGAGAAGGTCGAATCGGTGTTTTCCATAAGTAAGTGTACTGAAGAGGACAAAGTGAAGTACGCTACGCATACCTTCACAGGTTCTGCGTTAACATGGTGGAATACCTATCTAGAGCAAGTGGGACAAGACGATGCGTACGCACTACCGTGGTCAGCATTCAAGCACTTGATGAACGAGAAGTACCGTCCCAGAACCGAGGTCAATAAGCTCAAGACAGAACTTAGAGGGTTACGAACCCAAGGATTTGATATTACCACGTACGAAAGACGATTAACAGAATTGTGCCTATTGTGTCCGGGAGCATTCGAAGATGAGGAAGAGAAGATCGACGCGTTTGTGAAAGGATTACCGGAAAGAATCCAAGAAGATATAAGTTCACACGAGCCCGCCTCCATACAACAAGCATGTAGAATGGCTCACAAACTAGTGAACCAGATTGAAGAAAGAATTAAAGAACAGACTGCTGAAGAGGCCAATGTGAAGCAAGTCAAAAGAAAGTGGGAGGAAAACGGTGATAAGAATCACCATTACAACAACAACAGTAATTACAACAATAATCGCAACAATTATCCCAACAATCGCAACATCAATCGCAACTACAACAAACGGCCCAACAACAACAACAACAACAATAGCAACTACAACAATCATCTCAACAATAATAATAACCGCAACAACAACAACAATCAGAAGCAGCTATGCCAAAGGTGTGAAAAGTATCACTCGGGGTTCTGCACCAAATTTTGGAACAGGTGTAAAAGAAATGGTCATAGCGCGGCGAAGTGTGAGGTCTACGGACCAGGGGTTAATAGAACGAAAGGAACAAATGGTGTCGGAACGAGTAATGGTGGAGCAAGTAGTGTCGGAGCAAGTTATGCCAATGTAGTTTGTTATAAATGTGGAAAACCGGGCCACATTATTAGAAATTGCCCGAACCAGGAGAACACGAATGGACAAGGCCGCGGAAGAGTTTTCAATATTAATGCGGCAGAGGCACAGGAAGACCCGGAGCTTGTTACGGGTACGTTTCTTATTGACAATAAATCTGCTTACGTTTTATTTGATTCAGGTGCGGATAGAAGCTATATGAGTAGAGATTTTTGTGCTAAATTAAGTTGTCCATTGATGCCTTTGGATAGTAAATTTTTACTCGAATTAGCAAATGGTAAATTAATTTCAGCAGATAATATATGTCGGAATCGAGAAATTAAACTGGTTAGCGAAACATTTAAGATTGATTTGATACCAGTAGAGTTAGGGAGTTTTGATGTGATAATCGGTATGGACTGGTTGAAAGAAGTGAAAGCAGAGATCGTTTGTTACAAAAATGCAATTCGCATTATACGAGAAAAAGGAAAACCCTTAATGGTGTACGGAGAAAAGGGCAACACGAAGCTACATCTTATTAGTAATTTGAAGGCACAAAAACTAATAAGAAAAGGTTGCTATGCTGTTCTAGCACACGTCGAGAAAGTACAAACTGAAGAAAAGAGCATCAATGATGTTCCCATTGCAAAAGAATTTCCCGATGTATTTTCGAAAGAATTACCGGGATTACCCCCACATCGATCTGTTGAATTTCAAATAGATCTTGTACCAGGAGCTGCACCAATAGCTCGTGCTCCTTATAGACTCGCACCCAGCGAGATGAAAGAACTGCAAAGCCAATTACAAGAACTTTTAGAGCGTGGTTTCATTCGACCAAGCACATCACCATGGGGAGCTCCTGTTTTGTTTGTTAAGAAGAAAGATGGTACATTCAGGTTGTGTATCGACTACCGAGAGTTGAACAAACTTACCATCAAGAACCGCTACCCACTACCGAGAATCGACGACTTATTTGATCAACTACAAGGCTCGTCTATTTATTCAAAGATTGACTTACGTTCCGGGTATCATCAAATGCGGGTGAAAGAAGATGATATTCCAAAGACTGCTTTCAGAACACGTTACGGTCATTACGAGTTTATGGTCATGCCGTTTGTTTTAACTAATGCACCAGCTGTGTTCATGGACCTTATGAACCGAGTGTGTGGACCATACCTTGACAAGTTTGTCATTGTTTTCATTGATGACATACTTATTTACTCAAAGAATGACCAAGAACACGGTGAGCATTTGAGAAAGGTGTTAGAAGTATTGAGGAAGGAAGAATTATACGCTAAGTTTTCAAAGTGTGCATTTTGGTTGGAAGAAGTTCAATTCCTCGGTCACATAGTGAACAAAGAAGGTATTAAGGTGGATCTGGCAAAGATAGAAACTGTTGAAAAGTGGGAAACCCCGAAAACTCCGAAACACATACGCCAGTTTTTAGGACTAGCTGGTTACTACAGAAGGTTCATCCAAGACTTTTCCAGAATAGCAAAACCCTTGACTGCATTAACGCATAAAGGGAAGAAATTTGAATGGAATGATGAACAAGAGAAAGCGTTTCAGTTATTGAAGAAAAAGCTAACTACGGCACCTATATTGTCATTGCCTGAAGGGAATGATGATTTTGTGATTTATTGTGACGCATCAAAGCAAGGTCTCGATTGTGTATTAATGCAACGAACGAAGGTGATTGCTTATGCGTCTAGACAATTGAAGATTCACGAACAAAATTATACGACGCATGATTTGGAATTAGGCGCGGTTGTTTTTGCATTAAAGACTTGGAGGCACTACTTATATGGGGTCAAAAGTATTATATATACCGACTACAAAAGTCTTCAATACATATTTAATCAGAAACAACTGAATATGAGGCAGCGTAGGTGGATTGAATTATTGAATGATTACGACTTTGAGATTCGTTACCACCCGGGGAAGGCAAATGTGGTAGCCGATGCCTTGAGCAGGAAGGACAGAGAACCCATTCGAGTAAAATCTATGAATATAATGATTCATAATAACCTTACTACTCAAATAAAGGAGGCGCAACAAGGAGTTTTAAAAGAGGGAAATTTAAAGGATGAAATACCCAAAGGATCGGAGAAGCATCTTAATATTCGGGAAGACGGAACCCGGTATAGGGCTGAAAGGATTTGGGTACCAAAATTTGGAGATATGAGAGAAATGGTACTTAGAGAAGCTCATAAAACCAGATACTCAATACATCCTGGAACGGGGAAGATGTACAAGGATCTCAAGAAACATTTTTGGTGGCCGGGTATGAAAGCCAATGTTGCTAAATACGTAGGAGAATGTTTGACGTGTTCTAAGGTCAAAGCTGAGCATCAGAAACCATCAGGTCTACTTCAACAACCCGAAATCCCGGAATGGAAATGGGAAAACATTACCATGGATTTCATCACTAAATTGCCAAGGAATGCAAGTGGTTTTGATACTATTTGGGTAATAGTTGATCATCTCACCAAATCAGCACACTTCCTGCCAATAAGAGAAGATGACAAGATGGAGAAGTTAGCACGACTGTATTTGAAGGAAGTCATCTCCAGACATGGAATACCAATCTCTATTATCTCTGATAGGGATGGCAGATTTATTTTAAGATTCTGGCAGACATTACAGCAAGCATTAGGAACTCGTCTAGACATGAGTACTGCCTATCATCCACAAACTGATGGGCAGAGCGAAAGGACGATACAAACGCTTGAAGACATGCTACGAGCATGTGTTATTGATTTCGGAAACAGTTGGGATCGACATCTACCGTTAGCAGAATTTTCCTACAACAACAGCTACCATTCAAGCATTGAGATGGCGCCGTTTGAAGCACTTTATGGTAGAAAGTGCAGGTCTCCGATTTGTTGGAGTGAAGTGGGGGATAGACAGATTACGGGTCCGGAGATAATACGAGAAACTACCGAGAAGATCATCCAAATTCAACAACGGTTGAAAACCGCCCAAAGTCGACAAAAGAGCTACGCTGACATTAAAAGAAAAGATATAGAATTTGAAATTGGAGAGATGGTCATGCTTAAAGTTGCACCTTGGAAAGGCGTTGTTCGATTTGGTAAACGAGGGAAATTAAATCCAAGGTATATTGGACCATTCAAGATTATTGATCGTGTCGGACCAGTAGCTTACCGACTTGAGTTACCTCAACAACTCGCGGCTGTACATAACACTTTCCACGTCTCGAATTTGAAGAAATGTTTTGCTAAAGAACATCTCACTATTCGGTTAGATGAAATCCAAATCAACGAAAAACTCCAATTCATCGAAGAACCCGTCGAAATAATGGATCGTGAGGTTAAAAGACTTAAGCAAAACAAGATACCAATTATTAAGGTTCGATGGAATGCTCGTAGAGGAACCGAGTTCACCTGGGAGCATGAAGATCAGAGGAAGAAGAAATACCCGCATCTATTTCCAGAAGATTCGTCAACACCTTCAACAGCTTAAAATTTCGGGACGAAATTTATTTAACGGGTAGGTACTGTAGTGACCCAAACTTTTCCATGTTTATATATATTAATTGAGATTGATATTTACATGATTAAATGTTTCCAACATGTTAAGCAATCAAACTTGTTAAGACTTGATTAATTGAAATATGTTTCATATAGACAATTGACCACCCAACTTGACCGGTGATTCACGAACGTTAAAACTTGTAAAAACTATATGATGACATATATATGGATATATATATATAGTTAACATGATACTATGATAAGTAAACATATCATTAAGTATATTAACAATGAACTACATATGTAAAAACAAGACTACTAACTTAATGATTTTTAAACGAGACATATATGTAACGATTATCGTTGTAAAGACATTTAATGTATATATATCATATTAAGAGATATTCATACATGATAATATCATGATAATATAATAATTTAAAATCTCATTTGATATTATAAACATTGGGTTAACAACATTTAACAAGATCGTTAACCTAAAGGTTTCAAAACAACACTTACATGTAACGACTAACGATGACTTAACGACTCAGTTAAAATGTATATACATGTAGTGTTTTAATATGTATTTATACACTTTTGAAAGACTTCAATACACTTATCAAAATACTTCTACTTAACAAAAATGCTTACAATTACATCCTCGTTCAGTTTCATCAACAATTCTACTCGTATGCACCCGTATTCGTACTCGTACAATACACAGCTTTTAGATGTATGTACTATTGGTATATACACTCCAATGATCAGCTCTTAGCAGCCCATGTGAGTCACCTAACACATGTGGGAACCATCATTTGGCAACTAACATGAAATATCTCATAAAATTACAAAAATATGAGTAATCATTCATGACTTATTTACATGAAAACAAAATTACATATCCTTTATATCTAATCCATACACCAACGACCAAAAACACCTATAAACACTTTCATTCTTCAATTTTCTTCATCTAATTGATCTCTCTCAAGTTCTATCTTCAAGTTCTAAGTGTTCTTCATAAATTCTACAAGTTCTAGTTACATAAAATCAAGAATACTTTCAAGTTTGCTAGCTCACTTCCAATCTTGTAAGGTGATCATCCAACCTCAAGAAATCTTTGTTTCTTACAGTAGGTTATCATTCTAATACAAGGTAATAATCATATTCAAACTTTGGTTCAATTTCTATAACTATAACAATCTTATTTCAAGTGATGATCTTACTTGAACTTGTTTTCGTGTCATGATTCTGCTTCAAGAACTTCGAGCCATCCAAGGATCCGTTGAAGCTAGATCCATTTTTCTCTTTTCCAGTAGGTTTATCCAAGGAACTTAAGGTAGTAATGATGTTCATAACATCATTCAATTCATACATATAAAGCTATCTTATTCGAAGGTTTAAACTTGTAATCACTAGAACATAGTTTAGTTAATTCTAAACTTGTTCGCAAACAAAAGTTAATCCTTCTAACTTGACTTTTAAAATCAACTAAACACATGTTCTATATCTATATGATATGCTAACTTAATGATTTAAAACCTGGAAACACGAAAAATACTGTAAAACCGGATTTACGCCGTCGTAGTAACACCGCGGGCTGTTTTGGGTTAATTAATTAAAAACTATGATAAACTTTGATTTAAAAGTTGTTATTCTGAGAAAATGATTTTTATTATGAACATGAAACTATATCCAAAAATTATGGTTAAACTCAAAGTGGAAGTATGTTTTCTAAAATGGTCATCTAGACGTCGTTCTTTCGACTGAAATGACTACCTTTACAAAAATGACTTGTAACTTATTTTTCCGACTATAAACCTATACTTTTTCTGTTTAGATTCATAAAATAGAGTTCAATATAAAACCATAGCAATTTGATTCACTCAAAACGGATTTAAAATGAAGAAGTTATGGGTAAAATAAGATTGGATAATTTTTCTCATTTTAGCTACGTGAAAATTAGTAACAAATCTATTCCAACCATAACTTAATCAACTTGTATTGTATATTATGTAATATTGAGATACCATAGACACGTATACAATGTTTCGACCTATCATGTCGACACATCTTTCGAAACAACCATAGACACTCTATATGTGAATGTTGGAGTTAGCTATACAGGGTTGAGGTTGATTCCAAAATATATATAGTTTGAGTTGTGATCAATACTGAGATACGTATACACTGGGTCGTGAATTGATTCAAGATAATATTTATCGATTTATTTCTGTACATCTAACTGTGGACAACTAGTTGTAGGTTACTAACGAGGACAGCGGACTTAATAAACTTAAAACATCAAAATATATTAAAAGTGTTGTAAATATATTTTGAACATACTTTGATATATATGTATATATTGTTATAGGTTCGTGAATCAACCAGTGGCCAAGTCTTACTTCCCGACGAAGTAAAAATCTGTGAAAGTGAGTTATAGTCCCACTTTTAAAATCTAATATTTTTGGGATAAGAATACATGCAGGTTTTATAAATGATTTACAAAATAGACACAAGTACGTGAAACTACATTCTATGGTTGAATTATCGAAATCGAATATGCCCCTTTTTATTAAGTCTGGTAATCTAAGAATTAGGGAACAAACACCCTAATTGACGCGAATCCTAAAGATAGATCTATTGGGCTTAACAAACCCCATCCAAAGTACCGGATGCTTTAGTACTTCGAAATTTATATCATATCCGAAGGGTGTCCCGGAATGATGGGGATATTCTTATATATGCATCTTGTTAATGTCGGTTACCAGGTGTTCACCATATGAATGATTTTTATATCTATGTATGGGATGTGTATTGAAATATGAAATCTTGTGGTCTATTATTATGATTTGATATATATAGGTTAAACCTATAACTCACCAACATTTTTGTTGACGTTTTAAGCATGTTTATTCTCAGGTGATTATTAAGAGCTTCCGCTGTCGCATACTTAAATAAGGACGAGATTTGGAGTCCATGCTTGTATGATATTGTGTAAAAACTGCATTCAAGAAACTTATTTTGTTGTAACATATTTGTATTGTAAACCATTATGTAATGGTCGTGTGTAAACAGGATATTTTAGATTATCATTATTTGATAATCTACGTAAAGCTTTTTAAACCTTTATTGATGAAATAAAGGTTATGGTTTGTTTTAAAATGAATGCAGTCTTTGAAAAATGTCTCATATAGAGGTCAAAACCTCGCAACGAAATCAATTAATATGGAACGTTTTTAATCAATAAGAACGGGACATTTCAGCATAGAACTAAAATCAACACGTCAAACATCATGATTACGGAAGTTTAAATAAGCATAATTCTTTTATTTCATATTTAATTTCCTTTATTTTATATTTAATTGCACTTCTAATTTTCGCACTTTTATTTATTGTTATTGTATTTAATTGCACTTTTAATTATCGTACTTTTTAATTATCGAAAGTTTATTTTATTGCACTTTTATTTATCGCAATTTCATTATCGTTATTTACTTTACGCTTTAAATTAAGTCTTTTATTTATTTAATATTTTACATTTTGTTTTAACTGCGACTAAAGTTTTAAAATCGACAAACCGGTCATTAAACGGTAAAAACCCCCCTTTATAATAATAATATTACTTATATACATATTTATATTTTTATAAAATAAAACTAATATAGCGTTAAGCTTTGATTAAAAGATTTTCCCTGTGGAACGAACCGGACTTACTAAAAACTACACTACTGTACGATTAGGTACACTGCCTATAAGTGTTGTAGCAAGGTTTAAGTATATCCATTCAATAAATAAATAAATATCTTGAGTAAAATTGTATCGTATTTAATAGTATTTCCTTGTAAAATATAAGCTATTTTATATACACCTCTCATAACATCAGAATCCAATGTTATGTACCCGACCAGACGTCGTAAACACAAAAACACGCAACATAGGCCAAAACACAACAGTGTTGATTGAGTTTGCAAAGTAAGTCAACTGAGTGTTTGATTGGTCGATCGATTCCGAATTTACGACGATCGTTATCCACAACGCGGTTATGCAGTCATGATGACAATAGAATCAATGACAAAGACTTCGACACCGGTTCCTGTTTGCGTAAAATTCTAGTACAATTTTAGTTTCCGTCAAACATGACAAGTGTTAATAATTATACGCAATATCTAGTCATAGCGTGGTTGTGGACTTTCAAAGCATACACACTACGCATGTACCGCGTAAATGTGCGCAAGTATTGGTGAAAAACATTGTGCGAGGAACAACGCCAGCAGTTAGTGTATGCGCAAAGTACCGCGCAAACTAGTTGTAAGGAATGCTGCAAAACTGTGCAATGCACAATCGAGGCACGACCACGAGCTTATGCGGCTAAGTACTGCTGATTAAGTCTTTGCGAAATAACCTCGCGAAATAATCCTCATCTGGAATTAAATGACTAATTACAAACGAGTAAAGCAATGGCGCATCATACGATTAACGCATTAAGAGATATGCGTGATCCCAAAGCTAGAAAGGAAGTTACCACAAAAGTCATAGACTAGTGAAGTCAACCCAATATCACTCTAACCATCACAAAGTTTATATCTCTCCCTTTAATAGGAATGTATACCGTGAGGTTCATTTTGAGAATAAATTTTTAATTATCCATGAAGATCAATGTGATATTCCCTGAGCAACCAAATAAATGGTTAGGAGAACTTTCCAAAATATAAACCATATTTTATTTTTTGTCGTCTTTTGGTCAGTATTCGTATTTATTATGACCTCGTAATCGAGTTGAGTAATAAACGAATCAACCGGCTAAGCAATCTATGCCAAAAGAACGGGGCGAATATCCGCGCAAAACGCGTAGCGTGCACAAGCTGCAGTCTTATAAAACATTGTGTAATTGTACCACCGAAGCGTGTAGACGTCACAAATCTTTGTCAAATTACTACTTCACAAGCTATTGCGCCGAACACATTGGCTACAAGTAAATTCATTTGTACAATTTACCCTTTATAAAACAAGAGGAATACACGTTTCTACGATTAAGCAATTGACGTGAGGCTCATACTTAGAAATAAAATAAGCCTTCCACTTAAACATGCACCGGATTATCGTATCTTCAAAAATAGACCATATATATTATAATATGAGTGTGTATTTGTATTGGATATTTATCCTTTAAATAAATGTAGCAGATATGGTAACATGGATGCGTGTTATTTTAAATCTAGAAAATATCTCCGAGATTTTTGGAATTGATAAATAGCTAATACCGCTTAAATCACAGCCATACACCAACTGTTGTTCCGAATATTACTCACCGAATCCGGTTAAGGGATGACGTCACCGAGATTTATGGATTAAATCGGTATAAATATCCCATCAAAATTTGACCTCATACGAAATATAAATGATTGTAAAAAGAAAGTATGAGAATTCTGATATGTATATATTTCGTATATAAATATAAAGAGGTAAGATGTATGTTGTGCGTAAGATTCGGTACATATATTATGTGATCAGCATAAATATTACTCTACCACTTCGTTAATTGTTGCTACGGAGTATTATTATATTCCTTAAAACAATTGGTCCACAAAGTATAGGAACAAGCAGATTTGTAAAGAATCGATAGCTTATTTAACACAAAAATCGCCGGAAAAAAAATCAGCTGAGTACGATATTGCCAGATATTAAGAGGTACATTCGATAAGAACATGTACTAGAAGTAGCAGACATGGAGCTCCTATTTCAGGCCATGGATGTGCTACACTCAACCCGAAGTTGCTATGAAGCTTTTCAGAGACGTTACGGCCAGCCCGGAGGTGTTGCGGCTTACCCAAGGCAATACGACCAGTCCAGTATCGTTGTGATATGCTGCGGTCTGCCATTAGGTGTCTCCGTAAAGATTCTGCCCTTTAGAAAAAATATTAATCGGGTCTTCGGACACCGTCGTCACCCAAAACGGTGATCACGAATGATAGATCGTGAAGTTTACATAGTCGTTAAACAATAATGATAAACCAATGAACATGTAAGCATGTTAATTTGTTGCATAAGATCACTATCTGGTCATATGATATGTTTCTTTTTTTATCAATATATACACCGTATTAAATAAAAACAGTTGGTGACATTTGATTGAAAAACATCCTGGTGTTCGCGAGCTCTGAATATAGACCTATTTTTTATTAGATCCGTTCTTAAACATACGATTTTCAGCTTGGAACCCACGACCAGACCATCATATTATTTTTAGTACCCATTATATCTTGAATCTAGATATATCCTGTACACTATGGTTGATCGATAACCCGAAACCATATTACATACGTACACTAGTTTCTAGATTTTTAACATAATGAAATAAATATAAAAAACTTACAGCCGTTTAACTGATGGAAGGAATGTCAGATATGTCGACTCTCAATGAAAGCACCAATTGATCAAGCATAATTCCGCCTAGGGCTAGAAACATACTTGAGTGCAATAGAGGGGGTTTTAATAGATTCAGCGACGTTAACCTCCGGTCCGGATACCGTGATAACCCTAGCCGAGATGATGATCTCGGGAGGGTGGCTAAGGACTGACCGCCGGCCGATGGATGGCGCTGATTGGCGGCGAAGGGGGAAAACCCTACCAAAAGTGGTAGGTAAAAACCCTAGCGTAGAATGTGTACCCTAAATGCTTAGATTACCCCTCTATTTATAGGAGGGAATTAGGGTTTGAGGAGGAAGACTTGACCGCGGCCCATGGACCAAGCCCAATTACTCGGCCTGATGGGCTCCGCACAACATCAGGTAGGAATCTTGAAGCGTACGTCGATGACTTGGTAATTAAGAGCAACACTGAGGAAGAAATGCTCGCGGACATCTTAGAAACGTTTGCGTCTCTACGCAGGATAAACATGAAGCTTAATCCCCTCAAATGTAGTTTTTGGGAAGAGGAAGGCAAGTTTCTAGGTCATGTGGTGACAGCGAGGGGAATCAAGGCGAATCCCAAAAAGATTGAAGCCATTGATAGTTTTCCATCTCCGAAGACAAAGAAAGACGTGCAGAGTCTAACCGGGAAGCTTGCGGCGATCACGCGGTTTTTGTCGAAGGCCGCAGAACGACAATTGCCATTCTTCAATACTTTGAAGAATTGTTTAAAGAAAAAAGACTTTGTATGGACTCAGGAGGCGGAATCAGCCTTTCAGGAGATGAAAAAGGTGCTCGCTGAATTACCAACACTCACCGTGCCAGTAACAGGAGAAATGCTTACGCTGTACCTTGCGGCATCGAAAGAGGCGATTAGCTCAGTCCTTATCACAGACCGCGGAAAGATAATCTACTTTTATATACATTATTTATTTCGCAGAAACTTAACACTGAGGTTTTCTCATACGCAAATGCCGGTCTACTTCGTGAGCAAGACGCTGACATCAAGCGAAGTAAACTATTCACCAATAGAAAAGCTAGTATATGCGCTGGTCCATACGGCGCGGCGTTTGCGCCGATATTTTCAAGCACATCCAATTGTGGTTCTAACTGATCAACCAATCAAACAGGTTGGTACATGCCTAATTTACGGCAATGTCCGGGGTTACCGCATTGATTAACACAATCATTTTTCTTTCAGGTGTTGTACAAGCCTGAGATTTCTGGCCGAATGGCTAAATGGGCAGTTGAGTTAGGAGTGCATGAAATAAATTTTTCTTTGCAAAGCGCGGCTAAGGGTCAAATACTAGCGGATTACCTTGCAGAGTTACCTGCGGATGTCGAGGCATCAGCAGAACATCAAGATACGCCTGCACCAACTTTGTCGCCATAGGAGTTATATACCGATGGTGCTTGCAGCGCAGCTGGCGCGGGTGCGGGTGTAATTTTAACCGGTCCAGACAGTGAAGAGCATACATATGTGCTAAGGTTTAATTTTGCTGTTACGAACAACAAAGCAGAATATGAGGCTCTGTAAGCGGGTATGCACATTGCGCATAAATTGAATGTTAAAATTCTGCACGCTTATGTAGATTCAAAGCTAGTGTGCAGCCAAGTCAGCGGGGACTTTGAAGCGCACGACATTACCATGCAGCGATATTTATCGCTTGTTCATAACCTCGCTGACCAGTTTGAAGCTTTTCAAATCTCCCATGTAATGCGGGGGAAAATAAGAAAGAGGATGCGCTTAGCAAATTGGCTGCTCTGGCTTTTGATCATCTGGGGAATAAAGTTCTTATAGAAGAACTGCATGAGAAATCCATTGTTATGATGCCTTTGGTAGCACCTGTTGAGGAATCCAGCTCAACATGGATGACACCTATTATTGCTTTCCTGCAGGATGGCACATCACCTGCGGATTCCGTTGATGCGAAGAAGGTCCGTACCAAGGCACCACTGTATGCCCTTGAGGGTGACGTCCTATATCGAAAAAATTATTTAAGGCCGCACTTAAGATGTATTTGAAATGTCCCGTTCTTATTGATTAAAAACGTTCCATATTAATTGATTTCGTTGCGAGGTTTTGACCTCTATATGAGACGTTTTTCAAAGACTGCATTCATTTTAAAACAAACCATAACCTTTATTTCATCAATAAAGGTTTAAAAAGTTTTACGTAGATTATCAAATAATGATAATCTAAAATATCCTGTTTACACACGACCATTACATAATGGTTTACAATACAAATATGTTACAACAAAATAAGTTTCTTGAATGCAGTTTTTACACAATATCATACAAACATGGACTCCAAATCTCGTCCTTATTTAAGTATGCGACAGCAGAAGCTCTTAATAATCACCTGAGAATAAACATGCTTAAAACGTCAACAAAAATGTTGGTGAGTTATAGGTTTAACCTATATATATATCAAATCATAATAATAGACCACAAGATTTCATATTTCAATACATATCCCATACATAGAGATAAAAATCATTCATATGGTGAACACCTGGTAACCGACATTAACAAGATGCATATATAAGAATATCCCCATCATTCCGGGACACCCTTCGGATATGATATAAATTTCGAAGTACTAAAGCATCCGGTACTTTGGATGGGGTTTGTTAGACCCAATAGATCTATCTTTAGGATTCACGTCAATTAGGGTGTCTGTTCCCTAATTCTTAGATTACCAGACTTAATAAAAAGGGGCATATTAGATTTCGATAATTCAACCATAGAATGTAGTTTCACGTACTTGTGTCTATTTTGTAAATCATTTATAAAACCTGCATGTATTCTCATCCCAAAAATATTAGATTTTAAAAGTGGGACTATAACTCACTTTCACGGATTTTTACTTCGTCGGGAAGTAAGACTTGGCCACTGGTTGATTCACAAACCTATAACAATATATACATATATATCAAAGTATGTTCAAAATATATTTACAACACTTTTAATATATTTTGGTGTTTTAAGTTTATTAAGTCAGCTGTCCTCGATAGTAACCTACAACTAGTTGTCCACAATTAGATGTACAGAAATAAATCAAAAAATATTATTTTGAATCAATCCACGACCCAGTGTATACGTATCTCAGTATTGATCACAACTCAAACTATATATATATTTTGGAATCAACCTCAACCCTGTATAGCTAACTCCAACATTCACATATAGAGTGTCTATGGTTGTTCCGAAATATATATAGATGTGTCGACATGATAGGTCGAAACATTGTATACGTGTCTATGGTATCTCAAGATTACATAATATACAATACAAGTTGATTAAGTTATGGTTGGAATAGATTTGTTACCAATTTTCACGTAGCGAAAATGAGAAAAATTATCCAATCTTGTTTTACCCATAACTTCTTCATTTTAAATCCGTTTTGAGTGAATCAAATTGCTATGGTTTCATATTGAACTCTATTTTATGAATCTACACAGAAAAAGTATAGGTTTATAGTCGGAAAAATAAGTTACAAGTCGTTTTTGTAAAGGTAGTCATTTCAGTCGAAAGAACGACGTCTAGATGACCATTTTAGAAAATATACTTCCACTTTGAGTTTAACCATAATTTTTGGATATAGTTTCATGTTCATAATAAAAATCATTTTCTCAGAATAACAAATTTTAAATCAAAGTTTATCATAGTTTTTAATTAACTAACCCAAAACAGCCCGCGGTGTTACTACGACGGCGTAAATCCGGTTTTACGGTGTTTGTCGTGTTTCCAGGTTTTAAATCATTAAGTTAGCATATCATATAGATATAGAACATGTGTTTAGTTGATTTTAAAAGTCAAGTTAGAAGGATTAACTTTTGTTTGCGAACAAGTTTAGAATTAACTAAACTATGTTCTAGTGATTACAAGTTTAAACCTTCGAATAAGATAGCTTTATATGTATGAATCGAATGATGTTATGAACATCATTACTACCTTAAGTTCCTTGGATAAACCTACTGGAAAAGAGAAAAATGGATCTAGCTTCAACGGATCCTTGGATGGCTCGAAGTTCTTGAAGCAGAATCATGACACGAAAACAAGTTCAAGTAAGATCATCACTTGAAATAAGATTGTTATAGTTATAGAAATTGAACCAAAGTTTGAATATGATTATTACCTTGTATTAGAATGATAACCTACTGTAATAAACAAAGATTTCTTGAGGTTGGATGATCACCTTACAAGATTGGAAGTGAGCTAGCAAACTTGAAAGTATTCTTGATTTTATGAAACTAGAACTTTTAGAATTTATGAAGAACACTTAGAACTTGAAGATAGAACTTGAGAGAGATTAATTAGATGAAGAAAATTGAAGAATGAAAGTGTTTGTAGGTGTTTTTGGTCGTTGGTGTATGGATTAGATATAAAGGATATGTAATTTTGTTTTCATGTAAATAAGTCATGAATGATTACTCATATTTTTGTAATTTTATGAGATATTTCATGCTAGTTGCCAAATGATGGTTCCCACATGTATTAGGTGACTCACATGGGCTGCTAAGAGCTGATAATTGGAGTGTATATACCAATAGTACATACATCTAAAAGCTGTGTATTATACGAGTACGAATACGGGTGCATACGAGTAGAATTGTTGATGAAACTGAACGAGGATGTAATTGTAAGCATTTTTGTTAAGTAGAAGTATTTTGATAAGTGTATTGAAGTCTTTCAAAAGTTTATAAATACATATTAAAACACTACATGTATATACATTTTAACTGAGTCGTTAAGTCATCGTTAGTCGTTACATGTAAATGTTGTTTTGAAACCTTTAGGTTAACGATCTTGTTAAATGTTGTTAACCCAATGTTTATAATATCAAAAGAGATTTTAAATTATTATATTATCATGATATTATGATGTACGAATATCTCTTAATATGATATATATACATTAAATGTCGTTACAACGATAATCGTTACATATATGTCTCGTTTCAAAATCATTAAGTTAGTAGTCTTGTTTTTACATATGTAGTTAATTGTTAATATACTTAATGATATGTTTAATTATCATAATATAATGTTAACTATATATATAACCATATATATGTCATCATATAGTTTTTACAAGTTTTAACGTTCGTGAATCACCGGTCAACTTGGGTGGTCAATTGTCTATATGAAACCTATTTCAATTAATCAAGTCTTAACAAGTTTGATTGCTTAACAAGTTGGAAACATTTAATCATGTAAATATCAATCTCAATTAATATATATAAACATGGAAAAGTTCGGGTCACTACAGTACCTACCCGTTAAATAAATTTCGTCCCGAAATTTTAAGCTGTTGAAGGTGTTGACGAATCTTCTGGAAATAGATGCGGGTATTTCTTCTTCATCTGATCTTCACACTCCCAGGTGAACTCGGGTCCTCTACGAGCATTCCATCGAACCTTAACAATTGGTATCTTGTTTTGCTTAAGTCTTTTAACCTCACGATCCATTATTTCGACGGGTTCTTCGATGAATTGGAGTTTTTCGTTGATTTGGATTTCATCTAACGGAATAGTGAGATCTTCTTTAGCAAAACATTTCTTCAAATTCGAGACGTGGAAAGTGTTATGTACAGTCGCGAGTTGTTGAGGTAACTCAAGTCGGTAAGCTACTGGTCCGACACGATCAATAATCTTGAATGGTCCAATATACCTTGGATTTAATTTCCCTCGTTTACCAAATCGAACAACGCCTTTCCAAGGTGCAACTTTAAGCATGACCATCTCTCCAATTTCAAATTCTATATCTTTTCTTTTAATGTCAGCGTAGCTCTTTTGTCGACTTTGGGCGGTTTTCAACCGTTGTTGAATTTGGATGATCTTCTCGGTAGTTTCTTGTATAATCTCCGGACCCGTAATCTGTCTATCCCCCACTTCACTCCAACAAATCGGAGACCTGCACTTTCTACCATAAAGTTCTTCAAACGGCGCCATCTCAATGCTTGAATGGCAGCTGTTGTTGTAGGAAAATTCTGCTAACGGTAGATGTCGATCCCAACTGTTTCCGAAATCAATAACACATGCTCGTAGCATGTCTTCAAGCGTTTGTATCGTCCTTTCACTCTGCCCATCAGTTTGTGGATGATAGGCAGTACTCATGTCTAGACGAGTTCCTAATGCTTGCTGTAATGTCTGCCAGAATCTTGAAATAAATCTGCCATCCCTATCAGAGATAATAGAGATTGGTATTCCATGTCTGGAGACGACTTCCTTCAAATACAGTCGTGCTAACTTCTCCATCTTGTCATCTTCTCTTATTGGCAGGAAGTGTGCTGATTTGGTGAGACGATCAACTATTACCTAAATAGTATCAAAACCACTTGCAGTCCTTGGCAATTTAGTGATGAAATCCATGGTAATGTTTTCCCATTTCCATTCTGGGATTTCGGGTTGTTGAAGTAGACCTGATGGTTTCTGATGCTCAGCTTTGACCTTAGAACACGTCAAACATTCTCCTACGTATTTAGCAACATCGGCTTTCATACCCGGCCACCAAAAATGTTTCTTGAGATCCTTGTACATCTTCCCCATTCCAGGATGTATTGAGTATCTGGTTTTATGAGCTTCTCTAAGTACCATTTCTCTCATATCTCCAAATTTTGGTACCCAAATCCTTTCAGCCCTATACCGGGTTCCGTCTTCCCGAATATTAAGATGCTTCTCCGATCCTTTGGGTATTTCATCCTTTAAATTTCCCTCTTTTAAAACTCCTTGTTGCGCCTCCTTTATTTGAGTAGTAAGGTTATTATGAATCATTATATTCATAGATTTTACTCGAATGGGTTCTCTGTCCTTCCTGCTCAAGGCATCGGCTACCACATTTGCCTTCCCCGGGTGGTAACGAATCTCAAAGTCGTAATCATTCAACAATTCAATCCACCTACGCTGCCTCATATTCAGTTGTTTCTGATTAAATATGTGTTGAAGACTTTTATGGTCGGTATATATAATACTTTTGACCCCATATAAGTAGTGCCTCCAAGTCTTTAATGCAAAAACAACCGCGCCTAATTCCAAATCATGCGTCGTATAATTCTGCTCGTGAATCTTCAATTGTCTAGATGCATAAGCAATCACCTTCGTTCGTTGCATTAATACACAACCAAGACCTTGCTTTGATGCATCACAATAAATCACAAAATCATCATTCCCTTCAGGCAATGACAATATAGGTGCCGTAGTTAGCTTTTTCTTCAATAACTGAAACGCTTTCTCTTGTTCATCATTCCATTCAAATTTCTTCCCTTTATGCGTTAATGCAGTCAAGGGTTTTGCTATTCTGGAAAAGTCTTGGATGAACCTTCTGTAGTAACCAGCTAGTCCTAAAAACTGGCGTATGTGTTTCGGAGTTTTCGGGGTTTCCCACTTTTCAACAGTTTCTATCTTTGCCGGATCCACCTTAATACCTTCTTTGTTCACTATGTGACCGAGGAATTGAACTTCTTCCAACCAAAATGCACACTTAGACAACTTAGCGTACAATTCTTCCTTCCTCAATACTTCTAACACCTTTCTCAAATGTTCACCGTGTTCTTGGTCATTCTTTGAGTAAATAAGTATGTCATCAATGAAAACAATGACAAACTTGTCAAGGTATGGTCCACACACTCGGTTCATAAGGTCCATGAACACAGCTGGTGCATTAGTTAAACCAAACGGCATGACCATAAACTCGTAATGACCGTAACGTGTTCTGAAAGCAGTCTTTGGAATATCATCTTCTTTCACCCGCATTTGATGATACCCGGAACGTAAGTCAATCTTTGAATAAACAGACGAGCCTTGTAGTTGATCAAATAAGTCGTCGATTCTCGGTAGTGGGTAGCGGTTCTTGATGGTAAGTTTGTTCAACTCTCGGTAGTCGATACACAACCTGAATGTACCATCTTTCTTCTTGACAAACAAAACAGGAGCTCCCCACGGTGATGTGCTTGGTCGAATGAAACCACGCTCTAAAAGTTCTTGTAATTGGCTTTGCAGTTCTTTCATCTCGCTGGGTGCGAGTCTGTAAGGAGCACGAGCTATTGGTGCAGCTCCTGGTACAAGATCTATTTGAAATTCAACGGATCGATGTGGGGGTAATCCCGGTAATTCTTTCGGAAATACATCGGGAAATTCTTTTGCAATGGGAACATCATTGATGCTCTTTTCTTCAGTTTGTACTTTCTCGACGTGTGCTAGAACAGCATAGCAACCTTTTCTTATTAGTTTTTGTGCCTTCAAATTACTAATAAGATGTAGCTTCGTGTTGCCCTTTTCTCCGTACACCATTAAGGGTTTTCCTTTTTCTCGTATAATGCGAATTGCATTTTTGTAACAAACGATCTCTGCTTTCACTTCTTTCAACCAGTCCATACCGATTATCACATCAAAACTCCCTAACTCTACTGGTATCAAATCAATCTTAAATGTTTCGCTAACCAGTTTAATTTCTCGATTCCGACATATATTATCTGCTGAAATTAATTTACCATTTGCTAATTCGAGTAAAAATTTACTATCCAAAGGCGTCAATGGACAACTTAATTTAGCACAAAAATCTCTACTCATATAGCTTCTATCCGCACCCGAATCAAATAAAACGTAAGCAGATTTATTGTCAATAAGAAACGTACCCGTAACAAGCTCCGGGTCTTCCTGTGCCTCTGCCGCATTAATATTGAAAACTCTTCCGCGGCCTTGTCCATTCGTGTTCTCCTAGTTCGGGAAATTTCTAATAATGTGGCCCGGTTTTCCACATTTATAACAAACTACATTGGCATAACTTGCTCCGACACTACTTGCTCCGCCATTACTCGTTCCGACACCATTTGTTCCTTTCGTTCTATTAACCCCTGGTCCGTAGACCTCACACTTCGCTGCGCTATGACCATTTCTTTTACACTTGTTGCAAAATTTGGTGCAGAACCCCGAGTGATACTTTTCACACCTTTGGCATAGCTGCTTCTGATTGTTGTTGTTGTTGCGGTTATTATTGTTGTTGGGATGATTGTTGTAGTTGCTGTTGTTGTTGTTGTTGTTGTTGTTGTTGTTGGGCCGTTTGTTGTAGTTGCGATTGATGTTGCGATTGTTGGGATAATTGTTGCGATTATTGTTGTAATTGTTGTTGTTGTTGTATTGGTGATTCTTATCACCGTTTTCCTCCCACTTTCTTTTGACTTGCTTCACATTGGCCTCTTCAGCAGTCTGTTCTTTAATTCTTTCTTCAATATGGTTCACTAGTTTGTGAGCCATTCTACATGCCTGTTGTATGGAGGCGGGCTCGTGTGAACTTATATCTTCTTGGATTCTTTCCGGTAATCCTTTCACAAACGCGTCGATCTTCTCTTCCTCATCTTCGAATGCTCCCGGACACAATAGGCACAATTCTGTGAATCGTCTTTCGTACGTGGTAATATCAAATCCTTGGGTTCGTAACCCTCTAAGTTCTGTCTTGAGCTTATTGACCTCGGTTCTGGGACGGTACTTCTCGTTCATCAAGTGCTTGAATGCTGACCACGGTAGTGCGTATGCATCATCTTGTCCCACTTGCTCTAGATAGGTATTCCACCATGTTAACGCAGAACCTGTGAAGGTATGCGTAGCGTACTTTACTTTGTCCTCTTCAGTACACTT
The DNA here is from genome assembly GCF_046630445.1 of Rutidosis leptorrhynchoides. Taxonomy (NCBI): domain Eukaryota; kingdom Viridiplantae; phylum Streptophyta; class Magnoliopsida; order Asterales; family Asteraceae; genus Rutidosis; species Rutidosis leptorrhynchoides. Next base: position 57,530,061 of record NC_092338.1, on the reverse strand, counting down.
ACTTATGGCAAACACCGATTCGACCTTCTCGGTCCACCGTTTCAATCCGATCGGTCCTTCGGTTCCATCAAATTCCAAAGGTTTGCAGGCAGTGAATTCTTTGTAGGTGCATCCTACACGATTTCCTGTACTGCCAGATCCAAGGTTATTGTTGGTATGTAGCGCAGCCTGTACCGCGGCTATGTTTGAAGCTAGAAAAGTACGGAATTCCTCTTCATTCATATTCACGGTGTGTCGAGTAGTCGGTGCCATTTCCTTCAAAATAGTCAAATGGAACAAGTTAATCATACAGAATATTAAGAGTAGTTAATAGTATTTCGTAGCATAATATGAACTCATTTATAAAAGCTTTTTCTTCATATTAGCATTTTATAAGTTTAAATTCGGGTAGTACCTACCCGTTAAGTTCATACTTAGTAGCTAATATACAATTCAACTACTACAATTCTATATGAAAAACTGATTGTAATAATATTTCACGTTTAAACTTTTATACAATATTTTACAAACTTACAATACCGCTTATTTTACATAAAGCATGAAATATAGCACACAATAACTTTGATACAAGATAGTTGTGAAGATAATTCTAGCTAGTACACAAGTCGTTCAGCAAAGGCAATAAAGACACGTAATTCATACGTCCAGAAACAAGTCATGCATTCTGGTTTTACTAGGACTACTTCCCATCCTTGGTCTTGTGGAACATAACCGTTATGGCCGTTGATAAGACATCGTGTTGTAACGTCGTCAAAGGGACGAGGGTTACGTAATGACCAACAGTCTCGTAATAACATAAAAACCTCATTTCTTATCCCAATTACCGACTCCGTTACTTGTGGGAACGTTTTGTTTAATAGTTGTAGCCCGATGTTCTTGTTCTCACTTTGGTGAGAAGCGAACATTACTAACCCGTAAGCATAACATGCTTCTTTATGTTGCATGTTAGCCGCTTTTTCTAAATCACGAAGTCCTATATTCGGATATACTGAGTCAAAATAATTTCTTAACCCGTTGCGTAAAATAGCATTTGGGTTCCCCGCAATATATGCGTCAAAGTAAACACATCGTAACTTATGGATTTCCCAATGTGATATCCCCCATCTTCCGAACGAAAGCCTTTTATAAACCAAGGCATTCTTGGAACGTTCTTCGAATGTCTTACAAACTGATCTCGCCTTAAATAGTTGTGCCGAGGAATTCTGACCGACTCTAGACAAGATTTCATTAATCATGTCTCCGGGTAGGTCTCTTAAAATATTGGGTTGTCTATCCATTTTGTGTTTTTAAACTGTAAAATAGACAAGAGTTAGATTCATAAAAAAATACTTATTAATACAAGCAATTTTTACATATATCATAAAGCATAAGCACACTATATTACATATATTACACCACACGAATACAACTATCTTATTCCGACTCGCTCGTTTCTTCTTCTTCAGTTTTGGTTCGTTTTGCCAAGTTTCTAGGGATATATGATGTTCCCCTAATACGAGCCGTAATTTTCCACATTGGTTTAGAAAAACCTGGTGGTTTAGAGGTTCCCGGGTCATTGTTACAACTTAAGGACTTCGGGGGTTGACGATACATATAAAGTTCATCGGGGTTGGAATTAGATTTCTCTATTTTTATGCCCTTTCCCTTATTATTTTCTTTTGCCTTTTTAAATTCAGTTGGGGTAATTTCTATAACATCATCGGAATTTTCGTCGGAATCCGATTCATCGGAGAATTGGTAATCCTCCCAATATTTTGCTTCCTTGGCGGAAACACCATTGACCATAATTAACCTTGGTCGGTTGGTTGAGGATTTTCTTTTACTTAACCATTTTATTATTTCCCCCGCCGGTTCTATTTCTTCATCTGGTTCCGATTCTTCTTCCGGTTCCGATTCTTCTTCCGGTTCCGACTCTTCTTCCGGTTCCTCTTCGGGAACTTGTGAATCAGTCCACGAATCATTCCAATTTACATTTGGCTCTTCATTATTATTAGGTGAGTCAATGGGACTTGTTCTAGAGGTAGACATCTATCACATAATATCAAACACGTTAAGAGATTAATATATCATATAATATTCACATGTTAAAAATATATAGTTTCCAACAAAATTTGTTAAGCAATCATTTTTCAAGTAAACACGGTCGAAGTCCAGACTCACTAATGCATCCTAACAAACTCGATAAGACACACTAATGCAAAATTCTGGTTCTCTAAGACCAACGCTCGGATACCAACTGAAATGTCCCGTTCTTATTGATTAAAAACGTTCCATATTAATTGATTTCGTTGCGAGGTTTTGACCTCTATATGAGACGTTTTTCAAAGACTGCATTCATTTTAAAACAAACCATAACCTTTATTTCATCAATAAAGGTTTAAAAAGTTATACGTAGATTATCAAATAATGATAATCTAAAATATCCTGTTTACACACGACCATTACATAATGGTTTACAATACAAATATGTTACAACAAAATAAGTTTCTTGAATGCAGTTTTTACACAATATCATACAAACATGGACTCCAAATCTCGTCCTTATTTAAGTATGCGAAAGCGGAAGCTCTTAATAATCACCTGAGAATAAACATGCTTAAAACGTCAACAAAAATGTTGGTGAGTTATAGGTTTAACCTATATATATATCAAATCATAATAATAGACCACAAGATTTCATATTTCAATACATATCCCATACATAGAGATAAAAATCATTCATATGGTGAACATCTGGTAACCGACATTAACAAGATGCATATATAAGAATATCCCCATCATTCCGGGACACCCTTCGGATATGATATAAATTTCGAAGTACTAAAGCATCCGGTACTTTGGATGGGGTTTGTTAGACCCAATAGATCTATCTTTAGGATTCACGTCAATTAGGGTGTCTGTTCCCTAATTCTTAGATTACCAGACTTAATAAAAAGGGGCATATTAGATTTCGATAATTCAACCATAGAATGTAGTTTCACGTACTTGTGTCTATTTTGTAAATCATTTATAAAACCTGCATGTATTCTCATCCCAAAAATATTAGATTTTAAAAGTGGGACTATAACTCACTTTCACGGATTTTTACTTCGTCGGGAAGTAAGACTTGGCCACTGGTTGATTCACAAACCTATAACAATATATACATATATATCAAAGTATGTTCAAAATATATTTACAACACTTTTAATATATTTTGGTGTTTTAAGTTTATTAAGTCAGCTGTCCTCGATAGTAACCTACAACTAGTTGTCCACAGTTAGATGTACAGAAATAAATCGAAAAATATTATCTTGAATCAATCCACGACCCAGTGTATACGTATCTCAGTATTGATCACAACTCAAACTATATATATTTTGGAATCAACCTCAACCCTGTATAGCTAACTCCAACATTCACATATAGAGTGTCTATGGTTGTTCCGAAATATATATAGATGTGTCGACATGATAGGTCGAAACATTGTATACGTGTCTATGGTATCTCAAGATTACATAATATACAATACAAGTTGATTAAGTTATGGTTGGAATAGATTTGTTACCAATTTTCACGTAGCTAAAATGAGAAAAATTATCCAATCTTGTTTTACCCATAACTTCTTCATTTTAAATCCGTTTTGAGTGAATCAAATTGCTATGGTTTCATATTGAACTCTATTTTATGAATCTAAACAGAAAAAGTATAGGTTTATAGTCGGAAAAATAAGTTACAAGTCATTTTTGTAAAGGTAGTCATTTCAGTCGAAAGAACGACGTCTAGATGACCATTTTAGAAAACATACTTCCACTTTGAGTTTAACCATAATTTTTGGATATAGTTTCATGTTCATAATAAAAATCATTTTCTCAGAATAACAACTTTTAAATCAAAGTTTATCATAGTTTTTAATTAACTAACCCAAAACAGCCCGCGGTGTTACTACGACGGCGTAAATCCGGTTTTACGGTGTTTGTCGTGTTTCCAGGTTTTAAATCATTAAGGTAGCATATCATATATATATATAGAACATGTGTTTAGTTGATTTTAAAAGTCAAGTTAGAAGGATTAACTTTTGTTTGCGAACAAGTTTAGAATTAACTAAACTATGTTCTAGTGATTACAAGTTTAAACCTTCGAATAAGATAGCTTTATATGTATGAATCGAATGATGTTATGAACATCATTACTACCTTAAGTTCCTTGGATAAATCTACTGGAAAAGAGAAAAATGGATCTAGCTTCAACGGATCCTTGGATGGCTCGAAGTTCTTGAAGCAGAATCATGACACGAAAACAAGTTCAAGTAAGATCATCACTTGAAATAAGATTGTTATAGTTATAGAAATTGAACCAAAGTTTGAATATGATTATTACCTTGTATTAGAATGATAACCTACTGTAATAAACAAAGATTTCTTGAGGTTGGATGATCACCTTACAAGATTGGAAGTGAGCTAGCAAACTTGAAAGTATTCTTGATTTTATGAAACTAGAACTTTTGGAATTTATGAAGAACACTTAGAACTTGAAGATAGAACTTGAGAGAGATTAATTAGATGAAGAAAATTGAAGAATGAAAGTGTTTGTAGGTGTTTTTGGTCGTTGGTGTATGGATTAGATATAAAGGATATGTAATTTTGTTTTCATGTAAATAAGTCATGAATGATTACTCATATTTTTGTAATTTTATGAGATATTTCATGCTAGTTGCCAAATGATGGTTCCCACATGTGTTAGGTGACTCACATGGGCTGCTAAGAGCTGATCATTGGAGTGTATATACCAATAGTACATACATCTAAAAGCTGTGTATTGTACGAGTACGAATACGGGTGCATACGAGTAGAATTGTTGATGAAACTGAACGAGGATGTAATTGTAAGCATTTTTGTTAAGTAGAAGTATTTTGATAAGTGTATTGAAGTCTTTCAAAAGTTTATAAATACATATTAAAACACTACATGTATATACATTTTAACTGAGTCGTTAAGTCATCGTTAGTCGTTACATGTAAATGTTGTTTTGAAACCTTTAGGTTAACGATCTTGTTAAATGTTGTTAACCCAATGTTTATAATATCAAAAGAGATTTTAAATTATTATATTATCATGATATTATGATGTACGAATATCTCTTAATATGATATATATACATTAAATGTCGTTACAACGATAATCGTTACATATATGTCTCGTTTCAAAATCATTAAGTTAGTAGTCTTGTTTTTACATATGTAGTTCATTGTTAATATACTTAATGATATGTTTAATTATCATAATATAATGTTAACTATATATATAACCATATATATGTCATCATATAGTTTTTACAAGTTTTAACGTTCGTGAATCACCGGTCAACTTGGGTGGTCAATTGTCTATATGAAACCTATTTCAATTAATCAAGTCTTAACAAGTTTGATTGCTTAACATGTTGGAAACATTTAATCATGTAAATATCAATCTCAATTAATATATATAAACATGGAAAAGTTCGGGTCACTACAGTATTGGTCCGAAAGAGGCAGAGGAGGTTATACACGAGGTGCATGAAGGCGCAAGTGCTCTTCATTAGGGGCACAGGTCTATTGTGTCAAAAATTATGCAGCTAGGTTATTATTGGACCACTATGTACGCAGATACTACGCGAATAGTTAAGCAATGCGAATCGTGCCAAATACATGCACCCATCAGCAGGGCACCTGCGCATCCAATGATACCAGTCTCCTCACCATGGCCATTCTGCAAATGGGCAATTGACATAGTCGGACCATTTCCAAAAGGCCGAGGTAATATTATCATTTATTTTATACCATATGCTACTTATGTCAGTATCTTACGCATACTCTGCACACGCAGGAAACATTAAATTCTTGATTGTTGCAATCGACTATTTCACTAAGTGGGTTGAAGCGTGACCGCTAGCAACAATTTCAGGAAAGAGGGTGCGAAATTTTGTATGGGAAGACATTATTTGTCGGTTCGGCATACCAAACAAAATCGTTAGTGATAACGGTACACAGTTTGCGGGGGATCCTTTTCGTAGTTGGTGCGCAGAGCTTAATATTAAGCAAACATTCACTTCTGTTGCGCATCCGCAGGCGAATGGGCAGTGCGAAGTTACCAACCGGGATATATTGGCCAGAATCAAAGCTAGATTGGGCCATGGCAGAGTTGGTTGGGTGGACGAACTACCAAAAGTTTTGTGGGCGCATAGAACAACACCAAAAGCAAGCACTGGTGAGACTCCGTTCAGTTTGGTCTACGGGTCCGAGGCTGTTGTGCCCTCAGAGATTGTGGTACCAACGTTCCGCGTACAGAATTTTGACGAACAGAATAACTCAGAATCTTTGCGGGAGAATCTTAACCTGCTTGAAGAACGCAGACTCTCTGCGGCGGTAAATGAAGCAAATAACAAGCAGAGAATTGCAAAGTACTACAATCAGCGTGTGCGTTCGCGCTCTTATAAGTGCGGGGACTTAGTTTGGTGTCAGAATGACGCAAGTCATGCGGAGGATACTGGGAAATTGGGCCCCCGCTGGGAAGGTCCGTATAGGGTAGCAAAAGCAAGCAACACCGGGGCATACCATCTCGAGACATTAGATGGAAAACCTGTGAAACGCACTTGGCACGCGACATTGTTGAAAAAATTTTATATGTAGCTAGATGGATCTGATCACTCCAGTTTATTTTAGCACATTATTTTTTCTATGTATTTTCCGCCGGTTTGGATGTGTCGCGGTTGTAATCATTATTAATGCCAATTGAATATTTACTCGCGCATACTTTTATTGTTTATTTCTTTTTGTATGCGGATCCTGCCTACTTAAGGGGTGTCCTCTAGCCCCCGTACGGCAGAAGCCTGTTTGGTTACAAGGCTAGACATTAACGGCAGGTGAAGGGAATTGGTTTTCCCTAGCCAAGCGCCACGCAGACTAGATGGCTGCCAAGTCAACTTAAAAATACAAGCATTGGTTTGCTTGTGCGTAATTACTCTCGCATTGGTTTGCGTGAGGAACTCTTAAGCATAAAAGCATTGGTTTGTTTTTGGTTGCGTTGCTTACCATACAACTAAAGTGCACCCCTAGTACATGACAAAGCAATAACGCAGTAGCTTTTGAGTCTAAGTTGTTCAAGGTAAATTGCTAAAGTATTGGTTTATTTTACGCAGTACCTGCGTATACGCATAAGTTTTGGTTAACTATGCGCATGGGCATGCGGTTAATTCTTTGTTTTGATTCGAAATATATAAACAAATTAATACACTACGCATGCATAACACGGTAATATATACATGAAGTTATTACAAATGGTAATTGTTTTAAATGCCTGCCCATCAGGGGACTTATGGCTCAAAAAATTGTATTTACAGTTGCCTGCCTAAGCATAGGACTTACGGCGCAAACTATTACAACAAACTAAAACTCCTCCTTGAGGAACCCATCAATTGACATATTAGGGTCCGCGGCAAACGCATTAATTAGTGGATCGGGATGGTAGTGATGGCTTCTTCCGCTTCCACGAGCACCGCAGCCATACCCTCCTTCAATTTTTTCTGCACGACGTCGGGGTACGACGGTGTTAGCTCGCAGGCTTGGATCACCTCTAGCACCGCCTTGTTGATTTCGTGGTCTTTAACCGCGTCAACATAGGCGTTGAACTTGTCAGACACAGGCCCGGAATCCATTACCTTCTGCGCAATGGTAGGAAGGGCGGTGCGGAGTTTTGTCAAGTCCACCTCCGCTAGCTCACGACCTGTAACCGCGTCATCCTTTTCCCTCGTTACCCTTTCCAGCTCCATCCGCAGGCGCTCCGCCTCCCCCTTGGTCTGGTCAACCGCCCCAACCAGCTCGTGGTTTTTCTTTCTCTCCTCAATCAGTGCAGTTTTGGTTTCCGCTGCAGTTAACTCTACCGCCTTGCGCGCTTCTTCCGCGACGTCCCTGTCTTTCTTCACCTGATCAACCCCCGCTTGCAGCAGCCCTAGTTCTATTTCTTTCTGCACGGCCACTTGATACAAGCTAGTGGAACGGCGGGCTTGATCTGCAACCATGCCAAAAAAAGACAAGGCCGTTTTGGACGAAGGCGTTGAGCGCCTGAGTGTGGCTAGTTGGTTGCGAAACTTAGCCGGGAAGATTTGTTGGAGGAAGGAGGATTGCTCTACGGCGTTTTCCGCCGATGACTGGGAGAGCTGCGCCAGGTTCGCCAATCGAAAGCTACCGTGTGGCGGGGTTGGTGTAGACTCGGAGTCCAGGTGTATCGTCTTATCCTTTGACTCGGCAGTAGCTTCGAGGTCCGGATTGACCCGCGGTGGGGTGTGATGAGTCTCTTCAGCATGCCCTGCGTATTAATAAAAGGTTAAATAAATACAAACTTAAATGTGCGGCATGCGCGAACGCAGAACTCTTACCAGAAGATGGGGGAGGTAGATCCGCATAACGGGGTTCGATGGGAACGAAGTTACCGTTCCGCTTGTCCTCCCTCTGTTTGGGAGTGAGTTTCTTCTTCTTCTGTTGGGATTGGGAGGCTTCGGCGGCCTTGCGCTTATTTTTGGAGGTGGCAGGTGCATTCTCGCCAGTCTTCTCTTGCTCTAACTGCTGGTTCACATCCTGTTTGCGGAAGGCGATGCCCGCAATCTCCTCTGCAGTCAGTACTTTCTTCATCTTAATCTCTGCAAACATGCACGCATGCGTTAGAACACATAAATAGCAAACTGTTGTTAGTACGTGATTATACTATTCCTACCCTTTCCATCCGGTCCGACTATGGCTGGACGCACATCCTCCCATGGCCAGTGTGCGGATATCTTCCCTAGCCGCAACATCACGTTCCCGTATGACCGGTGCACCAGCTGTGCGTTAGCGCACTCCGCTAACAGCTTTGTTTCCTCGTCATCAAGGACCGGGGTTTTGTTCACATCCTTTTCCACCTTCTCGCACCATATAAGCGTTTGCGGAAAAGTGGTACCAACTACGGTTTGGTCAATGAAAAAGAAAGTTTCTTTCCAATTACCCGCATTCGACTTTGGGGTTTTGGTGAAATTTTATCGGGCGAATAAGGTGAACCAGGATTTATGGTGATTGGCTAAGCGGTATAGATGACAGAAAACTTTAACCAACGGTACCCTGTCGATTGCGGCGCACCACATTTCAAACAGAACTATTTTGCCTATGGCATAAGGGTGTAGTTGCCCTAATCCCACTCTGAAGTGATCTAATACACCTAGGAAGAAGTCGGATGGGGGAACCCTAAAGTTACCATGCTTGAACGCATGTTCGTAGATGGCCACCTTCTTCTCCGGTGGCTCGTGCGCACGCTGATTGGGCAGGGGTGGCACCGGATTGTATTTTGCTAACGGTGGGTATTGTTTAACTAAGTGATCAATGTGTTTCTGCTCTATAATAGATCTGACACTATCTACATAGGTTTCGTTAGCCTTAGTCATTTTCTAGAAAGTGGTTGGAGAATTACTAACCTTTCGACGGTGGCCGGAGTATTTAGGATTTGATCGGAATTGAATGTAGCAGCGTATTGGGGAAGCTTGGGGCAGAAAAATGAAAATGTGTGTGAATTGGGGCTATTTATAGTGACGATTTGGAACCATGGGTTGGAATGGGTTTATCGTGGCTGTACACGTGTTCAGCGATCAACGGGTAGCATTTTGAGTGCGCGCGTGGATGTCAGTTGGGTATGGTTACCTATGAGCGCGTGGCTGACACGCGCCTGCCAACTGCCACTTTACGTCTTGTCAGCCGAATGGTCTTCTGCGACAGTGACAGGCATTAAATGACCTCGAAACGCACGCAGAACATTGAACGCTAGCCGTTTTCTTGTTTTTTCCGCTTAGTAGTTTGATGTCATATGTCTTGCGCCATATAACATCAAACTGGGGGGACATAATGATACCGCAACCCGCATGCGCATTTCATACGTATGCGGGCGCTAACTAGTGTGCGTATGCGTGAGCTTGTGTGCATTATGCGGTATGCGGATTCGTATCTGATGCCTTTATTCTCGGCACAGCGATTACTTCGCTAACAAGTAGATATCTTTTCCATAATTACATCCGTGATTCGGGGGAGTTTGTTATGGAAAGGATTGCCAATATCTCGGATGGTTCTAGAATTAGGGTTTGCCTATATATACAAACCCTAACTATCATTCTAAGGATGACAACATTACGTAATCACCATCTGCAGCTCACATTACGTAATTAACATCCTTCTTCGTATCTTCAAGGTTAACAGGTTAGTCCTTCATTAAGCTAGTACCTACAACCTTATTTGGGGCCTTCTAATCGACGATCGTCATTAAAGGTGGACTTAATCACTTGGCCACCCCGCCGACATCATCATGTCGGCTAGGGTTATTCACGGTAGTCGGACCGGAGAGCCACGTTCTAAGATCCTTAAACCCCCCTAACGTATTGAGCAGGCATGTTAAACCCTATGGTGAAAACATGCATGATCAACCTCTTTTATATGAAATGATTTTAAGTTAATTGCTTATTATGTATGCTCATTATTATTTTTATTATACGATACAAATTAGTCGATGTCATTTATTCGCACATAATTTTCTTTTGATTTCCTTTTTTAGAAGGGTGTTATAGATAACACCGTCGAAATGACTATAAGCAGTTGGTTGACTATTGCATTGAAAGTGTATTGGTTCATAGCATTTACAAAACTTAAATTTACAATAAAAATGATTTTCATTACAGGTTAATTTTTGTAATGAATGAATTCGTCCTTTGTAAGTGTATAATAATAACGTTTTTGAATACTATTTTATAGAGCTGTCGTGAAACGCACGAACTCTTAAATCTATGTGTATTATATATTTAGCATATTTTGTAAAAGAGCATGAGGTTGTTCAAATAAAAATACTTAAGAAGATTATATTTATTTCATGCACAACAATCTACTTGTGATACTGTCTTTATCATACCGTTAATTGATATAACATTTTACGTTTCAATTTAGTTTGATTATGAGTCCCTGTGCAACGCACAGGCTCTTGAATACCTTCAAACTTTTGTCAATGCAATCATATATTACAGTCTGTTCAATGTTAGTCAATTATAACAGATACAATTTTATATTTCTGCATTAACAGTATGAAAATGTAGTTATATAAACATCTAAAATCATGTTTATACAAAAATTATCATTATAACTCAAAAGTTACAAATTACATTTTTCCTAACAAATATGCAATTTTTTCTAAACACAATAACGATCGAATACAAACCAAAGTCCAACAGTACAAAAAAAAAACACCTGGAATAGTCGACCATACTTTTCATTAGTTTACATCTTGGTCTAATGACCTAATCAATGAGTTTTCCCAATTCAACACGACTTTTTACCCACATTAACACATTCAACTTGGTGTTGTGTTTCATATGACCGAATACATTTTTCTCAATCTGAATTGTTCAAGCCAGAACATTTTCCTACACCATACTCTCCATACTACATTATGATGACAACAAAAAAATGACACATTACATTTGTCATGTAGCATATACATCATATTACAAAAATTATTAAACAATCATTGCAGACATGCTTATTTGACTACAAAAAATGAATTAAAACCGATCATATTGGACGGCAATGAGAATGATTCAAATACCACCAAGAATATTGTTTATAAGAAAGTCTTAAGACGTATTTGACTGAGATGTAAATGTTCTATGGTTAAATATCCTTTGAATATTTTTTGTACATCTCTAATTATATATGCTTATAGTACAAACTAAATTCATTTTGACAACTAATATAAGCTTAATGGATAAAAAAGATTAACGTTGAAAGTTAATGGTTTTATGTTTAGGAATTGCTATATAGGGTTTACGGTTTATGGTTTACAGTTTAGGTATTAGGGTTAAGATTTTAGAATCTTGCCATAAGATTTTAGAATTTATGCTTTAGAGTTTAGGGTTAGGGTTTAAGATTTATGGTTTACAGTTTAGTGTTTAGGGTTTAAGGTTTGAGGTTAAGGGTTTAAAGTTTAGGCTTTAGAGTTTAGGGTTTAGTTTTTAGAATTTAAAGTATAGAGTTTAGGGTTTAGTGTTTAGTGTTTAGATATAGGGTTTAGGGTTTAGTGTATAGGGTTTAAGTTTTAGAGTTTAGGGTTTAGATTTTAGAATTTATGCTATAGGGTTTAGGGTTTAGTGTGTAGGGTTAAGGGTTGGTGGTTTAGGGTTGATTTAGGGTTTATGGTTTAGGGTTTAAAGTTTAGAGTTTAGATATAGGGTTTAAAGTTTAGCGTATAGGGTTTAGGGTTTATGGTTTAGACTTTAAGGTTTAGATTTTAGAATTTATTGTATATGGTTTAGGGATATGGTTAAGATTTTAGAATTTATGCTTTAGAGTTTAGGGTTTAGGGTTTAGTGTATAGAATTTAGGGTTTAGGGTTTATGGTTTAATGTATAGGGTTTAGGGTTTTGCGTGTATGGTTTAGGGTTTAGATTTTAGAATTTAAGGTTTAAGGTATAGGGTTTAGGGTTTAGGGTTTAGAGTTTAAGGTTTAGTGTGTAGGGTAAAGGGTTGATGATTTATGGTTGGTTTAGGGTTGGTTTAGGGTTTAGGGTTTAGATATAGGGTTTAGGGTTTAGAGTTTAGTGTATAGAGTTTGGGGTTTAGAGTTTAGTGTATAGAGTTTGGGGTTTAGTGTTTAGGGTTTATGGTTTACATGTTAGGGTTTAGGGTTCAGATTTTAGAATTTATGGTTTAGGGTATAGGGTTTAGGTTTTAGAGTTTAGTATGTTTAAGGTTTAGATTTAGAGTTTAGGTTTAGAGCTTAGTGTATAGGGAACGAGATATGTTGATGAAGCTGAAAGTTAATTTTATTTTGGTTGCATTTATTATCTATGCTTTTCAGAATATATTAAGCTTCTTGATAAGACAATTTATGAGGTTTCAAGCATTTTAAATAAACTTTAGAAGTTTAAATCCATTTAGCCAATTAAAACATCCGAATCTGTATATGTTCTACCTTGCTACAATCGTTGATGTTTTGTTTATATTTAATGTGATTTTGATACGCTTATTGTGTGGTGAATAAATGGATAATAAAATCATAAGCATAAAAATTCAACTTGATCTCAAATTAAATTACACAAAAGAAAAAAAGCCATAAAGATTGTATCTTTTTTACAAAGATAAGAATTTCAATATAAGGAAACACATTAAAAAAAGTATTACAAACATCTATATAGAATTAAAACTCAATTACCTCTTGATACGAAGCTTCATTTAGGGTTAAAATTAAGGCAAAAGAAATGGAATTTCCTAATTATTGTGAAGATATGACTAAGTACAGAAGGCCCCGTTCCTTTGTTTGCGGCATCGTTGACACAGATTAAGAACAATCGTTTACCTTCAAAGTTCACATATTGATCAACGTTATATTGTTGAATAATTAATCTACAGCAACTTCCCAAACATTTTGTCCGTGAACAGTTTAAGAAAACAGTGCAAAAGAGGAGTGTCTGTATCAACTGATATAGATGAACAATTGCAGTTACCATCAGCTACATAAATACATAATCAATTCATCAAAAGCATATCAATTGCAAACTAAATATTCAACCACAAATAACACTAATATAAAACTTTAAAATACTGACAAATTCAATTGATCCTGTACTTCAAGTATTCATCACACGAATTATAGTTATCATTTGTTGTAAATATGAAAAAGATAAAAAGCACGCTCTTTAAAATGGTAAGTGGATAATACATTTTCTAAATAATTAAAAAAATATTATAATATTATGCATTTTATTACAAGTATAATGTTTCAACTAATTATAGGCTGAGGAATTACGACAGAAACTTTCTCAAGGATGCACAAAGTACTAATAACAAGACAAAGATTTATACATTATTCACAATTCATGATCATCTAACAAAAATAACTACATTGTCGAATATGTGAGAAAATACAACGAAGATCTGAGATAACCATCCACAACTCTTAATTCAATCGCCTAAATCTACAACACAATATTGAAGATGATTTATTTAATTTGAATAAAAAAAAATATTCGTTAATACATTTTGAAACTTTAAAAATTTGAATCCCCTATAAAACATTTGGTTTAATGTTCAACATAGACTTAATAATAGTTCATTAGTACATTTTGAAACTTTAAAATTTTCAAGCCCCTAATGAACATTTGTTTTAATGTTCATCTATACATAATAATAGTTGTTTAATTTATATATTTAATTTTATAGTTTAAAGGATTTGACCTTTCAAGAATCTCGCGAAACCGCGGGTCTTTAACTAGTAATATAATATAATTAGGAAACAATGATGAACAAGAGAAGGAACCAATTGATTGTGTATTGAAATTAATCATCAAATGATTATAAGTGTTTGTCAAATACAAAAGAAACAAGAAAAATACCACTATATCACTAAATAAAATGTTCTAGAAAGTAAGTGAAAAAACTACCAACTGTGACTCAATATGCAAAACTAATGAAACAAAACGTATCAATTTAGTCGACATTGTGCCCGTCTCTCGATCCGGAAGAGCACTCTCCCTAACATGGAACCACCCATACGAGACACCAATCTCCCTAACTGGGACTAACTAACTGAAATCACCCCGTATAGAGGAGAAACTTCTCCCGGACAGGGAGATTTGTTTCGAATGCCTAATTTCCTATTTTTGTGAGCCATTTGGTGTTGCTGCTTCTTCTTGGATTTGCACTAATGTTTTAATACATAGCATTATACCTTTTAGTCTTTTTAGTGTTTGTTTGACGTATTGTGTGGTTCTTTATTATTATTTTTTTCTAACGCAATTTTTTTCTTCTGAAAGGCTATTTATATTAATATCACCAAAATGTCCAATTGGGCTTACAATAAGCCATGAGCAGCCAGCAAGGGGCAGGCTAAGCATGAATCCAGACAACTAAGTTAACAGAACTTTAGTTACAAAGTCACTATACACAATACACCCAACTAATAAACATCAAAAACAACTAATAACAAATAGGGGAATGGAAAATGCCTTTAACACCCTTCTCCCCAGCCAATCTTGATGCTCTTGGAGTTCTGCTTCCACTCTTCCAAAAATATATTCAACTTTTTCTTTCGGTTCGATATCCAAAGATGAGAGAGCAATTTTGTGCTTCAAAAGTCACCCGTTAATTTTGTTATGTTGTTAGCCTTGAGTTAAGTACTGAACAGTCTACTTAATCGATCATTGATTATGCCAAAATGTTGTTATCTTACTTTAAGCGGATAAACAGTGGTAGTTTTACATTTCAAGTTATTCGAATGTACCCGATTAATTGTGTTATGTTGTTTCCATTTTTACCAAGAATATGAAGTCAAAACCCAACTAAATTTACAACCCCAAATAACTCTAACTCAGCTAATGTTGGAAAACAGAAAGCAGAAACCTAACCGCATTATAAAATCTGCAGTGCAGAATTATTTGAACATTGAAAACATAGAAGGAAACTAATTATGATACAAACGATTTATTTATTATACTAATTTCACTACAAAATTTATTTACAAAGGGGTGTTGAATTCTGCACTTTTAAAAATTAAAGGGGTGTGGAATTCTGCACTGATTTATATTCATAATGCCAACAAGTTAACTTTAATAAAGGTACTTAGCTGAACTGCCATTTTGACAGTTGAAGAAAATGCCAATAAACCATCTAAACTAACTTTGTTCTTCATCATAAAACAAGATTTTCATATAATCAAATAGACCAATCATTGAATATGCCACATCAAATAAATGATCATATAGTTACATCATGAAATTAACATTAACATTAATTTCTAAATGAATTTGAATGAATAAATCTAACAATAAACAATCTCCTAAATTCGACAGTATAACTACAATGCTGCAGACAGACAACTTCTTTTCGAAAGAATCCGAAACCTGGTAACACAAAACTAAATCAGTACAACACTACAATGCCCTTTGTTTGTCACCAAAAAGTTACAAAATTTCTTGTAATAATGTTATGCCATAGTAATAAGTTCCATTGAATCTTCATAATCCATTGGAGGCAACTCATTCAAATCAAACTCATGTACCACCTTATTCCCACCTTCAGCCATTATTTCAGACGAACCCAACATCAAGAGACCCTGCACCGCTTCCATTATATCACTCGTTATTACAATACTACTTTCGGTCTCTGACCATCGATCATGAGACATTAGTATTAAAGTACGTGCCGCTTTTCTTATTTCCTCATCATCATCCTTCACATGATCATCGACAGCTATTAAACCCGGACAACTTCTTTTACGACTCTTAAACTCCCACCCGAATGAAACTTTAGGCGACATAACATTACGCCCTGCAACGAACGCCTCCCATCTGTCAGCCGTATGAGTCTCCAGATGAGAATAAAGCTCTTTAACCGATTCAAAAGTCCCTCGGCATATACGACACACCGATTTGCCTTCACCGTTTATAAAACCCGCACCGAAATCTTTCATAACTTGTCGATTAACAACTTCTTTCTTTGTATATAGTGGCCGTTTCTTGATTCCCAAAGCAGCCAATTTAGAAAGATCCGATTTTTGAAACTCTTTGTTGGATAACTTGAACTTATTTGCGTTTTTGGGTTTGTGGTTTGTCGTTTTTACAACATTACGATCATAAAGCACCATCTGATTCATGGCTTCAACTCCAGTATACGAGTTTTGCATAACTTTATGATCGATTGTACATGGTTTTAGTTTCGGACCTATGAACTTTATACAGATGCTTTTAGAAGGGTGTGTAGGGCTAGAAGATTGAGATTTCATTGCTGTTTGTGAATTGATGAATGAAGGAATTACAGAAACTTGAAATTGATTTCTACGAATGAATAAGGTAAGTATGGGTTAGTATATATAGATGAACGAATGAAATAAAATATGATTGAACGAATTACAAAAACTTGAAATTGATTTGTACGAATGAATAAGGTAAGTATGGGTTAGTATATATAGATGATTAAATGTGATAAAATTACTTGTTGCTAAAGGTAGTATTTGTATTTGTATCACAATAATTAAACGAACACTAACGAGAAAATAGGGTAAAGAATCTAATATATGGAAACAAATTTTACCCCAACGAAAAAAATTAGATGAAGGAAGTAACGTGGAAAAAGGAAATAATTAGTAGTAAACGTTGATTCAAATGAACTTATGTTTGATGCAAATAGGAGAAAAATAATTAGCAGTAACTTGGATACTACGTAGATTCTGTTCCGTTGGATTAGTTTTTAATTCCTAAAATTTATAATTTCCACTATTTATTTTTCTTGAAATTACATTTGGAGTATTACTTATTAAACGTTATTAACTTATTATTGTTATAATAATAATAATAATATAGATATGGATAGTCAATTTTGGTGTATACATATAGTCAATTTTGGTACACAAAGTATGTATTTTTATATTGAGATTTTAGGCTATAAATACTCATGAATGCAAGCATTAAACTTGCACCATTTCACACACTTACAAAGTGTTTCTTTCTTTCTCCATTATCATCTTTGTTCTTACACTTCATTATTAGTATTCTTAATCAAGAATCAAATCACTAAAGGTAGTTATAAGCCTACTGAATTATAACATCAAGAATCAAACCACTAAAGGTAGTTATAAGCCTACTGAATTATAACACGTTATCAGCACGATAATCTTAATACTAAATATGGTTGGCTCTGCCACCAAAATGATATATGGTCGGTTATACCACCAAAATGATATATGGTCGGTTATACCACCAAAATGATATATGGTCGGTTATACCACCAGAATGATATAGGTCGGTTATACCACCTGAAAAAATATATGGTCGACACTGTCGCCAAATTTTCATTTATGTTTACTAATATTTATATTTTTGTTATATAACATTTATTTATGATTGCTTACACATGGTCGACACTGTCACCTACTTATCATTTATGTTATATTAAATTTATGTTTAATGTTTATATACTTATGAATATAAATTGACTCTAATTTATCATGATGTTTGTTTTAATTTTTGATAATAGAAAATGTCGAATCTGGAAAAGCTTAAATTTACTCCTTTAGAATCAACTGGAAACAACTACATGCCATGGGTTATAAAAGTAAAAATGCATCTTAAATCAATGGGCATTCTTGAAACCATAAATGAAAACAACACTTGTTCTGAAAAAGAACAAGCTACGGCATGTTGCTTTATTCATCAACATATTGATGAATGCTTACAAAATAATTATGTGACTGTAGAAGATCCCCATGTTTTATGGGAAGGTCTCAAAAGCAGATTCAATAATCAAAGAGAAATTTTACTTCCAGCTGCAATGGAACAATGGAGAACATTAAGGTTCCAAGACTTTAAGAAAGTAAATGAATACAGCTCAGCTCTGTATAATACATGTTCACAACTTAAATTCTGTGGACATGAAATTAGTGATGCAGACATGATGGAGAAAACTTTCTCCACAATGAATGCTGCAAACATCACAGTGCAAAGAAATTTGAGAATGCTAAAGTTCAAAACATATCCTGAACTTAATTCATATCTCTTAGTTGCAGAGCAAAATGATGAGCTATTAATGAAAAATCAGCAATCCCGTCCTACTGGTACACTTGCAATCCCTGAAGCAAATACTGCAAATAATTATAAACAGGGACAAGGACGCGGGCAAGGTCGTGGTTATAATAACCATCACCATCATCATGCCAAAAGCCATAACTATGGTAGAAACCATCCTTATGGTAATGGTAATGGGCGTGGACGTGGTCGTGGTCGTGGCCGTGGTGGTCAAAGAAATAGTAATCCACGAAAATATAAATATCAACCACAAAACAAGCCCATTAAACAAGATGTTGAAGAAAATTCTTCTAAAAATTCTGAAGAATCTTGCTACAGATGTGGTAGAATGGGCCACTGGGCTAATACTTGCCGAACATCTAAACATCTTGTTAAGATGTATCAGGATTCGCTGAAAGATAAAGAAAAGGAAGTAAATTTTGTGGATAATATTGATCCAACAGTCACTGAGAAACCATCTGATTTATATGAAGATTTCTTGAATGTTTAAGTTGTGTGTTTTTTTGAAAAATAAACGATTTAATATCGTCTGTCTTTGTCATTATGTTTGCTAAATGTTTCAGTACTATCTATTTGCGTTTAAAATATTGTGTAATATTAATGTACTCACTATTTATTTCTTATATATGAAGTTCAATATGAATTTTGCTGGAATACAACATCAATCAAGTGGTGGAGATCTCTGTATAGCAGACAGTGGAACTACACACACTATACTTAAATCCGAGAAATATTTTATTGATCTAAAACCAACGGAAGGAACTATACATACAATATCAGGACCTGCTAACTTGATAAAAGGGATAGGAAAGGCAAATTTCATACTACCAAATGGTACAAAATTTTTAATAAATGATGCCTTATTTTCTCCCAAGTCAAGCAGAAATTTATTGAGTTTCTCCGACATATACCTTAACGGGTATGATTATCAGTCAGTGACAACAGAAAATGAGAAATATTTAAGTATCACTGACAAGAGTCATGTGGTTGAAAAACTGCCAAGACTTAGTTCTGGATTACATTATACACATATAAATGTACCAGAAATACATATGGTAGTTAACGAAAAATATATTGATCCTGGTGTATTCAGTTTATGGCATAACAGATTAGGCCATCCAGGATCAACAATGATGAAAAGGATTATTGAATGTACTCATGGACATCCACTAAAGGATAAAAATATCCATCATGATACAATGGTTCCATGTACATCTTGCTCTCTTGGAAAATTGATAACTAGACCCTCACCACTTAAGGTTGAGAAAGAATCACCAATGTTTCTTGAAAGAATTCAAGGTGATATATGTGGACCAATTCATCCACCATGTGGACCATTTAGATATTTCATGGTTCTAATAGACGCATCTAGCAGATGGTCTCATGTTTGTCTGTTATCAAGCCGTAATGTGGCATTTGCAAAATTTCTTGCCCAAATTATTAAATTGAGAGCTCATTTTCCTGATTACACCATTAAAAGGGTGAGACTTGATAATGCTGGTGAATTTACATCTCAAGCATTTAATGACTATTGCATGTCTATAGGAATTGTTGTTGAACATTCTGTTGCTCATGTGCATACACAAAATGGTTTAGCCGAGTCATTGATTAAACGTTTACAGTTAATCGCTAGACCATTGATAATGAGAACAAAACTCCCTGTATCTATATGGGGTCATGCAATTTTACATGCTGCTGCATTGATTCGCATCAGACCAAGTGCAAGTCATAAATATTCCCCCCTACAACTTGCTTTTGGTCAAGAGCCAAATATTTCCCATCTTAGAACATTTGGTTGTGCAGTGTATGTTCCAATTGCGACACCACAACGTACAAAAATGGGTCCTCAAAGGAGGTTGGGAATATATGTTGGATATGAAACATCTTCAATATTAAGGTATATTGAACCTATGACAGGTGACGTTTTTACAGCACGTTTTGCTGATTGTCATTTTAATGAAACATTGTTCCCTAGATTAGGGGGAGAAATGAAAAATAAAGAAAATGATGTTTCATGGTGTGAACCTCAATTAAAGTATCTTGATCCTCGCACAAAAGAATGCGAGACAGAAGTTCAAAAGATAATGCATATACAAGAACTTGCAAATCAATTGCCTGATGCATTTACAGATACAAAAACGGTGACAAAATCATATATACCAGCAGTAAATACTCCAGCTCGAATTGAAATTCCAAAAGCTGGCAATAACGTCACTCATGAATCTTTGCCACGTCAGAAACGTGGAAGACCAATTGGTTCAAAGGATAAAAATCCTCGAAAAAGAAAATCAGCTGATAATGAAGTAAAAGAAAGTGTTCAAGAAGAACCACAAATCAGTACTCCTACTGCAGAGGAGATTGATGATGTCAATACAGAAATTGCAATCAATTATGCATATTCAAAAATATTATGGAACCGAAATGAAATGAAAAATCTTGATGAGAAATTTTCATTTAATGTTGCGTATGACATCATGAATAATGATGATGATCCAGAACCAACATCTATGGTTGAATGTCAAAATAGACATGATTGGGCTCAATGGAAAGAAGCAATACGAGCTGAATTAGAATCACTCAATAAAAGAAAGGTTTTCGGATCCATCATTCTCACTCCTAAAGATGTGAAACCTGTAGGATACAGATGGATTTTTGTCCGAAAAAGAAATGAGAAAAATGAAGTTACAAGGTATAAAGCTAGACTTGTAGCTCAAGGTTTTTCTCAAAGACCAGGAATTGATTATGAAGAAACTTATTCCCCTGTTATGGATGCAATTACTTTTAGATACTTAATCAGCCTGGCAGTTTCTAAAAATTTAGAAATGCATCTCATGGATGTTGTGACTGCTTATCTATATGGATCACTTGATAGTGATATATATATGAAGATACCTGAAGGATTTAAGGTACCAGAAGCATCAAATGCAAAACCCAAAGAAATGTATTCGATTAAATTACAAAGATCTTTATATGGGTTAAAACAATCGGGACGTATGTGGTATAACCGATTAAGTGATTACTTGATAAGCAAAGGGTATACAAATAATCTTACTTGCCCTTGTGTTTTCATTAAGAAAACAACATCCGGATATGTGATCATAGCTGTTTATGTTGATGTTCTTAACATCATAGGTACAAATAAAGAGATCCATGAAGCCATTCAACTTCTAAAGAAAGAATTTGAAATGAAAGATCTCGGAAAAACCAAGTATTGCCTTGGTTTACAAATTGAGCATATGCCTAATGGTTTACTTGTACATCAAACAACATATACTGAAAAGATTTTGAAACGTTTCAATATGGACAAGGCAAAACCATTAAGTACTCCTATGGTTGTTAGATCACTCAATGTTGAAGCTGATCCATTTCGTCCATGTGAAGATCAAGAAGACATTCTTGGACCAGAAGTACCATATCTTAGTGCAATTGGAGCTCTTATGTATCTTACAAATTGTACAAGACCTGACATTTCTTTTGCAGTTAATTTGTTGGCAAGGTTCAGCTCTGCTCCTACCAAAAGACACTGGAATGGGATCAAACACATATTTCGATACCTTCGAGGAACTACTGATTTAGGATTATTTTATTCTAACGAATCAAAACAAGATTTGGTTGGTTATGCAGATGCAGGTTATTTATCTGATCCACATAAAGCTAAATCTCAAACTGCATATGTATTCCTAAATGGAGGTACTGCAATATCATGGCGTTCTCAAAAACAAACACTTGTTGCTACATCGTCAAATCATGCCGAAGTGATTGCATTACATGAAGCTACTCGAGAATGTTTTTGGTTGAGATCAATGACACAACTCATTACTGATTCTTGTGGACTAGAACGCGATAAAAGTCCAACAACTATCTATGAAGATAATGCAGCTTGCATAGCACAGATGAAAGAAGGGTATATCAAAAGTGACCGAACAAAACACATACCACCTAGATTCTTCTCATACACTCAAAATCTCATTAAGGACAACCAAATTGAAATGAGATATGTGCAATCTAGCAAAAACTCTGCTGATCTTTTCACGAAAGCACTTCCAACTGCTATTTTCAGAACACACGTTCATAACATTGGCATGAGACATGTTCAAATGATGTAACAGCTGAAGCGATGTCTACTTGAGGGGGAGTCAACTCCATGCTGCACTCTTTTTCCCTTAGCTAAAGTTTTTTTCCCACTGGGTTTTCTTTAGCAAGGTTTTTAACGAGGCAGTAATTTATAGTTGATCTTCAACAAAATAAAATTGCTATCCAAGGGGGAGTGTTATAATAATAATAATAATATAGATATGGATAGTCAATTTTGGTGTATACATATAGTCAATTTTGGTACACAAAGTATGTATTTTTATATTGAGATTTTAGGCTATAAATACTCATGAATGCAAGCATTAAACTTGCACCATTTCACACACTTACAAAGTGTTTCTTTCTTTCTCCATTATCATCTTTGTTCTTACACTTCATTATTAGTATTCTTAATCAAGAATCAAATCACTAAAGGTAGTTATAAGCCTACTGAATTATAACATCAAGAATCAAACCACTAAAGGTAGTTATAAGCCTACTGAATTATAACAATTATAAACTACTAAACTCACAACACTATACTTGTTTGCCTTATTGTGTGGTTTTTTATTACGAATTTAAGAAGTATTATAAGAGAAAAATATTTTAAGTTATAATTAGAGGTTTTTTATATTATTTTTAGAAAGGCAAGCAAATATTTATAAATTAAAAATTACTAGCCAGAGACTAGCAATCACATCGACACCAAACAACCCTCATCATATATCATCTCAGACAATTATCGAATATAAACACTCCATACCAACCGCGAAATACGGATACATTCTAAGAATCAACTATACCACAGTTAGATAATCACGAGAAATATAAAATGAAAAAAAAAAAAAAAAAGACGAATGGATAACATCGGGAATCAAAATTGAGGGCCCAAATGGAGTCTTTTAAGCTTCCGAATCTGAATCCGAATCCTAAGGTGATAAATCTTCGTCAGACCTGTCTTTTTCTTGCATGTTCTCTATCACATCAATGGCTCGAAGACACCATTTAAATCTATTATGATATTTATTTCATTTCATTTGTTTTTTATATCTCGAATGTACTTGAAGAAATGATACTTATTAAATGCTTTCTTGATCCTTTGCTTATAAAGAAATCTAGTCGATAAGCATTCTCCCGAATTTTTAAAATTGATGGCCTGATAAAGCATCCACACTCTCCATCTTTGGCCTATATTTAGCTTTCTCATTCTCTTTAATTAAATGACCCAATATCACTAGTGTCATGTGAATTACAGGCCCATCTAGGGAGTCCATCGGCCCAATTGGGAACTCCTCACTCTCCTTTGTAGGCCTAGCAACATTGGCGCCTAATGAGTTCTTGGGTACAACACTTTTAAACTAATCTAAAGAGCCCACCGATTTATTATTAGGGATATTCGCCAAAATATACTTTTTTAAAAAAATTTCATTCAAAATACACTTTTTTAAAAAAATTGTCTTTTTACACCATTAGGTCGACCAATAATATGGTCGACCACCCCTTTACTTGGTCGACTACCTCATTTTTCAAGGTGGTCGACCAAACTTCAATAAGAGCATGGTCGACTACCATGTAAAAATGGTCGACTACCACCTCAATTGGCTATGGTCGACCACAAAGCAAAAAAACAACGCGGGCGACCAACTCATTGGTCGACTTCCCTGTATTCAGATCGAAAATCCATTTTGTGGTTGTTGTATGAGCGAAGATGAGGGTAGCATTGGCACCCAAAAACTCGAAGAAATGAAAAATCAGGTTTATGTTTGAACACATGTTCAAAGGGTGAGGTTGCTGAGTTTGTTCTGGATGGCATTCGATTGATAAGATACACTGCAGTTTCAAAAGCAAAATGCCAAAAACGTTGTGGTACATGTGATTGAGCGAGTAGAGTAAGACCGGTTTCAACAACATGGCGATGTCGTCTTTCAACCAAAACCATTTTGTTCACTTGTATGAGGACAGGAAAGACGATGATTGATGCCTAGTGGAGAAAAGAATTGAGGGAGATTTCTAAATTCACCTCCCCAATCAGTTTGGACAGATTTGAGTTTGGTCTGAAATTGTCGTTCAACCATTGCCACAAATTGCTTAAAGGTGGCGTAAACATCATATTTGAGTTTTAATGGGAAAAACCACATAAATCGTGAAAAGTGATCAACACACAACAAAAAGTATTTGTGACCATCGAAGGAGGTAACAGGCGCAGGTCCCCATACATCACAAAAGACTAAATCCAAAATGTGCGAACTTTTATAAGTAGATGGTAATAGATGAAGTTTAGAGGATTTTCCAACATTACATGAATCACAAAAGGTGGTTATAAACTTATTTTGTAAAGGCAAATGATATTTAGATAACATGGACTTCAAAAGTTGTGGATGTGGTTGTCCGAGTCTTTGATGCCATGTAATTGAAGATGCACGGGTAGTGGAGAATGCTACTTTGTGAACTGGTGAAGACTGGGGAAGATGGAAGGAGTAAAGACCACCATTACTTGGACCCGTGAGGAGGGTAGTGTGTGTAATCTTGTCCTTCACAGCAAAGAAAGTTGAGTGAAATTCAAAATACACATTGTTATCAAGACAAAACTTTTGTACAGAAAGTAGTTTATGCTTTATTTCAGGAACATGAAGTATGTCTTTGAGGGAAAAGGTTTGTTTGGAGACGAAAAATGTGAGGAACCAACGTGTAGAATGGGTAAACCCTTACCATTGCCAACATGAAGATTGTCCTCACCGTAGTAGACCTCGGAGTTGCTAAAGTTGGATAGGTCTGGAGCAACATGGTGACTAGAGCCTGTGTCTGGGATCCAAGAGGTTGACGCTTGGGAACGATATTCTGTAAAGTTGGCTGAAGGTGACTGTCATCTCATAGTAGTAGGGTTACGATTAGGACATTGAGATGGGATGTGCCCAATCCCACACCTATTGCATGTGCCAAAAACTGTGTTTTGATTAGAATCCCAGTTAAATGAATTTCGATTACCTGCTTGATTTCTGTTGTTATAGTTGCCTCGTCCACGTCTGTAATCACGTCCACGACCACGGTCATTGCCAGATCGGTTAGTGTACATGGCTTGTGCAGTCGGTGTATGGGCAGGTTGAGCCTGGAGTCCAAGTTGAGATAAAAGCAATTGTATGGCTTGAAGCTGATCTGTTTGTGAAGCGGGCAAGACATTATTAGGAGCTGGTGAATCTCGACTTTGTGTGCTAGTCGTGAATGCTTGAGCTGAAGGAATGTCAGGTACAGATTTCTTGATCATGTAGTCATGGTCTGATAGCAGACCATGAAGGTCTACAAAGGGGGCTTTTCGCGGCCCAGAAGGCTTGATTTTAAACCGTTGTATTCCTCTCGTAGTCCTGATATAACTAGCATCACCAAATCTTTTTCTTTCATCTTTTCACCTATGTTAGCGAGCGCAACATCGTATTCTTGAGTCCTAGTTAGGTAGTCTGCGGTTGTTTCATCTGGCTTCATCTGTAGTCTGAGAAACTGGGTTTTCAAAGTGTATTCTCGAGAGGAAGTGTGAGGAGCGTAGGCACGCTCAAGGGACAACCAGAGATCACGAGACGTTACTCCTTGAACATGTTGGAATGATGCTTCGGATATGGTAGAAAGGAGGAGCATTCTTATATGAGCATCATTAGAGACCCAATTAATGTAATTGGGGTTTG
The DNA here is from genome assembly GCF_046630445.1 of Rutidosis leptorrhynchoides. Lineage (NCBI taxonomy): Eukaryota > Viridiplantae > Streptophyta > Magnoliopsida > Asterales > Asteraceae > Rutidosis > Rutidosis leptorrhynchoides. The sequence goes on along the minus strand of NC_092338.1, from coordinate 57,503,722 downwards.
GTGTTTGAGACTGTGTTTCTTCATCTTTTTCTGATGATGGGACCGATGATGGGACATTTTTAGGTGGACAAGGGATTGTGCCATCAATATAGTCAAATAATTTGTTTGTCACGAAGAACGGTTGAACCATTTGAAATGTCCCGTTCTTATTGATTAAAAACGTTCCATATTAATTGATTTCGTTGCGAGGTTTTGACCTCTATATGAGACGTTTTTCAAAGACTGCATTCATTTTTAAAACAAACCATAACCTTTATTTCATAAATAAAGGTTTAAAAAGCTTTACGTAGATTATCAAATAATGATAATCTAAAATATCCTGTTTACACACGACCATTACATAATGGTTTACAATACAAAAATGTTACATCGAAATCAGTTTCTTGAATGCAGTTTTTACACAATATGATACAAACATGGACTCCAAATCTTGTCCTTATTTTAGTATGCAACAGCGGAAGCTCTTAATATTCACCTGAGAATAAACATGCTTTAAACGTCAACAAAAATGTTGGTGAGTTATAGGTTTAACCTATATATATCAAATCGTAACAATAGACCACAAGATTTCATATTTCAATACGCATCCCATACATAGAGATAAAAATCATTCATATGGTGAACACCTGGTAACCGACATTAACAAGATGCATATATAAGAATATCCCCATCATTCCGGGACACCCTTCGGATATGATATAAATTTCGAAGTACTAAAGCATCCGGTACTTTGGATGGGGTTTGTTAGGCCCAATAGATCTATCTTTAGGATTCGCGTCAATTAGGGTGTCTGTTCCCTAATTCTTAGATTACCAGACTTAATAAAAAGGGGCATATTCGATTTCGATAATTCAACCATAGAATGTAGTTTCACGTACTTGTGTCTATTTTGTAAATCATTTATAAAACCTGCATGTATTCTCATCCCAAAAATATTATATTTTAAAAGTGGGACTATAACTCACTTTCACAGATTTTTACTTCGTCGGGAAGTAAGACTTGGCCACTGTTGATTCACGAACCTATAACAATATATACATATATATTAAAGTATGTTCAAAATATATTTACAACACTTTTAATATATTTTGATGTTTTAAGTTTATTAAGTCAGCTGTCCTCGTTAGTAACCTATAACTAGTTGTCCACAGTTAGATGTACAGAAATAAATCGATAAATATTATCTTGAATCAATCCACGACCCAGTGTATACGTATCTCAGTATTGATCACAACTCAAACTATATATATTTTGGAATCAACCTCAACCCTGTATAGCTAACTCCAACATTCACATATAGAGTGTCTATGGTTGTTCCGAAATATATATAGATGTGTCGACATGATAGGTCAAAACATTGTATACGTGTCTATGGTATCTCAAGATTACATAATATACAATACAAGTTGATTAAGTTATGGTTGGAATAGATTTGTTACCAATTTTCACGTAGCTAAAATGAGAAAAATTATCCAATCTTATTTTACCCATAACTTCTTCATTTTAAATCCGTTTTGAGTGAATCAAATTGCTATGATTTCATATTGAACTCTATTTTATGAATCTAAACAGAAAAAGTATAGGTTTATAGTCGGAAAAATAAGTTACAAGTCGTTTTTGTAAAGGTAGTCATTTCAGTCGAAAGAACGACGTCTAGATGACCATTTTAGAAAACATACTTCCACTTTGAATTTAACCATAATTTTTGGATATAGTTTCATGTTCATAATAAAAATCATTTTCTCATAATAACAACTTTTAAATCACAGTTTATCATAGTTTTTAATTAACTAACCCAAAACAGCCCGCGGTGTTACTACGACGGCGTAAATCCGATTTTACGGTGTTTTTCGTGTTTCCAGGTTTTAAATCATTAAGTTAGCATATCATATAGATATAGAACATGTGTTTAGTTGATTTTAAAAGTCAAGTTAGAAGGATTAACTTTTGTTTTCGAACAAGTTTAGAATTAACTAAACTATGTTCTAGTGATTACAAGTTTAAACCTTCGAATAAGATAGCTTTATATGTATGAATCGAATGATGTTATGAACATCATTACTACCTTAATTTCCTTGGATAAACCTACTGGAAAATATAAAAATGGATCTAGCTTCAATGGATCCTTGGATGGCTCGAAGTTCTTGAAGCAGAATCATGACACGAAAACAAGTTCAAGTAAGATCATCACTTGAAATAAGATTGTTATAGTTATAGAAATTGAACCAAAGTTTGAATATGATTATTACCTTGTATTAGAATGATAACCTACTGTAAGAAACAAAGATTTCTTGAGGTTGGATGATCACCTTACAAGATTGGAAGTGAGCTAGCAAACTTGAAAGTATTCTTGATTTTATGTAACTAGAACTTGTAGAATATATGAAGAACACTTAGAACTTGAAGATAGAACTTGAGAGAGATTAATTAGATGAAGAAAATTGAAGAATGAAAGTGTTTGTAGGTGTTTTTGGTCGTTGGTGTATGGATTAGATATAAAGGATATGTAATTTTGTTTTCATGTAAATAAGTCATGAATGATTACTCATATTTTTGTAATTTTATGAGATATTTCATGCTAGTTGCCAAATTATGGTTCCCACATGTGTTAGGTGACTCACATGGGCTGCTAAGAGCTGATCATTGGAGTGTATATACTAATAGTACATACATCTAAAAGCTGTGTATTGTACGAGTACGAATACGGGTGCATACGAGTAGAATTGTTGATGAAACTGAACGAGGATGTAATTGTAAGCATTTTTGTTAAGTAGAAGTATTTTGATAAGTGTATTGAAGTCTTTCAAAAGTGTATAAATACATATTAAAACACTACATGTATATACATTTTAACTGAGTCGTTAAGTCATCGTTAGTCGTTACATGTAAGTGTTGTTTTGAAACCTTTAGGTTAACGATCTTGTTAAATGTTGTTAACCCAATGTTTATAATATCAAATGAGATTTTAAATTATTATATTATCATGATATTATCATGTATGAATATCTCTTAATATGATATATATACATTAAATGTCTTTACAACGATAATCGTTACATATATGTCTCGTTTAAAAATCATTAAGTTAGTAGTCTTGTTTTTTACATATGTAGTTCATTGTTAATATACTTTATGATATGTTTTCTTATCATAGTATCATGTTAACTATATATATATATATATATATATATATATATATATATCCATATATATGTCATCATATAGTTTTTACAAGTTTTAACGTTCGTGAATCACCGATCAACTTGGGTGGTCAATTGTCTATATGAAACATATTTCAATTAATCAAGTCTTAACAAGTTTGATTGCTTAACATGTTGGAAACATTTAATCATGTAAATATCAATCTCAATTAATATATATAAACATGGAAAAGTTCGGGTCACTACAGTACCTACCCGTTAAATAAATTTCGTCCCGAAATTTTAAGCTGTTGAAGGTGTTGACGAATCTTCTGGAAATAGATGCGGGTATTTCTTCTTCATCTGATCTTCACGCTCCCCGGTGAACTCGGGTCCTCTACGAGCATTCCATCGAACCTTAACAATTGGTATCTTGTTTTGCTTAAGTCTTTTAACCTCACGATCCATTATTTCGACGGGTTCTTCGATGAATTGAAGTTTTTCGTTGATTTGGATTTCATCTAACGGAATAGTGAGATCTTCTTTAGCAAAACATTTCTTTAAATTCGAGACGTGGAAAGTGTTATGTACAGCCGCGAGTTGTTGAGGTAACTCTAGTCGGTAAGCTACTGGTCCGACACGATCAATAATCTTGAATGGTCCAATATACCTTGGATTTAATTTCCCTCGTTTACCAAATCGAACAACGCCTTTCCAAGGTGCAACTTTAAGCATGACCATCTCTCCAATTTCAAATTCTATATCTTTTCTTTTAATGTCAGCGTAGCTCTTTTGTCGACTTTGGGCGGTTTTCAACCGTTGTTGAATTTGGATGATCTTCTCGGTAGTTTCTTGTATAATCTCCGGACCCGTAATCTGTCTATCCCCCACTTCACTCCAAAAAATCGGAGACCTGCACTTTCTACCATAAAGTGCTTCAAATGGCGCCATCTCAATGCTTGAATGGTAGCTGTTGTTGTAGGAAAATTCTGCTAACGGTAGATGTCGATCCCAACTGTTTCCGAAATCAATAACACATGCTCGTAGCATGTCTTCAAGCGTTTGTATCGTCCTTTCGCTCTGCCCATCAGTTTGTGGATGATAGGCAGTACTCATGTCTAGACGAGTTCCTAATGCTTGCTGTAATGTCTGCCAGAATCTTGAAATAAATCTGCCATCCCTATCAGAGATAATAGAGATTGGTATTCCATGTCTGGAGACGACTTCCTTCAAATACAGTCGTGCTAACTTTTCCATCTTGTCATCTTCTCTTATTGGTAGGAAGTGTGCTGATTTGGTGAGACGATCAACTATTACCCAAATAGTATCAAAACCACTTGCAGTCCTTGGCAATTTAGTGATGAAATCCATGGTAATGTTTTCCCATTTCCATTCCGGGATTTCGGGTTGTTGAAGTAGACCTGATGGTTTCTGATGCTCAGCTTTGACCTTAGAACACGTCAAACATTCTCCTACGTATTTAGCAACATCGGCTTTCATACTCGGCCACCAAAAATGTTTCTTGAGATCCTTGTACATCTTCCCCGTTCCAGGATGTATTGAGTATCTGGTTTTATGAGCTTCTCTAAGTACCATTTCTCTCATATCTCCAAATTTTGGTACCCAAATCCTTTCAGCCCTATACCGGGTTCCGTCTTCCCGAATATTAAGATGCTTCTCCGATCCTTTGGGTATTTCATCCTTTAAATTTCCCTCTTTTAAAACTCCTTGTTGCGCCTCCTTTATTTGAGTAGTAATGTTATTATGAATCATTATATTCATAGATTTTACTCGAATGGGTTCTCTGTCCTTCCTGCTCAAGGCATCGGCTACCACATTTGCCTTCCCCGAGTGGTAACGAATCTCAAAGTCGTAATCATTCAATAATTCAATCCACCTACGCTGCCTCATATTCAGTTGTTTCTGATTAAATATGTGTTGAAGACTTTTGTGGTCGGTATATATAATACTTTTGACCCCATATAAGTAGTGCCTCCAAGTCTTTAATGCAAAAACAACCGCGCCTAATTCCAAATCATGCGTCGTATAATTTTGTTCGTGAATCTTCAATTGTCTAGACGCATAAGCAATCACCTTCGTTCGTTGCATTAATACACAACCGAGACCTTGCTTTGATGCATCACAATAAATCACAAAATCATCATTCCCTTCAGGCAATGACAATATAGGTGCCGTAGTTAGCTTTTTCTTCAATAACTGAAACGCTTTCTCTTGTTCATCATTCCATTCAAATTTCTTCCCTTTATGCGTTAATGCAGTCAAGGGTTTTGCTATTCTGGAAAAGTCTTGGATGAACCTTCTGTAGTAACCAGCTAGTCCTAAAAACTGGCGTATGTGTTTCGGAGTTTTCGGGGTTTCCCACTTTTCAACAGTTTCTATCTTTGCCGGATCCACCTTAATACCTTCTTTGTTCACTATGTGACCGAGGAATTGAACTTCTTCCAACCAAAATGCACACTTTGAAAACTTAGCGTACAATTCTTCCTTCCTCAATACTTCTAACACCTTTCTCAAATGTTCACCGTGTTCTTGGTCATTCTTTGAGTAAATAAGTATGTCATCAATGAAAACAATGACAAACTTGTCAAGGTATGGTCCACACACTCGGTTCATAAGGTTCATGAACACAGCTGGTGCATTAGTTAAACCAAACGGCATGACCATAAACTCGTAATGACCGTAACGTGTTCTGAAAGCAGTCTTTGGAATATCATCTTCTTTCACCCGCATTTGATGATACCCGGAACGTAAGTCAATCTTTGAATAAACAGACGAGCCTTGTAGTTGATCAAATAAGTCGTCGATTCTCGGTAGTGGGTAGCGGTTCTTGATGGTAAGTTTGTTCAACTCTCGGTAGTCGATACACAACCTGAATGTACCATCTTTCTTCTTGACAAACAAAACAGGAGCTCCCCACGGTGATGTGCTTGGTCGAATGAAACCACGCTCTAAAAGTTCTTGTAATTGGCTTTGCAGTTCTTTCATCTCGCTGGGTGCGAGTCTGTAAGGAGCACGAGCTATTGGTGCAGCTCCTGGTACAAGATCTATTTGAAATTCAACGGATCGATGTGGGGGTAATCCCGGTAATTCTTTCGGAAATACATCGGGAAATTCTTTTGCAATGGGAACATCATTGATGCTCTTTTCTTCAGTTTGTACTTTCTCGACGTGTGCTAGAACAGCATAGCAACCTTTTCTTATTAGTTTTTGTGCCTTCAAATTACTAATAAGATGTAGCTTCGTGTTGCCCTTTTCTCCGTACACCATTAAGGGTTTTCCTTTTTCTCGTATAATGCGAATTGCATTTTTGTAACAAACGATCTCCGCTTTCACTTCTTTCAACCAGTCCATACCGATTATCACATCAAAACTCCCTAACTCTACTGGTATCAAATCAATCTTAAATGTTTCGCTAACCAGTTTAATTTCTCGATTCCGACATATATTATCTGCTGAAATTAATTTACCATTTGCTAATTCGAGTAAAAATTTACTATCCAAAGGCGTCAATGGACAACTTAATTTAGCACAAAAATCTCTACTCATATAGCTTCTATCCGCACCCGAATCAAATAAAACGTAAGCAGATTTATTGTCAATAAGAAACGTACCCGTAACAAGCTCCGGGTCTTCCTGTGCCTCTACCGCATTAATATTGAAAACTCTTCCACGGCCTTGTCCATTCGTGTTCTCCTGGTTCGGGCAATTTCTAATAATGTGGCCTGGTTTTCCACATTTATAACAAACTACATTGGCATAACTTGCTCCGACACTACTTGCTCCGACATTACTCGTTCCGACACCATTTGTTCCTTTCGTTCTATTAACCCCTGGTCCGTAGACCTCACACTTCGCCCCGCTATGACCATTTCTTTTACACTTGTTGCAAAATTTGGTGCAGAACCCCGAGTGATTCTTTTCACACCTTTGGCATAGCTGCTTATGATTGTTGTTGTTGTTGCGGTTATTATTGTTGTTGGGATGATTGTTGTAGTTGCTGTTGTTGTTGTTGTTGTTGTTGTTGTTGTTGTTGTTGTTGGGCCGTTTGTTGTAGTTGCGATTGATGTTGCGATTGTTGGGATAATTGTTGCGATTATTGTTGTAATTGCTGTTGTTGTTGTATTGGTGATTCTTATCACCGTTTTCCTCCCACTTTCTTTTGACTTGCTTCACATTGGCCTCTTCAGCAGTCTGTTCTTTAATTCTTTCTTCAATCTGGTTCACTAGTTTGTGAGCCATTCTACATGTCTGTTGTATGGAGGCGGGCTCGTGTGAACTTATATCTTCTTGGATTCTTTCCGGTAATCCTTTCACAAACGCGTCGATCTTCTCTTCCTCATCTTCGAATGCTCCCGGACACAATAGGCACAATTCTGTGAATCGTCTTTCGTACGTGGTAATATCAAATCCTTGGGTTCGTAACCCTCTAAGTTCTGTCTTGAGCTTATTGACCTCGGTTCTGGGACGGTACTTCTCGTTCATCAAGTGCTTGAATGCTGACCACGGTAGTGCGTACGCATCATCTTGTCCCACTTGCTCTAGATAGGTATTCCACCATGTTAACGCAGAACCTGTGAAGGTATGCGTAGCGTACTTCACTTTGTCCTCTTCAGTACACTTACTTATGGCAAACACCGATTCAACCTTCTCGGTCCATCGTTTCAATCCGATCGGTCCTTCGGTTCCATCAAATTCCAAAGGTTTGCAGGCAGTGAATTCTTTGTAGGTGCATCCTACACGATTTCCTGTACTGCTAGATCCAAGGTTATTGTTGGTATGTAGCGCAGCCTGTACTGCGGCTATGTTTGAAGCTAGAAAAGTACGGAATTCCTCTTCATTCATATTCACGGTGTGTCGAGTAGTCGGTGCCATTTCCTTCAAAATAGTTAAATGGAACAAGTTAATCATACAGAATATTAAGAGTAGTTAATAGTATTTCGTAGCATAATATGAACTCATTTATAAAAGCTTTTTCTTCATATTAGCGTTTTATAAGTTTAAATTCGGGTAGTACCTACCCGTTAAGTTCATACTTAGTAGCTAATTTACAATTCAACTACTACAATTCTATATGAAAAACTGATTGTAATAATATTTCGCGTTCAAACTTTTATACAATATTTTACAAACTTACAATACCGCTTATTTTACATAAAGAATGAAATATAGCACACAATAACTTTGATACAAGATAGTTGTGAAGACAATTCTAGCTAGTACACAAGTCGTTCGGCAAAGGCAATAAAGACACGTAATTCATACGTCCAGAAACAAGTCATGCATTCTGGTTTTACTAGGACTACTTCCCATCCTTGGTCTTGTGCAACATAACCGTTATGGCCGTTGATAAGACAGCGTGTTGTAACTTCATCAAAGGGACGAGGGTTACGTAATGTCCAACAGTCCCGTAATAATCTAAAAACCTCATTTCTTACCCCAATTACCGACTCCGTCACTTGTGGAAACGTTTTGTTTAATAGTTGTAGCCCGATGTTCTTGTTCTCACTTTGGTGAGAAGCGAACATTACTAATCCGTAAGCATAACATGCTTCTTTATGTTGCATGTTAGCCGCTTTTTCTAAATCACGAAGTCCAATATTCGGATATATTGAGTCAAAATAATTTCTTAACCCGTTGCGTAAAATAGCATTTGGGTTCCCCGCAATATATGCGTCAAAGTAAACACATCGTAACTTATGGGTTTCCCAATGTGATATCCCCCATCTTTCAAACGAAAGTCTCTTATAAACCAAGACATTCTTGGAACGTTCTTCGAATGTCTTACAAACTGATCTCGCCTTAAATAGTTGTGCCGAAGAATTCTGGCCGACTCTAGACAAGATTTCATCAATCATGTCTCCGGGTAGGTCTCTTAAAATATTGGGTTGTCTATCCATTTTGTGTTTTTAAACTGTAAAATAGACAAGAGTTAGTGTCATAAAAAAATACTTATTAATACAAGCAATTTTTACATATATCATAAAGCATAAGAACACTATATTACATATATTACACCACACGAATACAACTATCTTATTCTGACTCGCTCGTTTCTTCTTCTTCGGTTTTGGTTCGTTTTGCCAAGTTTCTAGGGATATATGATGTTCCCCTAATACGAGCCGTCGTTGTCCACATTGGTTTAGAAAAACCTGGTGGTTTAGAGGTTCCCGGGTCATTGTTACAACTTAAGGACTTCGGGGGTTGACGATACATATAAAGTTCATCGGGGTTGGAATTAGATTTCTCTATTTTTATGCCCTTTCCCTTATTATTTTCTTTTGCCTTTTTAAATTCAGTTGGGGTAATTTCTATAACATCATCGGAATTCTCGTCGGAATCCGATTCATCGGAGAATTGGTAATCCTCCCAATATTTTGCTTCCTTGGCGGAAACACCATTGACCATAATTAACTTTGGTCGGTTGGTTGAGGATTTTCTTTTACTTAACCGTTTTATTATTTCCCCCACCGGTTCTATTTCCGGTTCCGATTCTTCTTCCGGTTCCGATTCTTCTTCCGGTTCCGACTCTTCTTCCGGTTCCTCTTCGGGAACTTGTGAATCAGTCCACAAATCATTCCAATTTACATTTGACTCTTCATTATTATTAGGTGAGTCAATGGGACTTGTTCTAGAGGTAGACATCTATCACATAATATCAAACACGTTAAGAGATTAATATATCACATAATATTCATATGTTAAAAATATATAGTTTCCAACAAAAATGTTAAGCAATCATTTTTAAAGAAAACACGGTCGAAGTCCAGACTCACTAATGCATCCTAACAAACTCGATAAGACACACTAATGCAAATTTTCTGGTTCTCTAAGACCAACGCTCGGATACCAACTGAAATGTCCCGTTCTTATTGATTAAAAACGTTCCATATTAATTGATTTCGTTGCGAGGTTTTGACCTCTATATGAGACGTTTTTCAAAGACTGCATTCATTTTTAAAACAAACCATAACCTTTATTTCATAAATAAAGGTTTAAAAAGCTTTACGTAGATTATCAAATAATGATAATCTAAAATATCCTGTTTACACACGACCATTACATAATGGTTTACAATACAAAAATGTTACATCGAAATCAGTTTCTTGAATGCAGTTTTTACACAATATGATACAAACATGGACTCCAAATCTTGTCCTTATTTTAGTATGCAACAGCGGAAGCTCTTAATATTCACCTGAGAATAAACATGCTTTAAACGTCAACAAAAATGTTGGTGAGTTATAGGTTTAACCTATATATATCAAATCGTAACAATAGACCACAAGATTTCATATTTCAATACACATCCCATACATAGAGATAAAAATCATTCATATGGTGAACACCTGGTAACCGACATTAACAAGATGCATATATAAGAATATCCCCATCATTCCGGGACACCCTTCGGATATGATATAAATTTCGAAGTACTAAAGCATCCGGTACTTTGGATGGGGTTTGTTAGGCCCAATAGATCTATCTTTAGGATTCGCGTCAATTAGGGTGTCTGTTCCCTAATTCTTAGATTACCAGACTTAATAAAAAGGGGCATATTCGATTTCGATAATTCAACCATAGAATGTAGTTTCACGTACTTGTGTCTATTTTGTAAATCATTTATAAAACCTGCATGTATTCTCATCCCAAAAATATTATATTTTAAAAGTGGGACTATAACTCACTTTCACAGATTTTTACTTCGTCGGGAAGTAAGACTTGGCCACTGTTGATTCACGAACCTATAAAAATATATACATATATATTAAAGTATGTTCAAAATATATTTACAACACTTTTAATATATTTTGATGTTTTAAGTTTATTAAGTCAGCTGTCCTCGTTAGTAACCTATAACTAGTTGTCCACAGTTAGATGTACAGAAATAAATCGATAAATATTATCTTGAATCAATCCACGACCCAGTGTATACGTATCTCAGTATTGATCACAACTCAAACTATATATATTTTGGAATCAACCTCAACCCTGTATAGCTAACTCCAACATTCACATATAGAGTGTCTATGGTTGTTCCGAAATATATATAGATGTGTCGACATGATAGGTCGAAACATTGTATACGTGTCTATGGTATCTCAAGATTACATAATATATAATACAAGTTGATTAAGTTATGGTTGGAATAGATTTGTTACCAATTTTCACGTAGCTAAAATGAGAAAAATTATCCAATCTTATTTTACCCATAACTTCTTCATTTTAAATCCGTTTTGAGTGAATCAAATTGCTATGATTTCATATTGAACTCTATTTTATGAATCTAAACAGAAAAAGTATAGGTTTATAGTCGGAAAAATAAGTTACAAGTCGTTTTTGTAAAGGTAGTCATTTCAGTCGAAAGAACGACGTCTAGATGACCATTTTAGAAAACATACTTCCACTTTGAGTTTAACCATAATTTTTGGATATAGTTTCATGTTCATAATAAAAATCATTTTCTCAGAATAACAACTTTTAAATCACAGTTTATCATAGTTTTTAATTAACTAACCCAAAACAGCCCGCGGTGTTACTACGACGGCGTAAATCCGATTTTACGGTGTTTTTCGTGTTTCCAGGTTTTAAATCATTAAGTTAGCATATCATATAGATATAGAACATGTGTTTAGTTGATTTTAAAAGTCAAGTTAGAAGGATTAACTTTTGTTTGCGAACAAGTTTAGAATTAACTAAACTATGTTCTAGTGATTACAAGTTTAAACCTTCGAATAAGATAGCTTTATATGTATGAATCGAATGATGTTATGAACATCATTACTACCTTAATTTCCTTGGATAAACCTACTGGAAAAGAGAAAAATGGATCTAGCTTCAATGGATCCTTGGATGGCTCGAAGTTCTTGAAGCAGAATCATGACACGAAAACAAGTTCAAGTAAGATCATCACTTGAAATAAGATTGTTATAGTTATAGAAATTGAACCAAAGTTTGAATATGATTATTACCTTGTATTAGAATGATAACCTACTGTAAGAAACAAAGATTTCTTGAGGTTGGATGATCACCTTACAAGATTGGAAGTGAGCTAGCAAACTTGAAAGTATTCTTGATTTTATGTAACTAGAACTTGTAGAATATATGAAGAACACTTAGAACTTGAAGATAGAACTTGAGAGAGAATAATTAGATGAAGAAAATTGAAGAATGAAAGTGTTTGTAGGTGTTTTTGGTCGTTGGTGTATGGATTAGATATAAAGGATATGTAATTTTGTTTTCATGTAAATAAGTCATGAATGATTACTCATATTTTTGTAATTTTATGAGATATTTCATGCTAGTTGCCAAATGATGGTTCCCACATGTGTTAGGTGACTCACATGGGCTGCTAAGAGCTGATCATTGGAGTGTATATACTAATAGTACATACATCTAAAAGCTGTGTATTGTACGAGTACGAATACGGGTGCATACGAGTAGAATTGTTGATGAAACTGAACGAGGATGTAATTGTAAGCATTTTTGTTAAGTAGAAGTATTTTGATAAGTGTATTGAAGTCTTTCAAAAGTGTATAAATACATATTAAAACACTACATGTATATACATTTTAACTGAGTCGTTAAGTCATCGTTAGTCGTTACATGTAAGTGTTGTTTTGAAACCTTTAGGTTAACGATCTTGTTAAATGTTGTTAACCCAATGTTTATAATATCAAATGAGATTTTAAATTATTATATTATCATGATATTATCATGTATGAATATCTCTTAATATGATATATATACATTAAATGTCTTTACAACGATAATCGTTACATATATGTCTCGTTTAAAAATCATTAAGTTAGTAGTCTTGTTTTTTACATATGTAGTTCATTGTTAATATACTTTATGATATGTTTTCTTATCATAGTATCATGTTAACTATATATATATATCCATATATATGTCATCATATAGTTTTTACAAGTTTTAACGTTCGTGAATCACCGATCAACTTGGGTGGTCAATTGTCTATATGAAACATATTTCAATTAATCAAGTCTTAACAAGTTTGATTGCTTAACATGTTGGAAACATTTAATCATGTAAATATCAATCTCAATTAATATATATAAACATGGAAAAGTTCGGGTCACTACACCATTGTCTTCCAGTAACCATAGTTTGTAGGAGATAAGGTGAAACCAAATTTGTGAGAGTTGTGTGCGGCTTTCTCTGTTGGAGTAAAGGTAGCTAACATTGCCATATTCAGAAATAGATAAAAGATAAGATAATAATTTTTTTTTTTTTTTTTGTCTTTTTTTTTTTTTTTTTTTTTTTTTTTGTCTTTTGTCTGTCTTTTTTTTTCTTTTTTTTTATTAAATAAAAAGTATAAATTAAAAATTAAAAATATAAATATAAGATAACTATACCTATTAGATTTAGATAGGAAAGATAATACGGAGTAATACTGTATAAAAAGGAAGGATGAAAGTTAAAAGACTTCAGTTTTTTTTTTTTTCGTTCCACAGCTGAACAAACAAGACCGTCCGGTGTACAGTTGCGGAAGGCGGCAGTCGACGGTGGTTCGGAGCCGGAAAAATCTGAAAATTTCAGGGATTGGTCGGAATTTGATTCCGAACGTAGTGGTGTTGGCGGTTTTCTCTGATTTTGTCCGGATCGTTCTCGATCGAAAAAGAAAGTCGAAAATATCCGGCGAATGTGGTGGCGCGTGGCGGCGCGTGTGCTGGCGGTTGTGGCTGAATTTTCTGTGCGTGTGTTCGGAAATTAATTCCGCATGTAGTTGTGTTGTTAATTTGGCTGATTAGGGTTGTATTGAGTTGCGGTGATTTTGTGGGTTGACCGGATTTAGTTGTTATGACCTGAAAAACTCGTTTCTGATGTAAACGTTCCGACAACGCTGCATTCACAGAGCATACTTTGATTTTTAAAGGTCAGTTTTTTTTTTGACTGTTGCTGCCGGAATAGTAGCTGCCGGAATAGTGGCTGCCAGAATTATTGCCGGACTTAAGCCTTTACAGCTCTTGATACCATAATAGATGATAGAATAGAGGAAGAGAGATATTGAACTTGTAAGTTCTGTCTTATTCAGAGTATTAGCCGCAAACTTCGAAGCCAAAAAAGTAGCCCCAAGGCTGTAAGAAGAACTTCCAATACTACCACAACTATTACTCGTTGATTCCTCTTCTTCCTCCTTCCGCTTTTGCTCCAATATCTTCCGCTTTGAATATCTCCGCCAGGCTGCCTGAATGAAACATGCCGCCCATGTCCGCCACTGTTGTGAGTAAAACCTGAAAGTATGTTGTACCTGTCTACTGTGCAGCCGCCGAAATTGACCTGCAACGCAGTATGTTTGTTATTCATGCCTTTTTTGTGGGATAATACAAGATTAAGAAAGTTTTAGACTTTTGATTAAAATGTATGCTGTTTGTGGTGATTTGGTGGATGCATGCAAGGTGTTTGATGAAACGCCTGTGAGGGATTCTGTATTATAGGAGTTCAGTAATAACTTAGGACAGGAAATTGTAAAATTACCCTTTTGACTAAAGCAAGACAAAGATGGCGCTTTATGTCCCGTCTGAGATCTTTGGGTAATGTTTGAACCAAATTTTCTTCATTGACACCACGAGTTTCTAAGCACTTGTACTGATCGTAACGTCTCCACGAGTTTCTAACACCACGATGATGCATCCACTGCTCTGAGTCACGTCTCTTAACTCTCATCTCTTCAAGACGAATGGTAAGAGATTGTAGGTACGTCTGTCATGCCCAAATAATACTCATTCAAATTTCAGCACTTAAAACTAATCCAATATGTAATATCTCAACATAATATAGTTGGGGCATAACATGCATGTTGCCAATTAATAGAGCAACTAGAATGAGTCCAGATATGGCTAGTGCAACTGAAAACACCCCTTTAATTTTATATGTACAACCGCCTACAACATTTTATTCAGAAATTTAAATCATTGTTTCTATTACACTGTTTTGTAGTTCCAGTTAGAGAATTTCATTTTTTGAATTAGCCCAAAAGGTAGACAACTAGGTGTTACTACTTCGACCCAACCCATTTTGACATGTACTTGTAAGTAGCATTCTTCACCTTAAATCTGATTTGACTCATGAACCAACCCGCACATCTTGCCACTTCTAGTTGCAATGACATTAATGACCAGATTAAACAGTTGCTTACATGACTAGCAAGCATGTAGAGCAACAAATAATAAGCCGCCCCGGCCCAAGCAGTTTCAGCAAAAACACCAGCCGTCCTTTTTAATTCTGAAGTCCAAGGAACGAATCTTGCAAATCTAGGAGCATACTGAATCAACACAATAAACAATAAAGCTTCTTTGTAGCCAGTACATCTGAACCTTTAGATCTCTGTAGATATCTCCAGATAACAATCTGCATAACTAAAAAGTTAAGTTAAACTCCAATCAAACTTTCTCTACATCCTGCATATGTCTTAATACTAATACATGCATAATAGCAGGGCAGAAAAAGGTAAAGCATAATGACAGGTCAGGTAAAGGTACATCAGTGATTCAAGTTTTGACTTTTTAAGTGGTTAATAACTGGCTTAGTGCATAGAGATATATCAAAAATTGGTCTGAATTTTGTTGTGGGCAACACTCTTAATTTTCAGCCACATAAATGCTCAAACTTTCAAGTATCTTGCAAATGTATTTGTTATGGGTGAAAGATGAAAAACATTCATAATCTTTCTATACAGGTTTTGTAAATTATTTAATTGAAAATTAAATAGTATATGAGATATTAGTTTTCTGACCTGTGGCAGGGGAAGAATTGAAAGGATATCAATGATAAAATAGCACTTCAAGTATCTCTTAGCTATTTATGCAGGATCAATTACAAGTTCACCGTGTCCAAAAACACGTGATGATGGAACAATAAAAGCAGTACAAAATTGAAGAGCCATGTGAAAAAGATAAAAAGCATCAACAATTGTCCTTAATGTTGTAGCAACAATGGCCAGCTTTCGATCTATACCAAGGCACGTATTGGTTTTATCAAATACTGGAAGATAAAAGAAAAGTGGATCTATAATACAGCCAGAATACACGAGACAACAAAAAACTGGTTCCATTGTAACAGGAATTTGTCTTGAGGGTCTAAGATTTTTTTCTCAGACACTTTAAGATCTTCAGGGAAGACAGCTTGTGAAACACCAAATTCAAGTGATCGACCGATTGATTTAAGTCCTTCTTACCCCTTTTTAATTCCATTTTTGAAACAAGTGCTGGCCCTATAAAACCATGTTTGATGAATATGCAAGGCTAGTTTGACCCAAAAGATCCTGATTAAGGGTTGCCCGACCAAACAACCTTTTGTGAAAGCTATATATACAAACTTCATTTGAAGACCTTACAACATTATCGTTGAGGTATAAAGACATTTTACCTTTAGTCAATAAAGTCAAACCTTGCAATTTCCAAGGCCCAAAGGGGGAATATGAAATATGATCTATCACTATCTAAAAAACAAGGTGATGCACAAAATTAATCTTGAAAATTAACCGTCACTTGTCACGAAGGGAGATAAATTTTACCTCATAAACTTTTCTTTCTGACCACCAACATATTGGGATTTCGATCCCAGATAAAGATAAACTTAAGGAACGTACATGCAGATCACATTATAACGTACGTTATAAAATATCAATAGTATAGTATAGCTAAGAATAAGAGAAACGGGCAGCTTAAGACAGTCAACATATTTTTTATGATTCTCAAACCCTAGATTTCATGTTATACAGAGCTTCATCATCTACAATCTGCTAACATCTACTCTACTGAGTTAGGTTCCAGTATACAGATGACCAGTCAAAAGTGTAACCACATCATTAGTATAAAAATACCTCGATTACACACAAGCAAAATCCAAATTCACAATTCTCACAAGTTTCATAAATTAGGCAAAAATTCATCTTCCCATAAACCTAATCCTCAAATTTATTTTCATCAAATAAATTATACATAATTTATATAATTCGTTACCAGAAGGATAAAATTAAATAAAGAGATCATTATCTATTCATAATCAAAACTTAATAAAATATAGTAACACAATTCATTCAACCATGATTACTACTGTACTATATTACAACACTTTCAACAAAATAAACAAAAGAATACCTAATTTACATATTAACTAATAGACAAAAGTTATGAATATTAACGGGGTTACTTTCGACTTTTCACCTTTTTTTTTTTTTTTTAATTTTAACTAAATTTCATTTTACCAACAAACGCCCCACATTTTTTTGAAAAATTCAAATCGACCCCCCAAACAGGGGGTAAAGTGTCAAATAACAATTTTCATAAAAAATCTTAAATAAACTCCACCCAAATATTCAACGGGTCATATCTTCTCGCTCGCCAACGAGTTAAATTTTTCCGACACCATCGTTAAACTCGAAATAATTTTAGGAACACAATGTCACTAGCTATACGTAAAGCGGACGCTTTTTAAAAAACGCTAAATATTTGGGGTACTTTTCATACACGTTGATTTTGCGTTAAATTTTTAAAAGTCGACAATTCCATAGCGAAACGCGGAGATGCACATATATTGTTAATTTAAAATAACATTTAAATCTCTCACGAGTTATACCTTTTAGTTCGACTCGAGTTGCGCTTCAACGACATCATCGTTAGCCACAAAATAATTTTACTAATCGCAATAAAATACATTAAAAATCGAACCCCGGCGCGAAGCGAGGGTTCAATAACTAGTTGAGCTACTAAAGACCAAAATTCACCTAACAAACTTGAGCTTTCAATATCAAATGCAACATCATCATCAATCACATGCATATAATACGGAGTATACAATAACAAAATAGTTTGACTTACGTCGAAAAAAATAACAAGCTTCACCGGACTAGGCCGTCATCGGAAGAGTGAAATTCGGAGGCGATTTAAGGAAAGAAAAAAAAAAAAAAAAAAGTAAAATGAAGGGCCCAAAATGGCGATAGAAAAATAGGAAAGGGGCCAAAATTATGAACCGAAATCGTCAAATTAATTTCCTTTATGAATACGAGTAGTAAAAAAATTAATCCAATATTAATACTGCAATGTTTCATTATAGTTCCCTTGAGTTCTGATTAGAAGTCATTAGCGACCTTAACTATTTGACATTTTAACCATCCAGGCATAGCCTGGGTGGCCACAGGACTTCCAATAAAGCAAGAGCGGTTCGATTCCCTTCAAGGCAAAATACCTTGGGCCGAGCTCCATTTAGTGACTGATTGACTAGAGGATGCTTTGCCTGGTAGCGGTGGAGGCCTGACTTGCCGTTTACCCGGGGTTTACCAACTAGAAGGAGCCATTATGGCTCGTCGCTAGGGGGTTCCTCGTAAAAAAAAAAAAACTATTTGACATATTACTATTGACTCTGGTTTGACAAGTTGTATTAAGTTAAAAATTATAAAAAGTTATTTAAAAATTTTAAATATTATTTTTTACATCCAAAAAATTAATATTTAAAAGTTATAAATAATTGTTTTAAGGATAAATATTTCAAAAAGATAATATGAAAGACTAAATATGTAATATCACTTATATCATTGATGATTTGAATGTTAGGTTTGTAAATGATCCATTTCTTCGAAGCTTGAATTTAAGTTAATATTTGACATCTTTTAACTACGTGTACATCCATGCTAATACAGGTTAAGTCCTCGATTTGTATTATGACATGAGCGAGTTAACTAAAGAAATTTCCTTGCAAACAAATGACACATTTTATTTTATGAAAAGTTAACATTTTTTTTCACAAATAAAACTGCCTATCGAGCAACTACGAGAGCAGACCAAATTATAACGCCAATAAAAATCACTCATTCCATTTAAGATTACATTTACTTCTCGCAACCAATTATAAAATGAATTACGAATAGAATCGAAAACCAAATTTCCCTTCAATGGGTGGGACTGGAATAACATACTATTACGCAATCTCCATAAATGTCAACATGCGGAAGCCACGATGATATATAACCTATTCTTCAAATCAGAGTTCCCATGCAATTTTCGAACCAAACTATTCATTCAGACCAAGCTGAAAATACCAGGAGAGAAACATCAACCCAAACTCTGACTTTCCTCCAAAACTCAAGAGCAACTTCACAAATCGAATAAAACATGGTTTATGTATCATTACTACATTTCGGTTCATTTAGAGCCCGTCATTTAGATGTGTTCACTAAATAACACGTCTAATTTATCACACGGAACACGTCTAATTTAGATTTCTACCAAAAAAAAAAAACCGGAACACGTCTAATTAAAATTCGCAACACGTCTAATTAGATATCTTCAACACGTCTAAATAAGTTTAACACCTCTAATTGGTAACCACGTCTAATTACTTTTACCGGGAACACATCTAATTGACAACACGTCTAACAAATATTCCAAATTACACGTCTAATTAACAACACGTCTAATTATGTATACCAGGAACACGTCTGAATGAAACAAGAACACGTCTAATTGGCAACACGTCTTATTAGATTTGCCGGGAACACGTCTAAATGCTTAACACGTCTAATAAGTTTCAAAACACACGTCTAATTAGTTTTTAACTAACGCCTTTAACTGTGACACGCCTAAATAAGTTAACGGGATATATATGTTAACGATCTCCGTTTAATCAACCTAACCCTTAAAGTTCTGTTAATATTAGTCTACCGAAATTACCGATCACGTCTAATTAAACAAACAATGTAACGGGTTATATATTTAGGGTTCCATATTGAACGGGTTAATAAACAAACACGTCTAATTAATAGGAAGTTAGTTAGTTACAGAAGAGTTAGAAAATAATTTGATAACTAGGAATGGATTTTGATAAGTATATATAATATAATTATAATACTATAAAATTTTATATACCTTAAATAAATAAGATTATTATTGAAGTTATAAATAATATAAAATATAAAAAATCATTTCAGAAATAAAAAAACACACGTTTTTTAGTTTTTTTTCCGGCTTGCTCTTGTTTGCTTGTTTAGCTTCGTCGCATGATTAAAAGATAATGGAGACTTCAAAATCATCAGAGGTAATTCAATATTTCTTTTTCTTTATATCTTAAGTCGTTTGTTATGAAAGTTTGTATAAATCTGGTTTACATGAACGTTAATAATATCACATGATTCACACATGTTTGAATCGGGTTTATAAATCAGGTTTATAACATATGTTTGATTGGATCTATAGCACAACAATTTGACTATATAACACACCATGATTCACACGATTACCCAACACGATTGTAGACATGTAGTGCAGACCTGGAGCAGAACTTGACAAACAAACGACACACAACTATCTCACTGTTTTAACACGCCATGATTGACGCGATTACACAACACGATTCTAAACATCATACAACACTATATTAACATCATATAAACTTTATTAACATCATATAAACACACTATATATAACCTATAACATATAAACCCTTATTATGCAATGAAAGAAAGTTATACTATATAGTAACAATAGGCAAACACAACCTGATAGTAGTAGCAGAACCAACCGGGTCAACTTAGACAAAACATGGATAACAACTCAATGCTATGTTTGGTGAAGTAATAACAACTCAAAACCTGGATAACAAAACTTGAATAACCTGATTATTTACGTGCTGCACACTATGGCAACCAAAAGAAAACCAAACATACAAACCTAGTCTATTATATATATGTCTAATTCAGAAACCAACCTGTGTTTGGTGAAGTAATAACAACTCAACGCTCACTCCAATTTAGGAAAAAACCCATGAGGTAGTATACATGTCAAATCAGACCCAATAACCAATATGATAAGCAATGTTGACCTTATAACCACCTTCAGTGGCAATCATAACCCAAAGTACAATCATCACCCTAATCATAACCCTAAGTACAGTTGCATTGGCAAATTACCATAAACAAAGACAGTTATATTACCATATCAAAACTTCATACAAAAGGAGCATCACAAATATTCATTAGCTCCAATAAAAAGTAGAATCACAAATATACATTAACAAACATAGTTATAGTAGCATCAATAATATTCATCACAAATTACAATTTGATTGGATTGTTCTCACTCATACCTGTGCCATCTTTGACGAAAACATTTTTTGAAAGCTTCTGTAATAAGATTCTTTCAGACTTCCTTCTTCTTGGTGGAGGACTGGGTTTCATTCTGAAGATTGTTAGCTCTGCATCAATATGTCTAATCAGTGGATCTTGCTCTGTATTAACTTCTTCATTAACATCTTCATCAAGGTGTTCTTTTTTGTCGTCTTCCATCAACATTTCTTCATCAACATCGTCAGAAAACTCTGCATCTTTTTCTGCTTCATTAACCTTTTTAAACACTCCATCTTTTATTTCTCGAACCACATAATCTTCTTCTTTATCCACATTTTCTTCTTCGTCTTCGTTCATCACCATTTGGACATCATCATATGAAACAAACTCTGCATCTTCTTCAATCACTGCATCTTCTTTTTCATTGATGTTGTCATGAACATTTAAATTTTCATCAGGCTTTTCTTTTTCAACATCCTGTTCATTAACAAACATGAATAACTAAATGTAGTAAGTAATTTAAAAGTCTAGAAAAAAATAACATTTAGTTAAATTAGTTACCTTTATGTGTTTCGATTGTTTCACTAATTTTTTGGTGAATTTCTGATGTTGAACATCCTTTTCCTTTTCCTGAGACTTCTCAATAGCACCTTCCACTTCATCATCAACATCATCTTCATCATCAGACTTCTCATCAACATCCTCTTCATCATCATCTACATCTTCTTCATCATCATCATTCTCTTCATCATCATCATTATCTTCATCAACAACATCCTCTTCATCATCATGCTTTTGGTTTTCCTGAGACTTCTCATTAGCAAACATGAAATATAAAATGTAGTAAGTAAGCATTTAAATATTGTAAGAAAAATAACATCAGTTAAATTAGTTACCCTCGTTCCTTTATCGTCCGATTTCTGTTTCTTTGTGATTTTGTTGTATCCTATTGTGCTACTTAAACCCCTTTTTCGACTACAGTGTTCCTTCCCCACATGAGTTAACAAGGCATCCCCGCCTTCTTTATCTATCCTAACCTGGAAAAATAAACACAAGTAATCAATTATAGAAAAATTATGAGTTGGTTAGTCTAAAAATTCAAATATAAATATATTACAATTTTCTCTATAAGCGGCGCAAATGTTTCTGGGCATACTGCCATCTTCCCTTTGTCATCCGACTTCATCCTGCCCAGCACGTAATACCTCGCAGCAGGATTGTGACGATCACTCCAAATTCATATGGACGAACACGTCATTCATCGATTTCATTGCGAGGTATTTGACCTCTATATGATACGTTTTGTAAACATTTCATTCTTTTGAAAAGGCACACCATAAATAAATATTTAAATCAAAGGTTTTCAACATCTGATGATTTCTACATATAGACAATCAACGTAAATAATAGTTTACAATAATACTTCCATTGACAATGCAGTCAAAATAAGATACATGGTGATGATTTGGTGAATGCAACGTTTCCTTGATAAATATGCCATGTAAGACTCCATGCACATAGCTTATCTAACATATAAGCAAACAGCGGAAGACTTCTAGGAACCTGAGAATAAACATGCTAACAAGTGTCAACACAAAGGTTGGTGAGTTCATAGTTTTAGTGTTTTGCATAATCTGTATATAAAGGTGAATCACAAGTTTTCAGTTGTTTCATCCAGAAACGTTTATCAAAATATTCTATGAAATTGAGCACCTTGGTAACTAAACTTAACGTATATATAATTTGTACCCTTTGTATAATCATCTTAATAATACACGCAAACCAACGTGTACGCTTCTCAAATAGCATACGTCCGTTAAAAAGCTAGCGCTCTAGCTCAGACGGGGATATCAAGCCCTATGGATCCATATACCTCTATTCGCGCCCATCGGTTCTTATAACCGACAGTTACTAGTTACCAAAGCTAAGGGATTTTCTTTTCAAACTCGGTGTAGAATTTAGTATGTACTTGTATCCATTGCGTTTTTAAAATAAAGTGCATGTATTCTCAGCCCAAAAATGTATTACAAAAGCAATTAAAAAGGGATCAATGAAACTCACCTTAGCAGCATATAAAGTTGTTCACCAAAATGTGATCAAAACTCGGATTAACAAATTATCGTAGATCTCAACCTAGAGAACATATGTTGGTCAATAAATGTCTATCAAGCTAGGTCAGGTCATAGTTTATCACAATCCTAATGCTCGAGATCGACATACAAAAGTTATCCAAAGTCGTTTCAAAAAGTCAATTTTGACATTAGTTCAATAAAACGAGACATACCTTATATAAGGAGTCATTTACTCGGTTGGTAATATTCAAAAATCCATTTTATCAATCTCATAAACAAGTTGTTTTGCGATGACCCGGAAATTTTTGACCAAATTTAAACTTAATCTTTAACGTTTCCGACACGATAAGCAAAGTCAATGAATTTGAATCTCAAAATTTTAAACTATTCAAATACCTTTCGATTGTTCTCAACGATTCGCGAACAATTATATGTAATTAGATATACATACTATAACTTGGAAACGTAACAAAGTGTTATGAAAATGATACTGTGCATTAACCTTATTGGTTTGATTATCTGATTGATATATTTAACTACGAAGTTAAAATATTATGCCAAACGATTGAATTAAAAGATATTTACTAAGTCTTTTAATGATTACGATGTTATTACGGGTCTCTGTTGTGAGGTTCACGCTGATTTGAGAAATCGTTCATTCTTAACGATATTCGGAAAATATGGTAAAGTGTTTTTTAAATAACGTAATCTAGACGTTACAAAAATAAGAAATATTAACTGTTGGAATTGGATATATGAATAACTTGTGACGTATATTTAAAACGTGTTTATAAATATTAATTTGGTTACAAAACGTTTTGATTTAAAAACAGTATTATTAAAAATACTTCTTTAGATAACGAGCCATTGATTTATAGAAGTAAATGACCAAAACACTCGAGAGTTTAAGATATATTTCGAGTGATATAGTTTAGGGATAATTTAAGGCTATATTTTGACAAAAATACGTGTCACGAAATGTAAAATACAAGTTTTCTCAGTGTACGAAGGGACACTCGAAAAACCGGAACCGGAACATAAGTCGCGTGATGACGTACGACTTATCGGAATAAAAATTACAAGTCAACTATGCACATGAATTTAATATAATATATAATTAATTATATAAATTATATAAATTATATAAATTATATATATAATTAAATATTATGTCGACAAACAAGAAAACAAAAGTTTGTGAGCTGGATCAGAGGGCCATGCGATCGCATGGAAAATAGGCACAAAACCCATGCGATCGCATGGGGGTCAGAATCAGGAATTATTCTATAAATAGCCCAGGTTTCTGCCGAACTCTTTACCTACTTTCTCTCAATCTCTCTCTGTTATACATAAATATATATTATTTATTATTATTATTATTATTATTATTATTATTATTATTATTATTATTATTATTATTATTATTATTATTATTATTAAGATTAATATTATTATTAATATTATTATTTTAGTATTGATATTATTATTAATAATATTATACATAAAATATTACGACGTGAGTAGGTTCGGGTTATTTCAAACCAAGTTTTCAAGTGAGTCAAAGCTAAGGAAACTATGGGTTATTACTAAGGAGGTTATGGGTATTGTTCGAGGGTATTGCTCGTGAGTCAAACTAGTGTTTATCATCTTCGTTGCGTCTACGTACTTTCCCTACAATATTGAATCTCAATATTGATACGTAAGTACTTATATTTTATCCTTTATAAATTAATAGTGTATACATGTCTAGTGCTCGAGTATATATATTTATACATGCTTGTATGCTAAATTTCATCGATAAACAGTTTATAATGAATCACAAATTAAATACATATATTACTGGTAAAAGGTATATGATATACATGTTTTTGGAAAGCTGGCGAAAAATCAATAATTTTTCATTTAGATATCGAATAGTTTCGATGAACGGATTAAAAGATATGATCAACTAAATTATGTTTGACGTTAAATGAAATTGCTTTTGAATCTGCAATTGAGATTTAAACAACTTGTTTACAAGATTGATAAAATGGATTTTTAAATATTACCAGCCGAGTAAATGAATCCTTAAATAAGGTACGTCTCGTTTTGTTGAACTATTGTCAAAATTGACTTTTTGAAACGACTTTGGATAACTTTTGTATGTCGATCTCGAGCATTAGGATTGTGATACACTATGACCAGACCTAGCTTGATAGACATTTATTGACCAACCTATGTTCTCTAGGTTGAGATCTACGATTATTTGATATTCTGAGTTTCGATCACATTACGATGAACAACTTTATATGCTGCTAAGGTGAGTTTCATTGATCCCTTTTTAATTGATTTTGCAATATATATTTTTGGGCTGAGAATACATGCAATTTATTTTAAATGCAATGGATACAAGTACATACTAAATTCTACACAGAGTTTGAACCGAAAATCCCTTAGCTTTGGTAACTAGTAACTGCCAGTTATAAGAACTGGTGGGCGCGAGTAGTAGTATATGGATGCATAGGATTTGACATCCCCGTCTGTTCCAGGTATAGAAATAAACTCTAGCCTGAACTATAAAACAGACGTATGCTATTTGAAGTTAGTACACGTTGGATTGCGTGTATTGTACATGTTGGTTGCATGTTAAACGAGGGGTACTTATTATAGACGTTAAGGCTTGGTTACCAGGGTGCTCATTCTTGTAGAACATTTTGATAAACATTTCTGGATGAAACAACTGAAATCTTGTGATCCATTTTTATATACAGATTATGAGAAATACTAAAACTATGAACTCACCAACCTTTGTATTGACACTTGTTAGCATGTTTATTCTCAGGTTCCCTAGAAGTCTTCCGCTGTTTGCTTATATGATATACAAGCTATGTGCATGGAGTCTTACATGGCATATTTTTCAAGAAAACGTTGCATTCACCAATTCATCACCCTGTACCTTATTTTGACTGCATTGTCAACGAAAGCACTATTGTAAACTATTATATACGGTGATTGTCTATATGTAGAAATCATTAGATGTCGAAAACCTTTGATTTAAATATACATTTATGGTGTGCCTTTTTAAAAGAATGTAATGTTTACAAAATGTATCATATAGAGGTCAAATACCTCGTAATGAAATCAATGAATGACGTGTTAGTCCATATGGATTTGGAGCGATAATCACAGTTGGTATCAGAGCGTTGGTCCTAGTGAACCAGGTCTTGCATGAGTGTGTCTAACTGATAGTTGTTAGGATTCTTTAGTAAGTCTGGACTTCGACTGTGTCTGCATGTCAAAATTTTTGCTTATCATTCCTTGTCAGAAATTACTTGTCTATCATCTCAAGTCTAAACACGTGTTACTACATTGATTGCATGAATAGTGTATAGACGAATCATATCCTATCATATCTACTATAGTGGATCTTATTTGGCGTTTTTCGAAATTTCCTTCATAAATTACGGAATCCTTTTACTATATATACGTATGCGAGAAGACAAAGGTATCATCCAGTATTCAACCCTCAATTCATATCGAGAATCATTTCATAACTTTCAGTGATCGCGTAAGATGGCCTCTTCGAATAGACCAAGTCCCTCCAACTCCGAAGACAGTGTGACGGGACCACACCGACCGATCAACTACCGTGATTTCTTTAGAAAATGGGGATGGGTTCGCGAAATACTTACCCTATGGAGAAATGAAGAAGGTACTCCATACCATGAGCCGAACTTACCGCCTAACGTCGGAGTACTCGATCCACTTACCGGCGAACCTGTTCGCAACACCGTTTATACTCTTTTTGCGAGAATTTTTCATCTTGAGGCTACCATTAACGGAACTAGAAAAGATATCCGACCTCTACCTCACACCGATAACCAACCAGGGTTAGTAGAAGAAGTTAAAGAACTTCGAGCTCGAGTGTTAACTTTAGAGAGCACTGTACACAATTTACAAACACCAGCAGTATCACCAACACCAGTAACATCACCATCCTCAGCACCAACAGCACTAGTACCACTAACAACAACGCCAACAGTACCATTACCACCACCAACAACATCCACATCACACGCCTCAACATCACGATCTGTACCTCGGATATCACCATCATACGCACCATAGATACCAAGGAGTATCAACGACAATAAACGATGATTTATTGATTCATAACTTCATCGGAGAAACATTCTACGGCGATTATGTAATTTCTAAAGTTTAGAGATTATCTATTCTAACCCTAGCCATAAATCAGATAGAGTAGAAACTCTGATCGAAATGGTGTATGATTTACAAGCTAGACTTGTTATATCACAACATCAATAGTACCCTTAGCTTCACCAACACAGTAAGTGTTGTCAACATCGTTAGAATCAACAGCACCTCTAACATCACAAGCTCCGTCAGTTCAAGAATTACCGTGGACATCATTACGAATCAATAACGCGTATATTGAATCAACGAGTTATGAAATAATAACTCATTCCCTCCGAAGAATTTATATGTATATCTTATATATATAAATTTTAAACCCTAATAAATCTTTCTGTACTAAGCTATTATGTATGGAACTTAACTACTCGGTTAATTCATATTACTAATATGCTATGATGTACAACCTTCGTTAACTACAATCTCTATTTCAATTCAATGAATTTCGTTTCATAATAAACCAAGTGTATTATTCAATAACATGATTGATTTTACACTTTCATCTTCGATGCACTCGAAACTTTCTAGAAGACATCATTTGCACCTTGCGAAGTTAGCAAGAATTCCACGAATACCAACATCCTTTATTGAGGAATATCAATAAGAATAAATAATGAAGTATTGATTTCATTAGTGAAATACTCCGCGAAGATTATGCAATCTCTAATGTTTTAGAGATTATTCATTTCTAATTCAAGCCAAAAATCAAATGAGCTTAATATGATATTAACTCATTAAATCTGTATTACATCTGAAGAAAATATACATACATATATTTTCATAAAGACTGTAATGAAAATTCTTTTGTACAAAATATTAATTGTGAAATCTTTAACGGGTAGGTAATACTCGGGAAATATATAAGTTCACAATTAATATGTTAGATTGTACATTCTTCAACTTTGATTCACAAATCTATTAATCATGCTCACAATGATACCCAATCATCTCATACAAATTCAATTACACATTCTGATATTTACGGATCAGAATCCAATTCATAACTCTGAATCGGTGACATCATTCTTAGATCTCTACATCTTTCAAAGCTATACTTTGACTTCAAAACCATGCAAGATCCTTTAGTGTTGTTTTTACCGAAAATAATCTTGCAATTCCTTTTCAAAGTATCCAGTATTATCAACCATTCAACCAGTCAATGACGACCTTTCAGACCGGTAACTTTGGCATATACGTTTTTGTTACCGGAAACCTTTCATGTTCCACCACATTAGCAGTAAATTTACCAACAACTTCATTTATCCTTGACCTTCCGAAAAATCCTTATACTCATTGAAACCCTATCATGTACTCATCCACATCCTGTAACGAGAATTGCCATACGAATTATTGGGGAATTAGCAATCAGTATTTTGAAATCTTGCAGCACGTCTACGCCAACAGTTATATATATACATATAATGTCTATCTCCTGGACGTACATACTTCGAATGTGAAGTTTCTGAAAAACACCCCAAACTACGAAACTAGTTCTCCGAATTTTGGAAAAATGTTGATGAAGCAGCAAAAACTGTAAACGAGCTTAACAGTCAAAAGTTTGATGACAAAGAATGGTATGGTGGTAAAGCTGAGAAAAGGAGAAGGTTTGGAACTGGAAAACGGATTGAGCAAAGTATGAAGGAGGCTGTGGATAAATCACAAAGACTGAACCTGCCTTCAAAGAATACAAATGATTCAGCGTCTGCTGAAATCCTTAGCAAATACCTTACTCCTTACTCTAAAACCGTTACGGACAATATTCTTCATCATCATCATTATCTTGAATATTCTAAGATATCATCGTATCTTTCATTATAAATATCCTTAATATTTCTGAAGATAATTTCGTAACCATCTGAAATTATTCATTCCTTCACGCTATCTGTGTTACATCATAAAAGAAACTGTGTTAGTTTCTAAATTCTGAAAAATTCAAGTTTAAAATATGAATGTTTTGAAGTAGTGTTGGGAACTGAAGCATGAAGTAGTATAATATAATGACGTCAGGCCAACGTGATTATATTACAGTAAGTCATGCTGAGTTTCTAATGGAACGTGATGAAGGTTCACAGATCCCACCCTCATCATGAACCATGTTACATAACTCTTTCATTCTATTTAATCTCTAAAGTTATCA
Source organism: Rutidosis leptorrhynchoides (assembly GCF_046630445.1). Classification (NCBI taxonomy): domain Eukaryota; kingdom Viridiplantae; phylum Streptophyta; class Magnoliopsida; order Asterales; family Asteraceae; genus Rutidosis; species Rutidosis leptorrhynchoides. The sequence goes on along the minus strand of NC_092338.1, from coordinate 57,474,076 downwards.
AGAAGACATATTTCTTGATGATTCGGTCTTTTCCGGATATTCTAGTAATTTGACAAATCAAGATCGTGCCATTACAATTTCTTTCTTAGAACATTAGTTATGTTCATCTCAAAACATCATACCTACGAATTCTGGACCATTATTTGCTTGACTTAAAGTCGGGAAGAGAAAACGAAAGCATGAAGCTCCAAAATATAAAGGAGAATATAAGCCCGATAACAACCTCGAAATTTACAAACCGTGTATATCAATGTGTATAGCGATATAAAGAAACGGGAGAATGAAAAACACTATAACCCCAAGGTAATGGTAGAAGAAAGTAACTTCCTCTGGTGGTAGATGAAAAAGAAGAATGACGGATATGAAAGTTAGGAGTATATCAAGAATCAGAACTGGATGAAGCATTTCACAATCTTTTGGAAGTATGAAATGAGAAAGAAAATGTAGGAGTGGTGAAAATAATGAAACGGAAGTGGTCAATTTATAGCGAAATATCAGACATAGCAATCGAGGCAGATTACGCAAAACAAAATCTCCTTAATTCCCGAAGAATCAAATCTTATTTAGATTATGAAGATTTTCTATTCCTTAAATTCCGGAAATCAATCGTTACTACATCAAAAGTTAAGACGAATCTCTATTCCTTCAAATTCACTATTATACGATAACTTCTCTCATACGCTTCGAGTAATCGGATTGTTATATCCATATTATTCAACGGTGATAAAACTCTATTTATCGACTCATATACGTCATGAAAGCATTTTTATTGTTAGCCATGACGACCTCACTCAAATTTCGGGACAAAATTTCTTTAACGGGGGGATACTGTGATGACCCGGAAATTTCTGACCAAATTTAAACTTAATCTTTAACGTTTTCGACACGATAAGCAAAGTCTATGAATTTGAATCTCAAAATTTTAACCTATTCAAATACCTTTCGATTGTTCTCAACGATTCACGAACAATTATATGTAATTAGATATACATACTATAACTTGGAAACGTAACAAAGTGTTATGAAAATGATACTGTGCATTAACCTTATTGGTTTGATTATCTGATTGATATATTTAACTACGGAGTTAAAAGATTATGCCAAACGATTGAATTAAAAGATATTTACTAAGTCTTTTAATGATTACGATGTTGTTACGGGTCTCTGTTGTGAGGTTCACGCTGATTTGAGAAATCGTTCATTCTTAACGATATTCGGAAAATATGGTAAAGTGTTTGTTTAAATAACGTAATCTAGACGTTACAAAAATAAGGAATATTAACTGTTGGAATTGGATATATGAATAACTTGTGACGTATATTTAAAACGTGTTTATAAATATTAATTTGGTTACAAAACATTTTGATTTAAAAACAGTATTATTAAAAATACTTCGTTAGATAACGAGCCATTGATTTATAGAAGTAAATGACCAAAACACTTGAGAGTTTAAGATATATTTCGAGTGATATAGTTTAGGGATAATTTAAGGCTATATTTTGACAAAAATACGTGTCACGAAATGTAAAATACAAGTTTTCTCAGTGTACGAAGGGACACTCGAAAAACCGGAACCGGAACATAAGTCGCGTGATGACGTACGACTTATCGGAATAAAAATTACAAGTCAACTATGCACATGAATTTAATATAATATATAATTAATTATATAAATTATATAAATTATATATATAATTAAATATTATGTCGACAAACAAGAAAACAAAAGTTTGTGAGCTGGATCAGAGGGCCATGCGATCGCATGGAAAATAGGCACAAAACCCATGCGATCGCATGGGGGTCAGAATCAGGAATTATTCTATAAATAGCCCAGGTTTCTGCCGAACTCTTTACCTACTTTCTCTCAATCTCTCTCTGTTATACATAAATATATATTATTTATTATTATTATTATTATTATTATTATTATTATTATTATTATTATTATTATTAAGATTAATATTATTATTAATCTTATTATTTTAGTATTGATATTATTATTAATAATATTATACATAAAATATTACGACGTGAGTAGGTTCGGGTTATTTCAAACCAAGTTTTCAAGTGAGTCAAAGCTAAGGAAACTATGGGTTATTACTAAGGAGGTTATGGGTATTGTTCGAGGGTATTGCTCGTGAGTCAAACTAGTGTTTATCATCTTCGTTGCGTCTACGTACTTTCCCTACAATATTGAATCTCAATATTGATACGTAAGTACTTATATTTTATCCTTTATAAATTAATAGTGTATACATGTCTAGTGCTCGAGTATATATATTTATACATGCTTGTATGCTAAATTTCATCGATAAACAGTTTATAATGAATCACAAATTAAATACATATATTACTGGTAAAAGGTATATGATATACATGTTTTTGGAAAGCTGGCGAAAAATCAATAATTTTTCATTTAGATATCGAATAGTTTCGATGAACGGATTAAAAGATATGATCAACTAAATTATGTTTGACGTTAAATGAAATTGCTTTTGAATCTGCAATTGAGATTTAAACAACTTGTTTACAAGATTGATAAAATGGATTTTTAAATATTACCAGCCGAGTAAATGAATCCTTAAATAAGGTACGTCTCGTTTTGTTGAACTATTGTCAAAATTGACTTTTTGAAACGACTTTGGATAACTTTTGTATGTCGATCTCGAGCATTAGGATTGTGATACACTATGACCAGACCTAGCTTGATAGACATTTATTGACCAACCTATGTTCTCTATGTTGAGATCTACGATTATTTGATATTCTGAGTTTCGATCACATTACGATGAACAACTTTATATGCTGCTAAGGTGAGTTTCATTGATCCCTTTTTAATTGATTTTGCAATATATATTTTTGGGCTGAGAATACATGCAATTTATTTTAAACGCAATGGATACAAGTACATACTAAATTCTACACCGAGTTTGAACCGAAAATCCCTTAGCTTTGGTAACTAGTAACTGCCAGTTATAAGAACTGGTGGGCGCGAGTAGTAGTATATGGATCCATAGGGTTTGACATCCCCGTCTGTTCCAGGTATAGAAATAAACTCTAGCCTGAACTATAAAATAGACGTATGCTATTTGAAGTTAGTACACGTTGGATTGCGTGTATTGTACATGTTGGTTGCATGTTAAACGAGGGGTACTTATTATAGACGTTAAGGCTTGGTTACCAGGGTGCTCAATCTTGTAGAACATTTTGATAAACGTTTCTGGATGAAACAACTGAAATCTTGTGATCCATTTTTATATACAGATTATGAGAAATACTAAAACTATGAACTCACCAACCTTTGTGTTGACACTTGTTAGCATGTTTATTCTCAGGTTCCCTAGAAGTCTTCCGCTGTTTGCTTATATGATATACAAGCTATGTGCATGGAGTCTTACATGACATATTTTTCAAGAAAACGTTGCATTCACCAATTCATCACCATGTACCTTATTTTGACTGCATTGTCAACGAAAGCACTATTGTAAACTATTATATACGGTGATTGTCTATATGTAGAAATCATCAGATGTCGAAAACCTTTGATTTAAATATACATTTATGGTGTGCCTTTTCAAAAGAATGTAATGTTTACAAAATGTATCATATAGAGGTCAAATACCTCGTAATGAAATCAATGAATGACGTGTTAGTCCATATGGATTTGGAGCGATCGTCACATGTTTAAATCTTAATTGCAGATTCAAAAGCAATTTCAATTAACGTCAATCATAATTCAGTTGATCATATCTCTTAATCCGTTCATCGAAACTATTCGATATCTAAATGAAAAGTCATTGATTTTTCGTCAACTTTTCAAAAACATGCATATCATATACCTTTTACCAGTAACATATGTATTTAATTCGGGATTCATCATAAACTGTTTAACGACGAAATTTAGCATACAAGCATGTATAAATATATATACTCGAGCACTAGACATGGATACACAATTATTATATAAAAGATAAAATATGAGTGCTTACGTATCAATATTGAGATTTAATATTGTAGGAAAGTACGTAGACGTAATTGAGATGATAAACACTAGATTTGATTCACAAATATACCCCCGAACATTACTCATAATCTCCTTGGAAATAACCCATAATTTCCTTAGCTTTAACCCGTTTAAAAATCCATTTTAAAAGTGACACGCTCATAACCTCGTCGTAGTAGTTTATGTATAATACTAATAATACTAATTAATAATACTAATAATAATAAGATTAATAATAATATTAATTTTAATAATAATAATAATAATATATAAATATATACATAGAGAAAGATATCGAGAGATATAGATTGATGAAACTGGACCAGATCGAACGAGCTTTTATAGGTGGCCTGAATTTCCCTGCCATGCGATTGCATGGCTGTTGTGAGGGGACTCCATGCGATCGCATGGACCCCTTTTCCAGCTCATATATGATTTTGTAATTTAGTTTGTCGACGTAATTAAATATTAATATATATATATAATATATATTTAATTTATATAATTAATTATATATTATATTAAATTTACGTGCATAGTTGACTTGTAACTTTTGCTCCGATAAGTCGTACGTCGTCACTCGACTTATGTCCCGGTTCCGGTTTTTCGAACGTTCCTTTGTACGCTGAGAAAACTTGTAATTTACATTTTGAGACACGTACCTTTGTCAAAATATAGCCTTAAATTATCCCTAAATTATATCACTAGAATTGTAACGTATACACTTGAGTGTTTTGGTCATTTACTTCGATAAATCATCGTCTCGCTATTTGTTAATATATATATAATATATACATTTTCATTTTGAAATAGTGTTTTACTGTAGCAAAGTTACTGTAGCAAAGTTTTTTTACTGTAGCAAATAGTGATTTTCAAAAACACTGTAGCTTTTTGGGTACTGTAGAAATTCGAAAATACTGTAGCAAATTAGTGTTTTACTGGTTTATCTTAAACGTTTTAGTTAACTTATCTAAATATTAATCGAATCAATAATCGAATGTTAATATCGTTTACTAAATAACTTGAAATCATATATATATATATATATATATATATATATATATATATATATATATATATATATATATGCACATTAAGTTATATATATATATTGTTCGTGAATCTTCGAGAACAGTTAAAGAATAATTGATTACATGAATATAGTTCCAAAACTTTGAGACTCAACATTACAGACTTTGCTTATCATGTCGAAAACATTAAATCATTTAAAGATAAAGTTTAAATTTGGTCAGAAATTTCCCGGTCATCACAAGGATCTTTGATATTGTGGTATGGTGTACGTTTATGAGGATTATTTGCTTCTGTATCCCATTGTGCTTTTTTCCCACGATATCCCGAACGACTAACTCGAGCATACTTTTCTTTTCCTTTTTTGAAAGCGTTTTGCCTGCCTTTTTATCTTAGTTTCTACACAGTTTTAATGCGCTTAAATGCCATTTTCAAAGCGTTACAATATCACAATGTACCTCCAAACCTGATACAAATCAAATGAATAGCACTTACTCGTCTAACAGGCGTATCTTCGATTTCACAAACTTTTTTCCATTTTTCTGGAGTTATGAAATCGTAATCTTTTACTTCCACATAAGAAAGCTTGCCTTCATCCATATACGTTCTTAACTTGCACTTAAATCTCGTAAATGTTGTGTTGCATTTTTGCAGTGTTGTTTTTCGTGCAAAATCGTCTTCAATATTATGAAGTTCCTGTATAACTTAAACTAATGTAAGTGTTGAATGTTGTAACATATATAAATAAAAAGTAATTAAACAAAATCTTAGATTTTAATACCTTTATTTTGCTCCATAAAGTTTGTTTCTGATCAGGAGACACATGCTTCCAATCGTTTACAAGGAAATCACAAGTGCTCCTAGTTAAAACACCAATGTTGCTCGAAAAAATAGCTTGGTTTTTTCCAATAGCTTGGCCAAACTCGTCAAATTCAATCTTCAACTGAACAACAGCTGACTTCTTTTTCAGTTTGTTTACACTTCTTTTTTTATTTTTTTGTTGCATCTGTACACAAAATGCAATAGAAAAGATACACATCTAAGCACATGCATATACAAATTAAGATCATAGTACAGAAAACACAGGCTTATACACCTTAATATTATTTCAAACACATGCAGTCTTATTATTGTGTTATGAATAATACATCAAACATATCACACATACGCAATATGCAATAACAAGGAAATTGACCGAACTCATAACCAAACCCATTTCAAAGTCTAATTGCGCGACAATAATATTCATATTTTTTTCTGAACAAAAAAAAAAGTAATAAATTTAGATTATCAAATATACAAAATTAATTATTAATTATAATTTCTGATAGGAACTAACCTTAGAAATAAACTCTCTTGAAATACGTTGCTTTGTGTAAGCCATGGTAGCAAAGTAGAATCGTGCAGAGACTGAATCTAAATAGAACAGGAGTCGAATTGGGTATCGAACAATTAGGGTTTACAGATTCAAGGGATTTGGGTTACTTCGCGGTTTTTTTAGAACACAGAAATGATAATGAGGTAATGGGATTATGATCGATAACTCAATTGATTTTGATTTGGGGTTTTTTTTAACAGTAGGCCATACGTGATGTTTTTTTTTAGAAAATAAATGTAAAGTTGTCAGGTTAACACAATTGCTTAGATGGTTAGGATGTTGCTTGGTAGAGAGGAGGTCGTGAGTTCTAGTCCCTTTTCCAACTTTTTACATTCTTTATTATTTTAATAATGTATTAACTTTTTCAATGTTGCTTGTAGATGGATCAGAATACTTGGATGTACGAGATAGGTCGCGCTACCTCTGAGTTTATGGATAGTGTTGATGAATTTATTACAGTTGCTGAGACTAATCAACTAGAAAAAGGAAACACCACAATTAGTTGTCCTTGTAAGAAATGCAAATATGCACGGTGGTATGCTGATTCAACCGGTATCAAAAATCATCTAATTGCACACGGATTTATGAGAGGGTACACATGTTGGTCTTTTCATGGTGAGTCATTAGCTGACCTTAACCCGTCTGTTTCGGATAACGATACCGATAATGAAGAAGATTCATACAATAGTGACAATAATGTTAATTTTGATGACATGTTTGGCGATTTGGATATGGAGGATAATGTTACTGATAAGTATCATGACAGATTACAAAAACTATTTGTTGATGTAACAACCCGACTTTTTCCGTTAAAAACTTAACAACTGTCTGTTAAATTCAACGTTTTTCCACGCTAAATTTTTTTTTTAAAAAAATATATATATATTATTACATAAGTTTTATAGGTGTTAAATAAAACACTACAATTAGTGTAACCAGAAAAAAAATAATAAATAAATAAAATAATAATAAAATAAAATAATTTTTTTCCCAGAGAACGAAACGTATGAGTACTTAATATAAATATTATATTTTACAATAATTGAGTTCTAAAATCATTTTAATTAATTAGTATACTCTTAAATTAAACTCGGGGGATTATTTTAAACACTTATATTTTCAATAAAAGACATATATTATTTAGTTTAAAAATATATTAAATAAGTATTTATGAAAAACACCAACTAGGTACGATGTCTAGAATTTAAAAGGTTTCGAACAATATATATGTAAATGTATTTTATAAATATAAAAATTTACCAATTATTGAATCATATTAAAATAAAATACATTAGGTTTTAGATATCGGATAAAAATTTAATTATAACCCGTGATTACATAGTAATACCCGTGTTTAATTATTATACCCGTGACTACACATTATTACGTCTGTGATATCAATAATTGAGATAGATTTATCACCCGTGACTCTTTATCCCATCTATATTATTAAACCTAATTCATTTCATCTAACACACACGTACATAGACTCTCTCCTTAAAATACCCATTACTATTTATCATCATCATCGATCTTCTTTCCTTATAAACACCTTCAAGAAATCACTTGATCATAAAATCGTTTATATATTCGGACTCCTCTCGAAGAGCTCTACTCAGCCATACCAACAATTTCTTGATTTGTGTAAGTTTTAAAAACTCTAATTTTCTAGTTTTCATATTTTTGTTACATATTAGGTAGATATAGTGTCTAGTGCTCAAGTCCTTGTATGTATGCATGATATTGTTCGTTAATTTGATCATTTGTTGACTTGTTGATGAATCACGTATTTGAATGGTATGCTACTGATATGAACATGATATTTTCAGTTTATGAAATACTTATAAATGAAATCCTTGTGAAAAACTATTAATTTTAGGCTCAAGAATCACTTGATTTCGTTTAGAATTGCTTCCGGTATGATTAATTGAAGTTTAACATGATATTACATGAAATCTGAATTGTTTTGCCATGTTTCTGGAATTTTGACTTTGTTATCTGTAAATATAAGTATGTAGATGGATTACTATTGAAAAACTACTAATTTTAGGCTCAAGAATCAATTGATTTCGTTATCGTATGCTCCCGATATGTTAAATTGAAGTTTTCATGTGATCTTGCTATGAATTCGAATTTTCTGAGATGAATGCTTTATGATTGAGTTTGTGAACTGATGTTAGATGTATAGATAATTGAAAAATACCCAAGATAGACTTAAGATTCATGTTAATCGGATATGTATAGCCCTCGTTATGGTTAATTAAAGGTTTGTGATTTTGATGCTTAAAAATTTATTTCGGTTAAAAATTCGTAATTGAAACTGTGAATCTGGGAAAGTATGCTATATATTCAGGTCCGGAGAGGTATATAGTTGTATTGCTTGCGGAAAAAAACATTTAGTTTTCATTTAGATATTGTCCAATTCCGATAAAAGAATCAAAATCTATGGCCAAATTAAAGTTAGAATTTTATATTATTTAAAACCGGACAGAACAGTGTTATTGGGATGCGTGCGACCTGATCTCAGAATTCTGGGTTCACGGTTGCGTGCTTATCGAAAAATTAATAAGTTTAGACTCCAGAAACGCGTCATTTGGATACTTTTTGGATTTGATATGATTTTTCAAAGTTTATACATGAGTACCGAAACGATTCAGCATTAAAGCCTGGTACGTTTTTAGTCACTGTGAGCTTTCTGTTTAGGGTTAGAGGTTGTGCTTCGGATATGTTATAGTCGACTAAATTTCGGAGATTTTGGCGCGTATTTCAAGTCAAATGGACCTGTACTTATTTTTATAAAAATTCTGGAAGTTGACTACATTATTTAAGCTAAATAATATGTGCAATTGACTTTGTTTGACCAAATGGGTTTAATGGGTCAAAATAGGTAACGGTCAGTGTAGAAAAGTCCCAAACGTCGATTTAAGTAAGTTTAAAGGTTATGGTGTTTAATTAATAAGTTGTGGCATGTTTTGGTCAAAATGGGTGTTTATGACCCATTTGGGTCATACGAGCCTACTTTGACCCATATGCGAAATTTTGAGAACCAAAGGTATGTAACACATCCCGTATATTGATTTAAGTATGTTTGCAAGTTTTGGTGCTTTAAAAATAAGTTTGGGTCAAATTTGGTTTAAAGAAAGTTTTATGACTCATTCGGGTCAAACGTGCATAAATTGACCCATATGCATAATTTTGGAAAACGAAAGTCACCAACACATCTAAAATGTCATTTTTGAGGTGTGATAAAAATTTGGTTAAGTCAGGTCAGCCGGATTCAAATTTGGATCGTCAACCGAAAATTTTAGTATTTTAACAAAATTATCAAAATGACTCTCGGACCTACTTTGAGGACTCGCAAGTTGAAATCAGTTAAGTTTAGATAAAAAAATATTATTTGATATTGAAAGTATTTGCGACAAGCTTTAAAACGATATATTATTTGTATAATTTTGTTGAGTCTAAACAGGTATAAAACAAGCGAGAAAATGGGCAATCGTTGCTGATTTTGAACACTTACCAAAAATTTTATCAGCATTTTATGTTTCGGGAGACTGTTTTCGCGAGGTCATAACTTTAAAACCGTAACTCCATTTTTGTCAAATAAACTGTCTATAGAAAGGTGGGATGACATACTTTCCAATGGTCATGACCTAAGGTATTATATCAAATTTGGTGGGACCCGGAATCAGCTGCAAAATACTAAAAAATACATATATGTAAATAATATAAATTTTTCTAAGTAAAAATGAATAACTTAAGTTTGACCTATGTTTGACTACTTGATCAACTTGTGTAATTTTATGCGGTTGTTGACTTGTGTTAATCATGTTGACTGTGTTTGACTTGCGTTTGACTTACATTTGACTTACTTTGACTTGCGTTGACTTTTGTTGACTTGCTAAATTTTGATAAATTTATGAGTCGGACTTGAGCAATAGGACTATACGAACCTTATGACCTGACCTAGCTTGTTAGACATTTATTAACCAACATATATTCTTTAGGATGAGGTCTACGGTTACTTGCATTCCGAGAATTGGTTACATCTACGTGAATTGTTTATTGGGCTACAAAGGTGAGTTTCATTTGCTCCCTTTTTAATTGCTTTTGCAATATATATTTTTGGGCTGAGAATACATGCGCTGCTTTTATAAATGTTTACAAAATAGACACAAGTACTTAAAAATATATTCTACGTTGAGTTGTACCACTGGCATACTTCCCTGTAGCTTGGTAACTACTATTTACATGGGTATTGTAAACGCGAATCCTGTTGATAGATCTATCGGGCCTGACAACTCCAACCGAACTGGACGACCAGTATTCAACGGTTGCACAGTACTTCGTTTCGGTAACTACACTTGGTACGGTGTAGTGAGATTTCATAATAAAGGGAATATGCGACGTTGATTAAATGTTAAGTATGGTTACCAAGTGCTCAACCACTTAGAATGCTTTACATACACTTGCGAGTATATTATGTTTATGATTATGAAATCTTGTGGTCTATTGAAACTATTGATAACGGTTGTTACGATAAACCTATGAACTCACCAACCTTTTGGTTGACACTTTTAGCATGTTTATTCTCAGGTCTTTCAAAAGTGCTTCCGCTGTTTGCTTGCTATTTGCTCAAGGTGCTGCATGGAGTCTTTTATGCCATATTTTCAAAAAGACATTGCATTCAAATATTAATGTTATAATCTGTTATTAAATAAATTGATGATTTAGTCATTTTGTATAAGTTGTCATATATATTTGGGATATGTCTATATTTTGGTAAACTTTCTATGTATAGAAAGTATGTTTTTTTTTTAAATGAATGCAATGTTTTATCAAAACGTATCATATAGAGGTCGAAACCTCGCTGTGGGACCGTAGATAACGTAGCGCGTCAATAGCGATTTTGGCGGGTCGTTAGAGATGGTATCAGAGCAGTGGTTCTAGGGAATTAGATGCATTAGTGTGTCTGACCTGGACCGTTAGGATACATTAGTGATCTAGTCTAGAACCGTGTCGTTATACTTATATGTGATTATGTGCACATTCTGACTTTAATATAACATTATTACTACTATCGGTGAGAAAGTATTTCTCCTTTCGATTTCAAGACTTTTCCTGCTCATACGAGTTCATTTTTAACGCCCCGATTAGTGAAGCCAGGAAGCGTCATTCAGGACTTTCGAAATTCCCGACATTCCTACATGAGTTATCATTTGTGATATATTATGTGCTTATGTGCTTCGATTAAGAAATTCCGAACATCTCGATTTGTGAACCGAAAGGCATCATTTCCGACGTACAAAGATTCTTCATATTTTCCAAGACATTCTTATGACGTTCCCTTTCAATATTATCAATTATAATATTATATTCTCGTACTATTTTTAGTGCACCTTTTTTTTTGAAATCATTTTGATTTATAAATTCTGGAAAACGACACTTGAGTTTTATATCCATAAATATTCTGGAGTAATGTTGGAATAGAAGCATGAGTTAGTGCAATATGATGACAGTTGATCGCGTGATTATATTACAGTAAGTCATGCGGAAGTTCTAATGGAACGTGATGGTGGTAAAGTTTGATCAATCTTACCCTTACCATGTATCATGTTACATGACTCCTTTATTTTCTCTGCTGACATCTGAATATACTAAGACTCTATATGTGACTCTATATTAATTTTAGGCTCAAGAATCACTTGATTTCGTTTAGAATTGCTTCCGGTATGATTAATTGAAGTTTAACATGATATTACATGAAATCCGAATTGTTTTGCCATGTTTCTGGAATTTTGACTTTGTTATCTGTAAATATAAGTATGTAGATGGATTACTATTGAAAAACTACTAATTTTAGGCTCAAGAATCAATTGATTTCGTTATCGTATGCTCCCGATATGTTAAATTGAAGTTTTCATGTGATCTTGCTATGAATCCGAATTTTCTGAGATGAATGCTTTATGATTGAGTTTGTGAACTGATGTTAGATGTATAGATAATTGAAAAATACCCAAGATAGACTTAAGATTCATGTTAATCGGATATGTATAGCCCTCGTTATGGTTAATTAAAGGTTTGTGATTTTGATGCTTAAAAATTTATTTCGGTTTAAAAATTCGTAATTGAAACTGTGAATCTGGGAAAGTATGCTATATATTCAGGTCCGGAGAGGTATATAGTTGTATTGCTTGCGGAAAAAAAACATTTAGTTTTCATTTAGATATTGTCCAATTCCGATAAAAGAGTCAAAATCTATGGCCAAATCAAAGTTAGAATTTTATATTATTTAAAACCGGACAGAACAGTTTCATTGGGATGCGTGCAACCTGATCTCAGAATTCTGGGTTCACGGTTGCGTGCGTATCGAAAAATTAATAAGTTTAGACTCCAGAAACGCGTCATTTGGATACTTTTTGGATTTGATATGATTTTTCAAAGTTTATACATGAGTACCGAAACGATTCAGCATTAAAGCCTGGTACGTTTTTAGTCACTGCGAGCTTTCTGTTTAGGGTTAGAGGTTGTGCTTCGGATATGTTATAGTCGACTAAATTTCGGAGATTTTGGCACGTATTTCAAGTCAAATGGACCTGTACTTATTTTTATAAAAATTCTGGAAGTTGACTACATTATTTAAGCTAAATAATATGTGCAATTGACTTTGTTTGACCAAATGGGTTTAATGGGTCAAAATGGGTAACGGTCAGTGTAGAAAAGTCCCAAACGTCGATTTAAGTAAGTTTAAAGGTTGTGGTGTTTAATTAATAAGTTGTGACATGTTTTGGTCAAAATGGGTGTTTATGACCCATTTGGGTCATACGAGCCTACTTTGACCCATATGCTAAATTTTGAGAACCAAAGGTATGTAACACATCCCGTATATTGATTTAAGTATGTTTGCAAGTTTTGGTGCTTTAAAAATGAGTTTGGGTCAAATTTGGTTTAAAGAAAGTTTTATGACTCATTCGGGTCAAACGTGCATAAATTGACCCATATGCATAATTTTGGAAAACGAAAGTCACCAACACATCTAAAATGTCATTTTTGAGGTGTGATAAAAATTTGGTTAAGTCAGGTCAGCCGGATTCAAATTTGGATCGTCAACCGAAAATTTTAGTATTTTAACAAAATTATCAAAATGACTCTCGGACCTACTTTGAGGACTCGCAAGTTGAAATCAGTTAAGTTTAGATAAAAACTATTATTTGATATTGAAAGTATTTGCGACAAGCTTTAAAACGATATATTATTTGTATAATTTTGTTGAGTCTAAACAGGTATAAAACAAGCGAGAAAATGGGCAATCGTTGCTGATTTTGAACACTTACCAAAAATTTTATCAGCATTTTATGTTTCGGGAGACTGTTTTCGCGAGGTCATAACTTTAAAACCGTAACTCCATTTTTGTCAAATAAACTGTCAATAGAAAGGTGGGATGACATACTTTCCAATGGTCATGACCTAAGGTATTATATCAAATTTGGTGGGACCCGGAATCAGCTGCAAAATACTAAAAAATACATATATGTAAATAATATAAATTTTTCTAAGTAAAAATGAATAACTTAAGTTTGACCTATGTTTGACTACTTGATCAACTTGTGTAATTTTATGCGGTTGTTGACTTGTGTTAATCATGTTGACTGTGTTTGACTTGCGTTTGACTTACATTTGACTTACTTTGATTTGCGTTGACTTTTGTTGACTTTTGCTAAATTTTGATAAATTTATGAGTCGGACTTGAGCAATAGGACTATACGAACCTTATGACCTGACCTAGCTTGTTAGACATTTATTAACCAACATATATTCTTTAGGATGAGGTCTACGGTTACTTGCATTCCGAGTATTGGTTACATCTACGTGAATTGTTTATTGGGCTACAAAGGTGAGTTTCATTTGCTCCCTTTTTAATTGCTTTTGCAATATATATTTTTGGGCTGAGAATACATGCGCTGCTTTTATAAATGTTTACAAAATAGACACAAGTACTTAAAAATATATTCTACGTTGAGTTGTACCACTGGCATACTTCCCTGTAGCTTGGTAACTACTATTTACATGGGTATTGTAAACGCGAATCCTGTTGATAGATCTATCGGGCCTGACAACCCCAACCGGACTGGACGACCAGTATTCAACGGTTGCACAGTACTTCGTTTCGGTAACTACACTTGGTACAGTGTAGTGAGATTTCATAATAAAGGGAATATGCGACGTTGATTAAATGTTAAGTATGGTTACCAAGTGCTCAACCACTTAGAATGCTTTACATACACTTGCGAGTGTATTATGTTTATGATTATGAAATCTTGTGGTCTATTGAAACTATTGATAACGGTTGTTACGATAAACCTATGAACTCACCAACCTTTTGGTTGACACTTTTAGCATGTTTATTCTCAGGTCTTTCAAACGTGCTTCCGCTGTTTGCTTGCTATTTGCTCAAGGTGCTTCATGGAGTCTTTTATGCCATATTTTCAAAAAGACATTGCATTCAAATATTAATGTTATAATCTGTTATTAAATAAATTGATGATTTAGTCATTTTGTATAAGTTGTCATATATATTTGGGATATGTCTATATTTTGGTAAACTTTCTATGTATAGAAAGTATGTTTTTTTTTAAATGAATGCAATGTTTTATCAAAACGTATCATATAGAGGTCGAAACCTCGCTGTGGGACCGTAGATAACGTACCGCGTCAATAGCGATTTTGGCGGGTCGTTAGAGATGGTATCAGAGCGGTGGTTTTAGTGAATTAGATGCATTAGTGTGTCTGACCTGGACCGTTAGGATACATTAGTGATCTAGTCTAGAACCGTGTCGTTATACTTATATGTGATTATGTGCACATTCTGACTTTAATATAACATTATTACTACTATCGGTGAGAAAGTATTTCTCCTTTCGATTTCAAGACTTTTCCTGCTCATAGAGTTCATTTTTAACGCCCCGATTAGTGAAGCCAGGAAGCGTCATTCAGGACTTTCGAAATTCCCGACATTCCTACGTGAGTTATCATTTGTGATATATTATGTGCTTATGTGCTTCGATTAAGAAATTCTGAACATCTCGATTTGTGAACCGAAAGGCATCATTTCCGACGTACAAAGATTCTTCATATTTTCCAAGACATTCTTATGACGTTCCCTTTCAATATTATCAATTATAATATTATATTCTCGTACTATTTTTAGTGCACCTTTTTTTTTTGAAATCATTTTGATTTATAAATTCTGGAAAACGACACTTGAGTTTTATATCCATAAATATTCTGGAGTAATGTTGGAATAGAAGCATGAGTTAGTGCAATATGATGACAGTTGATCGCGTGATTATATTACAGTAAGTCATGCGGAAGTTCTAATAGAACGTGATGGTGGTAAAGTTTGATCAATCTTACCCTTACCATGTATCATGTTATATGACTCCTTTATTTTCTCTGCTGACATCTGAATATACTAAGACTCTATATGTGACATCATTTGAAGTCACATATGATTTTTCGTATTTGTCATATCATACTTGTACTCCGAACAGTTCATCCGAAGGTATTCGTCCTTAAAGGAACATGATTCCGTTTTACCCAACTTTCATACTTAACTACAAGATGCTCGGTCTTACTACGTCAAGATGAACAATCTATCCTCACTTGTTTCCTAAACGCCGTTTAATCACACCAACCAAAATTTCGGGACGAAATTTTCTTTAAAGGGTAGGTAATGTAACAACCCGACTTTTTCCGTTAAAAACTTAACAACTGTCTGTTAAATTCAACGTTTTTCCACGCTAATTTTTTTTTTTAAAAATATATATATATATATTATTACATAAGTTTTATAGGTGTTAAATAAAACACTACAATTAGTGTAACCAGAAAAAAAAATAATAAATAAATAAAATAATAATAAAATAAAATAATTTTTTTTCCAGAGAACGAAACGTATGAGTACTTAATATAAATATTATATTTTACAATAATTGAGTTCTAAAATCATTTTAATTAATTAGTATACTCTTAAATTAAACTCGGGGGATTATTTTAAACACTTATATTTTCAATAAAAGACATATATTATTTAGTTTAAAAATATATTAAATAAGTATTTATGAAAAACACCCACTAGGTACGATGTCTAGAATTTAAAAGGTTTCGAACAATATATATGTAAATGTATTTTATAAATATAAAAATTTACCAATTATTGAATCATATTAAAATAAAATACATTGGGTTTTAGATATCGGATAAAAATTTAATTATAACCCGTGATTACATAGTAATACCTGTGTTTAATTATTATACTCGTGACTACACATTATTACGTCCGTGATATCAATAATTGAGATAGATTTATCACCCGTGACTCTTTATCCCATCTATATTATTAAACCTAATTCATTTCATCTAACAGACACGTACATAGACTCTCTCCTTAAAATACCCATTACTATTTATCATCATCATCGATCTTCTTTCCTTATAAACACCTTCAAGAAATCACTTGATCATAAAATCGTTTATATATTCGGACTCCTCTCGAAGAGCTCTACTCAGCCATACCAATAATTTCTTGATTTGTGTAAGTTTTAAAAACTCTAATTTTCTAGTTTTCATATTTTTGTTACATATTAGGTAGATATAGTGTCTAGTGCTCAAGTCCTTGTATGTATGCATGATATTGTTCGTTAATTTGATCATTTGTTGACTTGTTGATGAATCACGAATTTGAATGGTATGCTACTGATATGAACATGATATTTTCAGTTTATGAAATACTTATAAATGAAATCCTTGTGAAAAACTATTAATTTTAGGCTCAAGAATCACTTGATTTCGTTTAGAATTGCTTCCGGTATGATTAATTGAAGTTTAACATGATATTACATGAAATCCGAATTGTTTTGCCATGTTTCTGGAATTTTGACTTTGTTATCTGTAAATATAAGTATGTAGATGGATTACTATTGAAAAACTACGAATTTTAGGCTCAAGAATCAATTGATTTCGTTATCGTATGCTCCCGATATGTTAAATTGAAGTTTTCATGTGATCTTGCTATGAATCCGAATTTTCTGAGATGAATGCTTTATGATTGAGTTTGTGAACTGATGTTAGATGTATAGATAATTGAAAAATACCCAAGATAGACTTAAGATTCATGTTAATCGGATATGTATAGCCCTCGTTATGGTTAATTAAAGGTTTGTGATTTTGATGCTTAAAAATTTATTTCGGTTTAAAAATTCGTAATTGAAACTGTGAATCTGGGAAAGTATGCTATATATTCCGGTCCGGAGAGGTATATAGTTGTATTGCTTGCGGAAAAAAAACATTTAGTTTTCATTTAGATATTGTCCAATTCCGATAAAAGAGTCAAAATCTATGGCCAAATCAAAGTTAG